>NC_081412.1:236053413-236372788 GCF_030272615.1 Cryptomeria japonica | reverse complement strand
TCACACTCACTTACAAAATGGATTATCAAAATCCAATACAATGTATTACTTCAAATCAGCATCAACTATGTCAGGTTTAGTATCAATTTAAGCTCATACTCTAACCAAAACCTTATACAAAATATGTCTTATGATTTTCACATATTCCTCTCTTTCTCTACCATTCTACATTATTTTTTTTTTTCAAAATAACTTACAAGATCTCATACATATATGAGTCTATTACAATATGCCATGTCGGCTTTACAAAAAATATTTACAATTAAATACAATAAACAAAATTTAATTCCCTATCGGCTGAGGTGTTGGTATGAATTGTTGTCGCTATCAGTGAAGTACCTGTTGATGTATGTAGATGTCTATGCTAGTGCCGGTGACTGTTGGTGGCTTACCAGATGAATTCTAGAAGGTTTCCATCAATGACAACACCATCAACCATTCTCATAAGAGTCTATAATGCCAACAATCTCCCCCTTTGGCATTGATGGCAACACTCATGAGAAAAATCCAAAAACTGTTCCAAAAATAGAAGTCCAAAAAGTTACCAAAAAGATGTGCTCCCCCTGAGCAGATGATCTCCTTTGAATAATAATTTTTCTCTATCCACTACTCCCCCTTTGACATCAATGACAAAGGTTGTCAAAAATTGTCAAACGAGTGCAAAATTTTCACCTCAAAGTTTGTAACCAGTTGGTTAAAATATGAAATATGTCTTCCAAAACCAAGTTTAAACTTTGCATGAATCTATTGTTGTCATTCAGGGTTGCCTCAGTCTGTTGGATCATGTCAGTGAGATGATGCATGTGCTCTTTTGGTGATCTTTCTCCTTGAATTAATGCCTTTGATATTTTATTCTCAGAGAAATAAGGTTATCCAACTTAGGTCCAAGTTTATACTTAAGTTCTCTAGCATTAGCCTTAATCCTTGCCTTTTCTTTCTCAAATTTCTCCATTTTTTCTTCAAAACCTGCTATTTCTTTCTCAATAACTGATATAGGTTCAGATGAACCAATGATGTTATCATCTATGTCATCTATCTCCTTCTATGCTTTCCTTATTTCCTTGTCAATGTCTTGTGTCAATAGATGTGGTTTACATGTTTCTCTATAAAACTCTTTATATTCCAAAATTGTAGTATTCAGTGCTTGTAAACTATATCTATATGTTCTGTGCACTTCTTTATTGTTTTCTCAAAGAAATTTTCCTTCTCCTTTTCAACTTTCTCTTTGAAGGTGTCCTCATTCACCTTATCAACCCTTATTACATTTCTTGCAATAAATGTAGACAATGTGTCCAATTTACCTAAAGAATCCTTTACATGATCTATATTATATTTTGGTGCAATCAACTTTAGAATTGGTATAGTGTCATCAATTGTTTTGTAAGCCAATGCATTACAGTCAGTTATATTCTTCATAGATTCCATGAGTATCTCAGTTACATTAGTAGGCCTGAATTCACTTAATGAAGTACTAGATGTCTAACCAACTACCTTAATTACCTCTGTGCTTTCAACATTTGTAACCATTTTTCTTGTATTCTCCTCTGGTGGATCAGTCTAAGTTTGCATTTCAACCAGTAAAGGTTTTTCTGATTGTTTAGGTATCTCAGTGATTGTTGGTTTCTCTACTTCAACATGAACCTCTGCCTCAATCTATTTTTCTACCTCAATGTGTACTTGTGTCTCAATGTGTACCTCTACATCTATAGGTTTCTCTAATGGTTTCTCTATTTGCTCAACTGTCAATATCTCAGTCTCAATAGGTTTCTCAATTTCAGCATCTATACCTTCAGTATCCTTACAGTATCCAATTTTTGTTGAGTTTCTATTGATTGTTCTATGGGTAATGATTGCTCAGTTTGTTGTGTTTGGATCTCAACCTCAATAGTCTTTGTCAGTTGCTCAGCAATGTTTCCACTGTCAGCAATATTATCCTTAACCTCTGTACTGTCCTTGTCCACAACAATGTTAACTTCTTGAGTATCAACATTCATGGTGAATATAATTTTAGATTCGGGATTGGTGTCATCATGTGTTATACCTACACTGTCAGTAATCGATGGATCATCAACATGTACTAGTGCAATGTCCAAAGGTGGTGGTAAGTTGTCAGTTATCTTAATATTTGGTATTCCACCAATTTTACCTTTCCCTTTGTCCTTATCCTTTTGATATACCTTGAATGTTTTCTTTGGTCTATTCAATTCTTCTTGTTTATCCTTTCCACAATAAAGATATCCCATTTATTAGCAGTTTCCTTTGCAATCTCATTTACTCTACCTGCCATCAAACTTACTTGTCAGTGACCACTAGAAAAAACAAATTTGTTAGCTTCACAAATAAGGTCATCAATCTCCTCTCTTGAGTTAACAAGATGTACATCTAGAAGTTTTTCAACCTTAAGTTTCTTGTCCAATTCCATCACTGCAATACTATTTGCATCTAGTTTCCTACTAAGTTCACTAGGCAAGTCATCTACATCTTCAATTAAAACTTTTTTGTATATATCTAGGTGTAATATTATATTGTTTTCAATACTTTCCTTGTCTAAATCATTTAATGTGTTATACAATTTTCTCACATTAGCCAAATTTCCATCATCAGTAATTTCATTCAACAAATTATCCAATGGTGGTATAACCTATTTCTGTTTCTTCTTGGGTGTTAGTTTCTTAGCTAGTTGCCTTACTGCTTCTTGTTTCTTCCTGAAATTCCTTGTTATTTTGGGTGAAGGAGAGGGTATCGGTGAAGGTTTTCTCTTCTTCTCAACTCTATTGAATTCTACAGGCTTTTCATTATTGGTTTCAGAAGATGTGCCAACCGGTGAAATGTGTGCCTCTAGTTGTAGTCCTTCAAGCTCACTAGCTATTAACCTAGTAAAGTTCATAATATTTTCTTTGATTTTATTTACTTTCTTTCAAGCATATCTAATGCTCTTTTCTCTTTTCTTCCTTTTCTTTAATGTTTCTAAGCCCTTTTCAATAGTTTCAGCACTACAAAAATATTTTTCTTTTGGTTCTCTAGGTGCTTCTAACAAAGCGTTAGCATATGTCTCAATAATGTTTAGATCAACCTCATACCCCATTTTAGTTACCCATACAGTTCTAGGAAGTACAACTTTCATCCATGTTTCATCTTTTTTTATTACAAAACATATTTCTTTTTCATATTTATCTACTACACTGTGGTAGTCTCTCTTTGGTTTTCATCTTGGCTTGAAAAGCTTTAAAGTACTTAGAGATATTGTTGTCCTTTGCAGTACCCATACTAGTGAAAGCTTCTTGTAATTGTTTTCCTACCGGTGTGTCATATCCAAAGTCTTTTTGTCCTATACCAGGAATCTCCTTAGTGAAATACATCATTAGGCATACTAAGAGATTACCAAAATGAAATGTTCCTTTCTTGTCTCCTTTTATCTTTTTCAAATTATCAATGAGTTCATCCTTTATCCATTCACACACATCAATCATTGCATTTTTGTTGACCATTTTATAAGAACTATTAATGCAAATACTAGAAACTGAATTAAGTCTATTTGCATGGGTAGTCTTGTAGCCTAAAATAATACTTATGAATCTCACATTGATGTCTTTGATGTCATTCACTCTTAGGGATCTACTGTCAGATGTTGCTCCAGTTAGGGTCATGACTTTGTTGTTAGGAACCTTCTTAGTTTTGTCAGGTTTGTTGTCGATTGAGGGTAAACTAGTTACTACCCTAATTGCTTGTCAGGTAATCTTCTAGACACAATGCAACCATAGAAATTCTCCATGTGCCCTACTTAGGACAATTCTCACAACTTCTTCCAGAAATTCAACGATATTCAAAATTTCCACAAAACCTAAAGTTTCCACAATCTTGTGCTTAGGTTTGATAGTGTCATTTTCATCACAAATAACAGTTCTAAACATTTTCAATAGTTCTTCAGATCCTAATTCTTCAATGTTGCAATGAATGTATATCCTAGGGTCTTCAGCATAAGCTACACCTTTAGGAATTTTTGAAAATACACCTATGGAATCATCTTGCTTAGCTACTTCAGGAATAATTTTGAATAGGCACCTATGGCGTTTTACATTTTCCACGATAGTGGGGTTTCCAATGAATTCAGGTGCAGAAGAAGAAGCCATTGAAAAATACCTTAAGCTGCCTGATAATGTTTGAATGCCTGAAAGAAATCACTTCACACCTTCACCTTGAATGCTTTCACTCAGTTTTTGTACTCTCTGCTAATTTGAATGCTCGGTGAATCAAAAATAAGGGAAAACTAATTATTTATAATGATTTTCCTTTCAACAACTACATTAAATGTTTGTCAGTTAAGTGAAAACATAACACATCTACTGGTAAAGAAGAAATCTATCTTCTCACCATCGACCGAGGGTAATCTAGATGATATTCAATTTGCTGCAATACCCCCAAAGGGTTACTTCTTAGTGGGATAAAGAATCTCCTACTAGTAGAGTAATACTCTATTCTATCAGTGAAGAAACCATTTCATCAACATTCTGATCTCTCTTTCTAATCCATTGTTTTGAAAATTCTTGCTTTACCTCATCTACCTTTTCTTTGCCTTTCAAACTGGGTCCTTTATTATTTGCTGGTGAAGTCATTCTTCTACAAAATTTTGCAATATGTCCAATCTTGTTACAAGCATAACAAGTTACATTATTCTTCTGAATAGCCTTTCCATAACCTATGTTGATTTGTGTTCTACATTGATTAGATAAGTGCCCAAATCTTCCACAAAAATAACATCTCACATTCATTATGTAGTTTTCAAAATTATGACCAACTTTGTTGCATTTGGAACATTGACTGGTGGGTGCATTAATGTTCTGATTGTTTCTGAATGTACACTGATTTTCTCTATGACCATACTTGTTACAGTTAAAACATTTCCCATTAAACTTATAAGCACTAGGTTGTCTTACCGATTTGCTACGATCATGATTGTTTGCAGTACTGAAACTTTCTCCAACTTCAAATCCAACTCAATTAGTATCTCCATTAGGTTTTTGAATTTTCAACATATCATCAAGTTCCCCTAAACTTTTCTTTAATTTCTCTTTATGTTGATTTGAAGTAGCCAACTCATTTTCCAGAACTCCCTTTTGTCTCACTAACTTAGATATGTCATGTTGCATGTGAATCAGATCTGTCTTTAACATATCATTTTCATGACTGAGTCTTAGATTTTCATTTCCAGCATCATTGAGTCTCCAAGTTAGGTCATCTTCATTCTTCTTTCTGTCTTCAATGTCTTTACAAAACCTCATAGTCATATCTTGCATTTCATTCTTCATGTTACTATTTTCTTGTCTCAACTTGTTCACAACTTCATTAAGAGTTTCCTTTTCATCATCATCTTTCTCCATCTTCTCATGAAGTTCTTCTTTTATTTCAAGCTATGGTATAATTCTCTTGAAGTGCTTGAATGAATTCCTGTGCAGCCCTTAGATCATCTTCAAGTATGATATTTTTCACTTTCTCTTTATCATAATCTACAAGAGCTCCTTCCAATTGTTTTCTTAAGTTCTCCATCAGTATCGGTGTCAGAATCTTCCTCAAGTTGTTAGGCTTTTGAAAATAAAGGACCGGGCTCTAATACCAATTGTTAGGATTAATGACATTCCCAATGATACTGAGAGGGGGGAGGGGCTGAATCAATATCTAACCAGTTTCCAGAATATTTAAACTTAATAAGAACTTTGCATCCCAAAACAGTGTACCGGTCAATAGGAATTAATGTAGCAAATAAGAACAATAAAGACAACATAGAGAATAGACCATAACACAAGATTTTTAACGAGGAAACCCAGTGTGGGAAAAACCTTGGTGGGATTTGTGACCCACAATATTCACTCACTGGCCAATGAATAAATATTACTTACAATGAGAGGCCTGCACATGCAGGAAGGCCAACTGCCTAGAGCTCACTGCTCAAATAGAAGTCACACTAACTTACAAAATGGATTATCAAAATCCAATACAATGTAGAATGAACTATGCCAGGTTCAGTACCGGTTTAAGCTCATACTCTAACCAAAACCTTATACAAAATCTGCCTTATGATTTTCGCATATTCCTCTCTTTCTCTACCATTCTACAAATTTTTTTTTTCAAAATGACTTACAAGATCTCATACATATATGAGTCTATTGCAATATGTCATGTCGGCTTTACAAAAGATATTTACAATTAAATACACTGGTAATTGTGCATAAGCCAATATCCATAGCGGGACCACAATGTGTCGATTCATCAACAAACCAATATAACCAGAGTGCCAAATCAACAATATAGACCTCCAAAAAGATAAGTGTTGACATCAATGACAAAACCAATGCAACACATGACGAATTCATCCATAATACCAACAATCTCCCCCTTTGGCATTGATGACAACACTAGATGGAATAATATCTAAGTGCCAAAACAAAATGCCAACAATCTCCTCTAAATAGATCAACACAAAGTTTTGTACCAAAAATAGAAATAGTATAACCAAAACCAAAATACATCTTCAAAGTATAATGTTTTTCTATAGACATCTCTCCCCCTTTGACATCAAATGCCAAATTAGTTAAAAATCAAGATTAGAACATAACATACAACTAACTAGTCCCCCTAAGTAGTAGCTCTCCTTCATGAAGCTAAAAAAAGGTTTTTCTGTTAGTCCTTGCTGATTTGATGCTAATCTATATCATTTAAGTCTCTGTCGGTGGGGTGATTACCCCAAGCTTCTCTCTGAGATATTCAAATATTTCCTTAGGCAAAGGCTTTGTAAAAATATTTGCAATTTTTTCTTTAGTGTTCACATAAACCATTCTCACTTCATTTGCTTCAACAT
This sequence comes from Cryptomeria japonica, assembly GCF_030272615.1. Lineage (NCBI taxonomy): Eukaryota > Viridiplantae > Streptophyta > Pinopsida > Cupressales > Cupressaceae > Cryptomeria > Cryptomeria japonica. Next base: position 236,365,935 of record NC_081412.1, on the reverse strand, counting down.
TTGCTTTCAAAAAATTATACTTAATAGATACATGCTTTGTTTTAGAGTGAAATAGCAGATTTTTTGATATATCTATTGTTGTTGAGTTATCATAGTAAATAATTACTGGTTCTTTGCATTTTACCTTGATATCCTTCAACATTTGCTTGATCAATAATACCTGAGTGCAATTAGTTGCTGCTGCAACATATTCTACTTCTATTGTAGATAATGATGTGCAGGTCTGCTTCTTGTTGATCCATGAAATTAATCTTCTACCAAGAAAGAATGCACCACCATTGGTACTCTTTCTGTCATCCACATCTCCTACCCAATTTGCATTTGTATATGCACATAACTCAAAATTGTCATCCTTAGGATACCATAAACCAAGATTTGTTGTTCCTTGCAAGTACTGAAAAATCTTTTTTATTGCAGTTTCTTGATTCACTTTAGGATTGCTTTGAAATCTTGAAACAATACATACTGCATTCATTATATCAGGTCTGGTTTGTGTTAAATACAATAACCCTCCAATCATAGATTTTTACCTTATTGGATTTATAGGAGCTGAATCATCTTTTGATGTCAATTTATCGGTTGTAGTCATAGGAGTGCTTACTGGTTTGGAGTTTTCCATTCCAAATTTCTTGAAAATTTCCTTCAAGTATTTTGTTTGACAAATGAATATACCTTTATTTGTTTGAGAAATCTGCAAACCTAATTTTTTTTTAATCTCTTCAATCCTAGACATTTCAAATTCTTCCTGCATCTTATTAACAAAATATTTGCATAGCTCTTCTTCTCCTCCAAAAATGATATCATCCACAAATAATTCAATAACCAAAATGTCATCATTGGTAATTTTGTAATACAAATTACTATCAACATTACCTTTTGTGTATCCAAGCTTTACAAGATATTTATCCAGTCTAGCATAACAAGCTTTGGGAGCTTGCTTGAATCCATATAAAGATTTTCTTAATCTGTAAACCATATCCTTATCATCTGTTAATGAAAATCCATCAGGCTACTCAATGTAAACTTCATTTTCAAGATCTCCATTCAAAAATGTACATTTTACATCCATCTGATAAACCTTATAGTTCTTGTGAGCTGCAAATCTAAGAAATAGTCTTACCTGCTTCAATTCTAGCTACCAGTGCAAAGGTTTCATTATAATCAATTCCTTCTTTCTGAGAATAACCTTTACAAACTAATCTTGCTTTGTTTCAGATTATTTCACCGTCTTCATTAAGTTTATTTCTAAATACCCATTTAGTTCCAATTACATTTTTGTCTTTAGGCTGGGGAAGTAATGTCCAAGTATTATATTTTTCAATCTATTCGAATTCATCTTCCATTGCTTTTATTCAATGTTAATCTTTACATGCTTCAACAACTAATGCTGGTTCAATTTGAGAAATTAAACATACATCTTCATTTACCAATCTTCCTCTTGTCATAACACCTTGATTTTTTTTTCCAATTATCTAATTTTTTGAATGATTCAATCTTACATACTTGGGTTTATTCTGATTTACATTCACATGTTGTTGTTCTCCAATCACAATTGAGATTTATGATGATGTTGGTGTGATTGGTTCTTCATTCTAGTCTATTGCAATCTATGTCGGTTAATTTATAATCATTTCTACTGCCGGTTCAAAACCTATAAATCTTGATTCTCCTCTGAAATGTTCATCTATCTTCACATTAGTACTTTCAATGATTTTTTGCAATCTTTTATTATAACATCTATATGCCTTTCTTCTATTTGAATAACCAAGAAATATTCCTTTATCACTTCTAGGATCAAATTTGTCAATAGACTCATCTCTCCTAATATAGCATTTTCTTCCAAATATTCTAAAATATTTAAGAGTAGGAATATGGCCAATTGGTGTTACTTACTAAACCCCCAAGAATTGTGAACTCCATTGAAAGTATAGACTATTGTATTTACTACTTCTCTCCAATACATATGAGGTAGATTTTCTTCCATCATCATGGTTCTTGTTGCATCTAGTATAGTTTTGTTCTTCCTTTCCACAACTCCATTCTGCTAGGGTGTCTGGGGTGCTGATATTTGTCTTTTGATTCCATTCTCTTCATAGAATGCGTTGAATTCCCTAGATGTGAATTCTCCACCTTGATCAAATCTCAAACATTTGATTTTCTTGTTTTTTTCATTCTCTACCATTTCCTTGTATATCTTGAATCTTCCAAAAGCTTCTGATTTCTCCCTAAGAAAAGTAACCCAACACATTCTAGAATAATCATCAATTATTAGCATAAAGTATCTATCACCTTGAGGACTTCTTGTTCTTGCTAGACCACATAAATCAATGTGAATTAAATCAAGAATATTATTAATTTTCTCATAAATGCTCTTAAATTTTTTTCTAACTTGCCTTCCCATTTGACATTCCTTACATACCAGATTATGAGGTTTCACAATCTTAGGTAAATCCCTTACTGCCTTGGTTGAACTAGTCTTTACAATTCAATCTAAATTCACATGACAAAGTCTTTTATGCCATAACCAACTTTCATCAATAAAAGAAATCAAACATGTCTTATCACTAGTATTCAAGTGAAAGATATTACCTTTAGTGTGATTATCGGTTGCAATTTCCAATCCAGTTCGGTTTATGATTTTGCATTTTCTATTCTTGAACTGTAATTGAAATCCTTTTTCCACTAACTGACCAACACTCAAAGGATTATGCTTTAAACCTTCAACATAATAAGCATTGTCAGTATTGTGCTTACCATCCAAATATATTGTGCCTCTTCCTTTGATTAAACAAGCTTTGTCATCTCCAAATCTTACTTGACCTCCATGATATTCCTATAATGATAAGAATTTACTTTTATCACCAGTCATATGATGCGAGCATCCACTATCAATGATCCATTCATCATTTTCTTCAATTTTTGCTGCCAATGCCTGCTCTACTGGTTTGATAATAGGTGCCAGTTGATCTTCTTTTATTGCAACAAATGTCCATCCACTATCTATTAGATCTTCATTAGAAACATATGTAACACCTTCATCTACATAGTAACTTTACTTATCTTCATTTTTCCTAAATTTGAATCTTTGATATTCAGGGTTAGGATTATACGTTCTCTTAGCCTTGTCTCTTAATCTTGAATGTCTATCAGGACACCTAGATGCCATATGACCAACTTTATTGTAATTAAAACATTTGAAAGGTGCTTTACCTTCATACTTACTTCCTGTTGGACCTTTAGGCATCTTCCTTGCAAATAGTGCTTCAAGTTCTTCATTTTCTCTTCTAATATCTTCATGTTCTTTTGCATAAGGTACTTTCCAATCAAATTTGTCAAATGATGATGATGTTGATGTTAAATCACTAATGATTTGAAGGTTATATCAGTCTTGACTATAGCAACATGACCAAATTCTTCAAGCTCAAATGCTGAAAGTTTTTCAACTTGAGTATCTCTAGATACTAATGTATTAGGCATTGTTCTCAACTCATTAATAGTTGTCACTTTCATTTTGTAAGTCGGTGGCAAAGCTCTTAAAAATTTTGAAACAATTTCATCTTCACTTAAAGATACTCCACAACATTGTATTCCTAAAATAATTTCATTCTCTTTCCATAAATGTAGAAATTCTTTCATCCTCTTCCATTTTTAAATTTTCATACCTGACCCGATAAAATTCTAGTTTTGCAATTTTAACAGTGAAATCTCCTTCATTCAATGTTTCTAGTTTATCCCAAATAGCTTTTGTTGTAGATCTATCTGATAATCCCATGATTTGTTGATCTGATAATGCACTTAGAAGTGCTTTTCTTGCTTTGCAATCATTCTCCAAGTCTTTACCTAAGGTTGGTGGTTTAGGGTTATTCGGATTAGGAGCAACATAGCCATTCTTTGTAACATCCCATATATCTCTTCCAATGTAGTTCAGATGTGTCTCCATTCTAATCTTCCATATAACATAGTTAGTTCCATCAAGTTTGGGGATGTCCTTCCTAAAGATATTTGTCGCCATAGGATCTCCTCAAGTTGTTAGGCTTCTACAAAAAGAGGACTAGGCTTTGATACTAATTGTTAGGAACCAGGAAGGACAACTAAGAGGAGGGAGTGAATCAGTTGTCAATAAATTGCAACCCAAAATAAATTATTCCAACTTAAAACTCAGTGTTGGTAAAGTAGATTAACAATTATAGTATTACCGGTACAACTTAATGCATGAAATAGAAAGATAAACAACATCCACAATACATGACATAGAGATTTCAATGTGGAAACCTTGTAAGGGGAAAAACCACGGTGGGAAACCTTACCCACAATTAGATGATACTATTGTAGATAGTAAGTGAGTACAATAATGGGGTCTACACATGCAGAAAGGCCAACCGCCTAGAGCTCATTGCTCAATCACAAAATTAGGAGTCACACTAACTACACAGTTGGATGGTTAAATCCAATAACAATGTACTACTTCAATTTAGCATCTTCAATGTCGGATTCAGTACCAGTTTAAGCTCTACACATGAGGACCAAACACCTTCATGACCTTTAACAACCTTCCTTCAATCTTTAGATGATATCTCTATGATTCACACAAGGATCTACTTATTTTCGTTCTTCACAATAATCTTCAATACACACACACACACCTCTTCCAAATAAGCTCTTACAATTATTTATAAAAAACCTAAGACCTAATGGTTAGGTTGGCTCCTAAAAGATATTACATTTAAATCAATTACAAACTAAGCCTTGGTGCAATACAGTATGTCGTCCTCAATACATTTACACATTATTCAATCAACAAATCATTTCCAAATTGTGTCATGTTGATCTAGAACATGTTTTCCTATGCTGGTTCATAACCTGGACCTATGTGCCAGTTAAGGCAAATTTGTGGACCCGATCAGACCAATATGTAAAATGCCAAATGCAAACATCCAATCCATGTCTTCAACATAACCAAATGATCTCCAGATGATAACAAAGCATCACTAGCTTCCTGAGCTATAGGTGAAACATATATTAGTAACTGTGCATAAGCTAATATCCATACTAGGACCACAATGTGTCGGTTCATCAACAAACCAATATAACTAGAGTGGAAAATCAACAATGTAGACCTCTAGAAAGATAAGTGTTGACATGAATGACAAAACCAATGCAACACATGATGAAGTCATCCATAATACCAACATTCTTTGTCAACATGAATAGCTGTATAAATTTGAAAATTTTGAATAGCTCCCTCATGTGTTGTAGGTACTAGATCCACCCAAGTCACATTAAAATCTGCCTCATTAGCTTCACTTAAATCTTTTTCAGAAATAGGATGGGCTACCTCAACACATAAATTTCTTGATGAAGGACTAATTCCCAATATGGATGCAAATTTTATTTTCTTGGGTTTGGCTATCCTATGAAGTGTATTTGCAACTGCATCAAAACTAGGAGCTATCAACTAGATAGTTATCTTCTTATTTTCTAAGCTCTGTTGTAACCAAAATGATGAAGATGATGGTAATGATTCTTGATTATTCACAAATTCCAAAGTTAAAGATGTTGGATTTTTTGGAAAGAGTGGAGATTGAACTTTAGTATGGACATCATTCATTTTAACTTCCTCATGAATGGAAAAATCATCATGTTGTGGTGATGAAATAATGATAGAAGGTGAGATAGAGGGAATTTGATGATTATCAATACTCAAAGGATGTTGAGATAAAATACATTCTAACTTAGCTTCTAGCTCCTAGGAAAGGTTCATTGTCTTTCCTTTTGTCTTTGACCTCTTTTTCTGAATGACAGAACTAACTTCACATGACTTTGCAAGATCCTTTCCTTTTTCTGGATCTTCTTCATCATCACCTCCCTTGGATATATTTTGGTGTAGACTCAAAAGTGGATTTGACCTTTGTGAATTAGTTGGAAGAGAATAACTTCCTTGTGCACCAGTTCTATCTTTTGAAGTATTACCTTTATGTGAAGGTTTGATTGTTGTAGCCTCAATCCTCTTACTTTTAACCCATTCAAGTGTTCTTCAAACCACATAGGCTGATCTTTCCTGGATGCTTATTATCTCTGAAAGTGACCAATTTATGGGTGGAAGAGAAAGAAGCTAAATCCTCTAAAAATAAAAAGCATCGATCAAATTAGATTCATCATCCTCAATTCCATTCACATTTATTTCAATTTTGTAATCAACTATCTGCTTGACAATAAGCCTCATCCAATCCCTTTTTCGTACCTCAAAATCATCTTCATAGTATTTCCAGAAATCCTCTATATTAGGAAAGTGCTCAAATATGGCACCAAGTTCCAACTCTCCTACAACATACCCTTTGCTATCAAAATGAAACCTCATATCATAAAAATATAGTGAATCTTTTCTATAGACCTCTTGATACTTTGAGCATCTGAGTGGATCTCATAGTTGTAATAATCGAGTCCAATGGGAAAATAAATAATGCTTTTCCTTTTATTCCAAAAATTTTTGTTGACCTGTGCAATTTGCCTGAACACCTCAATGAGGATCAACTTATCTTCAATAAACCTTGGCAACATGAGAGGGTAGCCATCATAACATCCTATCCGAATGTATATGAACTTCAGAAATTGTATGAAGTAACTACCCTACTTCTATACCAATGTTGTTGCTTCTGGAGAAATTCCGAGTCCAATCAATGTTACCTTGTAGTTCTCTTATTGTTAACATAGTAAAGGCATCATTAATGCACCTGAAGTGATGATAACTTTCTTCTAACTATAGTTGTGGATGATAATTATAAATCTGAGTTGCATCATCATAAATGCCATCAACATTCAACCCTGGCCATTTCTTCATCCCATCAATGGCATAAAAGAGATATGATGTCATAGAGAAATTATAATTATTTCTGAATTTGAGTAGATGATCACAAAGATTGTTATGGCCCAATTAATAAATTGTATGGCTTCATAGATGATATTGATGAACAAAAACATCCACCCCTCCAAGTCATTCAAATCCTCATTTTCCATGACCTGGTTCAAGAAAATAACCATGTTTTCTATATCCTCCATCAACAGAGACCTATGTATTATCTTAGGAAGCTGTTTTTTCACTCTTCTTGGTTTTTCCAACCATTTAATAGCTATGTTATTCAAATACTGGGCTTCATTATTGACAAAATAACTATCTGCATACTCTCTATCTACCTCTATGAATTGGTCTCTGAAAGGCAATCTGAATAATATGGCAATAGAGATTGGATCAAGTTTAGCCACCACATTACCTTCTACTATCCTAATTTATTTTGTCTCTAGATTAAATGCTTTCATGGATTCCAAAACTGATTCTGGTCATTGTATTGATGTGGGGTACCCTACCGCACGTGCCAATCCACTATCTAACAACCTCTAAGTTGTCAAAGTTTAACCTTCTTTTCCATAGATTTCCAAAAATCCGGAAGGTTTACATTTCCCAATTTTGTATCACCAATGTCTAGAAGAGTACATTTGAGAATGCATGCATAATTGGAGCTATGAAACTTATACTTTGTTATGACAGGGAAAACTATCACCCACTTAGGCCTATTTTGATTTATGCTTGTAACTAACCTGCATCAATATATGCCATGAGATAATTTCTTTTAAAATATCTTGTCAAACTTCACTATTGTTTTCTTATGCATATAATCTGTTTGAAAGACTTAACAAACACCAAAGCCAATGCAATTCAGAGGTAACTAAAATATGTATAACCTCATCCTCAAGAATAAAGTATACACTCCCAAGAGCTTCATTAACTTAAAAAATTTGAGAACTTCCCTGCAAAATACTCCTACAATAATCTTATTGTGAACCTTGTAATGATGTCTCTTTGAGGTGTGCTATCAAGCAAATTGTGGGTCACGTATACATGTTGACCAGATCATTCCAAACTATTATGAAGAAACTCACCCTATCGAAATGCTTTGATGGAAGTCCATGACCGGTTTTAAAACTTCAATATTAGTTTGCAGGTAGAGAGGGTGCATACAAAGTTTGTGGAATGTGGCTTTACACCTCTCGCATGTATTTGCTTGAAAACTTTGAAAGGTTTTTCAACAAGACATTGTGTACATATCCTTAAATTATTGCATCACATGAGATGGCATCTCTTATATGCATTCTGTCAAACAATTAATGTGTGGTGTCCATGCTCCCACATTTCTTTGAATATTTCTATCAAACTATTAATGTGTCGTGTCTATGCTCCCACATTTCTTTGAATATTTCTATCAAATAGTTAATGTGCATTGTCTAATGTTCATGCCACAAACATAGAGGGTAAAATGTAGGGTTCCAAAGTAAAGTGGTCGAAGAAATCAAATCGAGTCAAATGCCTGGTTCCCCTATGGACCTTTATGTATGTAGTAGGACCCCGAAACCTTTATGACTAACAAGCTTTATTGACAAGATGACTCCAAAAGGTCGAGGGCATCTTCTCTTTCACAAGTCACACAAGGAAAAGTAGAATTAAGCTTTACATCAACAATTTCATTTTCTCAAAGATTTCTAAAACCTGTTCACCAAATTCATTTTTTACAATATTTTCAATCATTAGAGCTGATGAGAATACATCCCTTTAAGGTACTGAATTTAAATAGTATGTGTGCATTTTATTTGCTTACAGACAACATGTCAATGACCATGAAAATTGAACTTGCTTAAAAATTTATAACGGTCTGTCAACTAGTCTTCTATGCAACGATCATTTTTTTCCATTTCTTAAAACAAATAATCCTTAAGGTACTTCACACATTTTGCATTCAAGTGTATCAGAGCATTCCTTGCTATAAATTTCATGTTTGATTCTCCATTTTACAATATTGTTTACTAGTACAACAACAACCCATCCGATAAAGCCCTGTATTACTTATGCTCAATGGATGGACATAACATAGAAATTTCTTTCAAATTCTTGAATAGAGGTTAGAAAGTTAGCATTTTTGAGCAACTATGCATATTAGGTTAGATTTGCTCAGTTTTTGAGCATTTTTAACCTTCCAAGCTTAGAATTTTGACTTTATAAAGCAATAGGTTAGGATTTCTCACTTTTTGAGCATTTTTAACCTTCCAAGGTTAGGATTTTGGCTTTTCAAATCAATAGGTTAGGATTGCTCACTTTTTGAGCATTTTTAACCTCCCAAGGCTAGACATATGAAATATTTTAGCAACAAAGGGCATTAAGCAAAGGATCACTTGCAACTATTCCATCAAAACCTACATAAAGAATTTGGATTTCTCTTCCTCTTCAAAAATAGAAACATGGGAAATATATTGAAAAAAATTTAAAATATTTGAACTATTTTGGAAAGAACAATTCAAATATTTCCCATTAGACTTCAATGCCTTGGTTTAGCAAAAAGGACCACAAATTTCAATTGGTAAGGAGTTAGGCTCCAAAATTTGAAATGTACCTTCAAGGTAGAAAAATGAGAATACACCATCATTTAGTCCTCATGACAAAACCTAGGGTGAGGGATTTTAATTGTTTTAGAGTGAGGGGACATCAAAATTTGAAAATTTAAAATATAGCAAACTGTGAACTAGGCTCAGGCAAAAATTGGTCATATGGCACAAAATGATGCTTAGGACATGTTCATAAAAATATTTCCATAAATTCTTTGCAATTTTCATAACTCATCCATTTTTCATATTTTGGCGAACATATTTATGATTGAAGACAATGTATGTTAAGATTGATAACCTTGGATCACATGCTCACTCACTTTTCAGAGATACATATTTGAGCCTTCATACAACATTGGGACTAATTTGAAGTTCAAATTTTAGGTATTTCAAATATGGGGCAACATAGCCCCACCGTGGATTTTCCCTTTCCAGGGTTTTCCATGTATAAATATTGGTTTTATGGTTTTTCCTTTTTATGTGTTATTTGGTATATGCACTTTAATTTGTTTTATTGTTAACTGGCTAATAAGAAATAAGCTCAAAACTGTCATTACCAGTAGAATATTGATTCACTCTCGAGAGCTTCATTACCTTAAAAATTTGAGAACTTCCCTGCAAAATATTCCTACAATAATCTTATTGTGAACCTTGTGCTGAGGTCTCTTTGAGGTGTGCTATGAAGCAAATTGTGGGTCTCATATACATGTTGACCAGATCATTCCAAACTATTATGAAGAAAATCACCCTATCGAAATGCTTTGATGGATTTCCATGACCGGTTTTAAAACTTCAATATTAGTTTGTGAGTAGAGAGGGTGCATACAAAGTTTGTGGAATGTGGCTTTACACCTCCTGCAAGTATTTGCTTGAAAACTTCGAAAGGTTTTTCAACAAGACATCGTGTACATATCCTTAAATTATTGCATCACATTAGATGGCATCTCTTATATGCATTATGTCAAACAATTAATGTGTGGTGTCTATGTTCCCATATTTCTTTGAATATTTATGTCAAACTATTTATGTGTGGTGTCTATGCCCCCACATTCTTTGAATATTTCTGTTGAACAGTTAATGTGTGTTGTCTAATGTTCATGCCACAAACACAAAGGGTAAAATGTAAGGTTCTAGAGTAAAGTGGTTGAAGAAAGCAAATTGAGTCAAATGCCTGGTTCCCCTTTGGACCATTATGTCTGTAGTAGGACCCTAAAACCTTTAGGAATGACAAGCTTTATCAACAAGATGACTTCAAAAGGTCGAGGGCATCTTCTCTTTCACAAGTCACGCAAGGAAAAGTAGAATTAAGCTTTACATCAACAAGTTCATTTTCTCAAAGATTTCTAAAACCTATTCACCAAATTCATTTTTTACAATATTTTCAATCATTAGAGCTGATGAGAATACATCCCTTTAAGCTACTGATTTTAAATAGTATGTGTGCATTCTTTTTGCTTACAGATAACATGTCAATGACCACGAAACTTGAATTCACTTGAAAATTTATAACGATCTGTGAAGACTAGTCTTCTATGCAATAGTCATTGTTTTCCATTTCTTAAAACAAATAATCCTTAAGGCACTTCACACATTTTGCATTCAAGTGTACCAGAGCATTCCTTGCTATAAAGTTTGTGTTTGATTCTTCATTTTACAATATTGTTTACTAGTACAACAACAACCCATCTGATAAAGCCCTGTATTACTTCTGCTCAATGGATGGACATAACTTAGAACTTTCTTTCAAATTATTGAATAGAGGTTAGAAAGTTAGGATTTTCAAGCAACTGCGCATATTAGGTTAGGATTGCTCACTTTTTGAGCATTTTTAACCTTCCAAGCTTAGAATTTTGACTTTTCAATGTAATAGGTTAGGATTTCTCACTTTTTGAGCATTTTTAACCTTCCAAGGTTAGGATTTTGGCTTTTCAAATCAATAGGTTATGATTGCTCACTTTTTGAGCATTTTTAACCTCCCATGGTTAGACATATGAAATTTTTGAGCAACAAAGGGCATTAAGCAAAGGATCGCTTTCAACTATTCCATCAAAACCTACATAAAGAATTTTTATTACTCTTTCTCTTTGAAAATAGAAAAATGGAAAATATATTGAAAAAAATTTAAAATATTTGAACTATTTTGAAAAGAATAATTCAAATATTTACCATTAGACTTCAATGCCTTGGTTTAGCAAAAAGGACAACAACTTTCAATTGGTAAGGAGTTAGGCTCCAAAATTCAAAACGCACCTTCAAGGTAGGAAGATGAGCATACACCATCATTTAGTCCTCATGATGAAACCTAGGGTGAGGGATTTTAATTGTTTTAGAGCGAGGGGACATCAAAATTTGAAAATTTAAAATATAGCAAACTGTGAACTGGGCTCAGGCAAAAATTGGTCATATGGCACAAAATGATGCTTAGTACATGTTCACAAAGTTATTTCCATAAATTCTTTGTAATTTTCATAACTCATCCATTTTTCATATTTTGATAGACATATTTATGATTGACGACAATGTAGGTTAAGATTGACAACCTTGGATCACATGCTCACTCACTTTTCAGAGATACATATTTGAGCCTTCATACAACATTGGGACTAATTTGAAGTTCAAATTTTAGGTATTTCAAATATGGGCCAACATAGGCCCACCATGGTTTTTCCCTTTCTAGGGTTTTCCATGTATAAATATTGGTTTTATGGTTTTTCCTTTTTATGTGTTATTTGGTATATGCACTTTAATTTGTTTTATTGTTAACTAGCGCTAATAAGAAATAAGTTCAAAATTGTCATTACTAGTAGAATATTGTTTCAATACCGAGAGCTTCAGTAACTTAAAAATTTGAGAACTTCCCTACAAAATACTCCTACAATAATCTTATTGCGAACCTTGTGATGACGTCTCTTTGAGGTGTGCTATCAAGAAAATTGTGGGTCTCATATACATGTTGACCAGATCATTCCAAACTATTATGAAGAAACTCACCCTATCGAAATGCTTTGATGGATGTCCATGACCGGTTTTAAAACTTCAATATTAGTTTACAAGTAGAGAGGGTGTATACAAAGTTTGTGGAATGTGGCTCTACACCTTCCGCATGTATTTGCTTGAAAAATTCGAAAGGTTTTTCAACAAGACATCATGTACATATCCTTAAATTATTGCATCACATTAGATGGCATCTCTTATATGCATTCTGTCAAACAATTAATGTGTGGTGTCTATGCTCCCACATTTATTTGAATATTTCTATCAAAATATTTATGTGCGGTGTCTATGCTCCCACATTCTTTGAATATTTTTGTTGAGCAGTTAATGTGCATCGTATAATGTTCATGCCACAAACACAAAGGGTAAAATGTAAGGTTCCAGAGTAAAGTGGTCAATGAAATCAAATCGAGTCAAATGTCTGGTTCCCCTTCAGACCTTTATGTATGTAGTAGGACCCCGAAACCTTTAGGAATGACAACCTTTATTGACAAGATGACTTCAAAAGGTCGAGGGCATCTTCTCTTTCACAGGTCATGCAAGGAAAAGTAGAATTAGGCTTTACATCAACAAGTTCATTTTCTTGAAGATTTCTAAAACCTGTTCACCAAATTCATTTTTTATAATATTTTCAATCATTAGAGCTGATGAGAAAACATCCCTTTAAGCTACTGATTTTAAATAGTATGTGTACATTTTATTTGCTTACAGATAACATATCAATGACCATGAAACTTGAATTCACTTGAAAATTTATAACGGTCTGTCAACTAGTCTTCTATGCAACGGTCATTGTTTTCCATTTGTTAAAACAAATAATCCTTAAGGCACTTCACACATTTTGCATTCAAGTGTACCAGAGTATTCCTTGCTATAAATTTTGTGTTTGATTCTCCATTTTACAATATTGTTTACTAGTACAACAACAACCCATCTGATAAAGCCCTGCATTACTTCTACTCAATGGATGGACATAACTTAGAACTTTCTTTCAAATTCTCAAATAGAGGTTATAAAGTTAGGATTTTCGAGCAACTATGCATATTAGGTTAGGATTGCTCACTTTTTGAGCATTTTTAACCTTCCAAGGTTAGAATTTTGACTTTTCAAAGCAATAGGTTAGGATTTCTCACTTTTTGAGCATTTTTAACCTTCTAAGGTTAGGATTTTGGCTTTTCAAATCAATAGGTTAGGATTGCTCACTTTTTGAGCATTTTTAACCTCCCAAGGTTAGACATATGAAATTTTTTAGTAACAAAGGGCATTAAGCAAAGGATTGCTTCCAACTATTCCATTAGAACCTACATAAAGAATTTGTATTACTCTTCCTCTTCAAAAATAGAAAAATAGAAAATATATTGAAAAAAATTTAAAATATTTGAACTATTTTGAAAAGAATAATTCAAATATTTACCATTAGACTTCAATGCCTTGGTTTAGCAAAAATGACAACAACTTTCAATTGGTAAGGAGTTAGGCTCCAAAATTCAAAACGCACCTTCAAGGTAGGAAAAATGAGCATACACCATCATTTAGTCATCATGATGAAACCTAGGGTGAGGGATTTTAATTGTTTTAGAGTGAGGGGACATGAAAATTTGAAAATTTAAAATATAGTAAACTATGAACTGGGCTCAGGCAAAAATTGGTCATATGGCACAAAATGATGCTTAGGACATGTTCACAAAGTGATTTCCATAAATTCTTTGTAATTTTCATAACTCATCCATTTTTCATATTTTGATAGACATATTTATGATTGACGACAATGTAGGTTAAGATTGACAACCTTGGATCACATGGTCACTCATTTTTTAGAGATACAAATTTGAGCCTTCATACAACATTGGGACCAATTTGAAGTTCAAATTTTAGGTATTTCAAATATGGGGCAACACAGCCCCATCGTGGTTTTTCCCTTTCTAGGGTTTTCCACGTATAAATATTGGTTTTGTGGTTTTTCCTTTTTATGTGTTATTTGGTATATGCACTTTAATTTGTTTTGTTGTTAACCAGCTAATAAGAAATAAGTTCAAAACTATCAATACTGGTAGAATATTGATTCACCCCCCTCTCAGTGTTTTTGGATTCCAACAATTGGTAAAAGAGCTTGGTTCCTCAGAAGAAGTTTAACCACTTGACGAAGATCCAAAACTTGGAATCAATGGAAACCGATTTGTAACAACAACTTAGACTTGCTCTTGAGGATCTTGATAATAAGAAGATGGAGAATAGTAAACTGAAGAAAGCTAGTGAACACATCATTTTATTACAAGGAAAGCTTTCAGTTGTTAAGGATAAGAGGAAGGAACTCTATGATCAATTGCAAAATCATAATAGTGATGAGGAAGATGCTATAAGGATCAATTGCAGAAACTCACTCAGGAGAACACTATCTTGATGAATGAGATGGAAGCCCTAACCATGACAATGTGCAAGAAGATTGAGGACAAAAAGAAAAATTAAGAAAACCTATCTTAAGAATTGAAGGATAAATATGATGAATGTAATAGGCTAACACATGAGAATGATATGCTGAAACTTGAATTGACCCAGTCCTGGAACAATGAAAAAGAACTTGAGAGACAAATTGTAATCATGAGAGACAACTTTGTTATTGAAAATGAGTACAAGGATAAGTTCAAGGATAGCTCTGCTAAACTTGATGAACTACTGAAGAATCAGAAAGATTCTAATGACAAGAGAGGTCTTGGTTATGAAGAAGGAGAAATATTTGGTACTACACAACAAGATCAATCATCTAGATAGAAGCATAATCATGTCAACAACCAGAACCAGAAATCATCAATAAGACAACCTAATGCTCAAAAATTCAATGGTACATGCTTTGTTTGCAATAAATATGGTCATATGGCTAGTCAGTACAGAAATAGGAATAATTAGAACAATACATCATTCATCAATCTTGAAAATGTAAGATGTCATGCATGTAAAAAATTTGGACATATGGCTAACTAATGTAGATAAAAAGGAAATCAAGGAAATCAAGGGTTTAACAAAGAAATTCAGAAGAACAGTATTGTGTGTTATGCATGAAACAAGATTAGACATATTGCTAAATATTGTAGAAGAAATAACCCATTGACAACTAATCAAAATGTAGATGACAAGGAAAAGGAAAAAGTGGAAGACATTAGGAAACAACATGAGAAAAGATGACTAAGAAGATCAGATACACAACTGACAGATCACCTAGTAGAATCATCTGGCCCTACACCAATCGTAGATACAATCGATAACTAAGGCAACCTACCTTAGGTGGTAGGAAAATCATTTAAGATCATGCAAATACCCTGGATTGGATTAGTAGTCAGAGAATTTTGATTACGGATGGAACTCAGGAAATTTCAAGTGTTTACCAAAACCTACTCACAGACTATGTGAATAGGTAATGCTTCCTAGTAACATTTATGACAGTGAAAAATTAAGTTTGAAGATGATAAAAGGGAAAAGTAAAGTTAATTTCGTCACACAGTGATTGAGCATTCAGATGAGCGAATTCCAAAGCGATTTAGAGTTCAAGGCAATTTGTGCAAGCACTTCATTCTCCAAAGCAATTTCATCTCCTAATAGTATCTTAAGGTATCATTCATTTGTAGAAACCCTAGTTTTGGAATCTGGTTATTGTGGCTTCTTCATCATTCAGCATTGACACTCCTTTGGTGGTTGAAATCAAGAACTGCCCCAATCTAGTTTTTAAGAAACATCCTTTCAAGTCACTTTTGGATGAATCATTGGGTGTATTTTCAAGAATTTGTCATGTTATTATTCACATGGAGGATATTATGGCATACATACATTGAAACATTGAGGAGATTGACGGATATGAGTTGTCTTGCATTTTCACCAAAAACCTAATCTCTAACAACTAGTTGAAACTAGAATTTGCACACTTGTAGAGGAAGGGTTTCATACAGTTTATGGATTTTCCCACTTTTGATGAGGAACAATGGGTGTGATATGTTTTGAACTACATTCATGGAGAGTTCATCTCATTGGACCAGTCATACAAGATTATAGAGGAGGTGATTAAGAATGTCACTTGTCTTCACAAAATTGGAGGTGTACCCAACCCTAGGTGCAAGATTTCAAATACAAAAGTGAACAAGCTCACTAGCACAAATTTTGATGGAAGATCAATGAGGGTTGATGATGTTAGGGATATTGATGTGAAATTTGCCATGATGATTATAGGTTACAAAGTCTATCAGTCCAACCGGTTGAACTTTGTCGTCGGCAACAACATTTGGGTAGCTCATCAAATGGTTAAGGAGGATGCACACTATGATCTTTGCAACGTAATGTTGAAAGAACTCATGAAAAACCTCTAGAAGATCAAACAAGATAAAAGGAATACTTTTTGGTATGTATCTCTTGTTATTTGTATGGCATTTTACTTTTTGGGTATTGTCCCTAGTTTTGGCAAAGATTCAGTGGGCCTTTAATCACTCGGTAGCATCTCAGATAGGTCAAATTTTGGATAGGAAAGGGGATAAGCTTAGTAAAGCTAATTTATGGGTAGTTTTTAGGACATTCCAAGAGGAAATGAAGAATATATATAGAATCCCTAAGTCCATAGTAGAAAAATATAAGGATACTATATGTTTTATAGTCAATAAAGATGAGTGCATGATGGAAAGTGTACAACCAAGAATAATTTGCCTTATGCCAATGTGATATGAGGTTAACAAGGCCACACTAGATGCCTATGCACAATAGCTATTGGAGGCACCAGTAGATGAAAAGGAAGAAAAATTTGGCACAACTTGGTGTAGAGGCACCTAAGCACACAAGCATACCGGGAGGTCAAAAGTCATAATATGAGCAATTTTATTGTATTCAAGTCATTCATAATGTATTAAGGTTATTTGAGTCCATTGAATCATAATATGTAAGGATAAATGAGCCATTTTTTCCAAAGATATCATATTTGGTCCATCTTGAAGTATTCAAAGTGTCCATGTAAGGCTTAGAGTCATTTATGTAAAAAATGCAAAAATTATAAAAATTGCAAAGTTGCAACATTGCCAAAAAGTGCAAAAAAAGTGTAAGAATGAAATCCATTGGCCATGAGGTGGTTAGAGTAGTTAGGAAGGATTTGGAAATGGTTTATAAAACCATTTTTGGTCGAAATCAAGGGGGTAGAGCAGTTTGGAGGGGATTTGACAAAGATTATCCATCAAACTCTCAAACTGTCATAAGGTTTTAAAGAATCTGTGACTGTCATAGATCCATGGAGGATCCAATTTGGTGTAATTTTTATATGTGTATTTTATTTAATGATAGAGTTATGAAATATATTTCAGATGAATCCTATTTTGTGAATCCTAAGTTATGAAATATATTTTCGATGTATATTCTATTTAATGATAGAGTTATGAAATATATTTCAGATGTATATTTTATTTAATGATAGAGTTATGAAATATATTTAAGATGAATCCTTTCTTATGCATTTTGGTAGAGTATTTGACAAGATATGTTTGTGTTTACAAAAATTGTCAAAACCTTGCCAAGGGTTACCCATTTTTGGAAAAACCCTCATAACTATTTATTTAACCATTGGATCTAGCAGCCAATTTGAGATAAGTTTTGTAACATAGTAATCTAGAGTTTGTCTAGAGAGACTTTCTTTATGGTCAATATTTAAAAAACTATTTATGACTGTTTGCTACAATTCATGGTGAAAAGAAGACTGGTGAAAGTAATAAAAGTCCAGTTGTAGCATTTGGTGTGGTCACATGAGGGATTATAATGATGAAAGTCTATATGTGGTGGAAAGGTCTTTGAATCTTCTTTCCAGTGCTTTTTGTCATACTTAATTTCGTTAAGAATTGAATATTTTGTGATTATTTTGGTGAAAATAATTTTTAAAGGATGAAATCCTAAACTAGGGTATTTCATGGCAATAAAGAATTTTTTCTCTCATGTTATGATAAATGTTATAATTTGAAATCTTGAATGAAGGTTTGTAGGGATGTATTATAACCTTTTAAATAGGTTTGGAGTTGAGAAAAGTGGTTTATCTTCTTATATGCCTCTTGATTCAAGTTTAAAGTCTACCCTTGAATGAAGGTTTTATGGTTTGTGATAGATGCTCTGCATCAAATTGGTATCAAAGCTAGAAGAGCCTAAGTGTGTGGATAGAGTGCCAAAGGAGGCAATCCACACCAGGACATAGCAAAGAACTACTTGTTATTTAGATTTTTCTAATGTGTTTTTGGTTGCAAGGTGCTCGTCCATCTAGCTACAAGAAGGCAGACAAGGAAGGCTTGTAAAGGGCCAAAGGGATGGTCCATGGCCATGGGATGGTCCATTGGTTGCCAAAAGACTAGAGAGAGAGGCAAAGCAGAGAAGTCCTAGGTGAGGCACAAAGGTTGTTGGTGAGGTGATGCAGTATGGATAGGTGGACTTATGGTTGGTAAAAGCACATGGATGGAAGCCAATACAAACTCCACTGGTAGGAGTCAAAAAGAGAGTGTTTGAGAAGGAAAAATCAACATAAGAAGATGAGAGAAACATAAAGAGGCATAAAGAGGTAAAGATGAAGACAAAGGTGAAATTTTCACTTAAAATTTTTCTTTCAGGTCATTGTACACACGTTTCTAAGGGACTTGGAAATTTTTCAAGTTTGGGAGTATGGTGTAGAGGCACCTAAGCACACAAGCATACCAGGAGGTCAAAAGTCATAATATGAGCAATTTTATTGTATTTGAGTCATTCATAATGTATTAAGGCTATTTGAATCTATTGAATCATAATATGTAAGGCTAAATGAGCCATTTTGTTCAAATATATCATATTTGGTCCA
Source organism: Cryptomeria japonica (assembly GCF_030272615.1). Taxonomy (NCBI): domain Eukaryota; kingdom Viridiplantae; phylum Streptophyta; class Pinopsida; order Cupressales; family Cupressaceae; genus Cryptomeria; species Cryptomeria japonica. Next base: position 236,346,680 of record NC_081412.1, on the reverse strand, counting down.
TCTTGAAGTATTAAAAGTGTCCATGTAAGGGTTACAATCATTTATGTCAAAAATGCAAAAATTGTAAAAATTCCAAAGTTACAACATTGCCAAAAAGTGCAACAAAAGTGTAACAATGAAATCCATAGGTCATGAGGTAGTTAGAGTAGTTAGAAAGGAGTTAGAAATGGTTTATAAAATCACATTTCATTAAAATCAAGGGGGTAGAGCAGTTCAGAGGGGATTTGGCAAAGATTTTCCATCAAACCCTCAAACTGTCATAAGGTTTTAAGGAATATGTGATTGTCATAGATCCATGAAGGATAAAATTTGGTGTAATTTTTATATGCAGATGTTTTTTAATGATAGAGTTATGAAATATATTTCAGATGAATCCTTTCTTATGCTTTTTTGTGGTGTATTTGGCAAGATATGTTTGTGTTTACAAAAATTGTCAAAACCTTGCCCAGGGTTAACTATTTTTGGAAAAACCCCCATAACTGTTTATTTAACTATTGGATCTAGCTACAAATTTGAGAGACATTTTGTAACTTAGTAATCTAGAGTCTGATTGGAGAGATTTTCTTTATAATCAATATTTTAAAAGTTATTGATGATTGTTTGCTACAGTTCATGGTGAAAAGAAAACTGGTGAAAGTAGTATCAATCCGGTTGTAGCATTTGTTGTGGTAACATGAGGGACCAAAATGAAGAAAGGATATATGTATTAGAAAGTTCTCTGAATCCTCTTTCCAGTTCTTTTTGTCTAACTTAATTTGGTTAATAATTGAATATTTTGTGATTATTTTGGTGAAAAGATTTTTTAAGGATGAAATCCTAAACTAGGGTATTTTATGGCAATAAAGAATTTGTTCTCTCATGTTATGGTGAATGTTATGATCTAAAATATTGAATAAAGGTCTGTAGGGATGTATTATAGCCTTTAAAATTTGTTTGGAGTTGAGAAGAGTGGTTGATCTTTTTATATGCCTCTTGATTCAAGTTTAAAGTCTACCCTTGAATGAAGGTTTTATGGTTTGTGATAGATGCTCTACATCAAATTGGTATCAGAGCTAGAAGAGCCTGAGTGTGTGGGTAGAATGCCAAAGGAGGAAATCCACACCAGGACCTAGCCAAGAAGGATTTGTTATTTGGTTTTTCCTGATAAGTTTTTTGTTGCAAGGTGCTCATCCATCTAGCTACAAGAAGGCGGACAAGGAAGGTCTCTCAAGGGCCAAAGAGATGGTCTAGGGCCATGGTATGGTCCATTGGTTTCCAAAAGACTAGGGAGAGAGGCAAAGAGGAGAACTCCTAGGTGAGGCACATAGGGTGTTGGTGAGGTGATACAGCATGGAGAGGTGGAATTATGGTTGGTAAAAGCACTTGGGTGGTAGCCACTACAAATTCCATTGGTAGGAGTCACAAAGACATTGTTTGAGAAGGAATAATCAACATAAAGAAGATGAGAGAAGCATAAAGAGGCATAAAGAGGTAAATATGAAGACAAAGGTGAAAATTTCACTCAAAATTTTTCTTGCAGGTCATTGTACCCACGTTTCTAAGGGACTTGGAAACTTTTCAAGGTTGGGAGTATGGTGTATAGACACCTAAGCACACAAACATACTTGGAGGTCAAAAGTCATAATATGAACAATTTTATTGTATTTGAGTCATTCATAATGTATTAAAGTTATATGAGTCCATTGAATCATAATATGTGAGGCTAAATGAGACATTTTATTGAAATATGTCATATTTGGTCCATCTTGAAGTATTAAAAGTGTCTATGTAAGGGTTAAAGTCATTTATGTCAAAAATGCAAAAATTGTAAAAATTGCAAAGTTGCAACATTGCCAAAAAGTGCAACAAAAGTGTAAGAATGAAATCCATTGGTCATGAGGTAGTTAGAGTAGGTGGGAAGGAGTTGGAAATGGATTATAAAACCATTTTTGGTCAAAATCAAGGGGGTAGAGCAGTTTGAAGGTGATTTGACAAAGATTTTCCATCAAACCCTCAAACTATCATAAGGTTTTAAGGAATCTGTGATTGTCATAAATCCTTGGAGGATAAAATTTGGTGTAATTTTTATGTGTTTATGTTTTTTAATGATATATTTATGAAATATTTTTTAGATGAATTGTTTCTTATGCATTTTTGTGGAGTATTTGGTAAGATATGTTTGTGTTTAGAAAAATTGTCAAAACCCTACCAAGGGTTACACATTTTTGGAAAAACCCTCATAAATGTTGATTTAACCATTCAATATGGCTCAAAAGTTCAGAGAAGTTTTGTAAGTTAGTAATATAGAGTCTGACTGGAGAGATTTTATTTATGATCAATATTTAAAAAGTTATTGATGACTATTTGCTACAGTTCATGGTGAAAAGCAGACTGGTTGTGAGGCCCTACCCTGACTCAGCTTGACATTTTTCAGTTATTTTCATATTGAGACTATTATGGATGCTTTATTTTATGCATTATGGATTTAGAACCTATATGATTCCATGTTTTGGATCACATTGATGTATATTGATGCTTCATTTTATGCATTGTGATTATGAAACTTTATATGTTGCTAGAATAGAATTAGTTTGAAATGGTCAATGTCATTATTAGAATTGCAGGACTTTATTTTGATGATAGAAAGAGGATGCTTATTTTATGAATGGTTCAATTTTGAGAATTATGATAATTGCTTATGTGGAATCGAATTTGAATGAATGGGATATTGAATTATTATTGTCAAATGTATGAGTGTTTGATGTGCAATGAAATCTATGTATTTAATTATGCATAATTGTGATTATTTGGAATTACTAATGTGTTAATTGAGATGCGCAGGAAAATTATCCATGTGACCATGGAATTAATATGGAGAACCAAACCTAGACCTATGTATGTTTGTTAAGCCAGGGGTTGTCTATTTGGAGAGACAACACCCCATTTGTAATGTATTTTATTTGTGAAAGTAAATGATGTATGTGTGTTAATTTGATTTTATTTAATTGTGTAAACCTACAAGAGACAAATTCCATATATGATTTTTATATTGTATTTTATTGTGTCACTTGACACGTGCTGATTAGTGTCATTGATTTTGACTTGTCTCTTGGAGGGAGTTTTGTTTCTACCAAAGCCATTCAAACACATGAGTGTGGTCCTAAATTTGTGTTGGGTAGGGAGTCATGGGAGTGGTCAACTCAGGTTTGACCCGTAGGTTAACTTCAGTTGGGTTTCTAGGGGGTCAAATGGACTCCTAGGGTCAGTTTTAGGGCTTTTCCAAAGGTCCAAAGCGTAGACCTATGGGTTAGGGGTATTTTTAACCATGTGACTACTCCCATGTGACTGTTTAGTCACCTCAAAAAGTGGTTTTCCCAAGGTGAGCGAAAATTCAAGTTAGAAGGTTCCTCCTAGGATAGACAACCTTCCCTTTTGATGTCAAACTCTCTTCCCCACCCTCTCTCACCTTTTCCCTTTCCAGTTTTAGTAATATGTAAGAGGTTGGGAAGAGCAACCAATGGGAACTCTCACCTCACCCAAGGGGTTGGGAAGTGTGTGAGAGGCCTTCTTAGGCAAGGATTAGGGACTTAGTGAGTAATCACCCACTCTCCATTATTGGAGATTATGCTTTTTTTTTAAAAATTAGTTGTAGGATAGAATTTTGGTGAAGTGTTGGTGGAAAGTTTGTGTGGATTTAGGTAGCTCATCCCCAACTAAGTCTAACATACCTATTAGCAGATTAAGGTTGGTTTTACTTCCTTTTGTTTCTGTTGTTTATGTTGTTTTTGAAAGAAAGAAATGCTTGTATGAAGAGATGTGTATATGTAAATTGTTTTATAGGAGAAAAATGTAAATTTTAATTTTCATGTTCTTTGTTTATGTGTTCTTGATTTGGGAGTGTCCAAGGTCTCCTACTCTTGGGAGAGTAGGATGGTCTTGGTGTGGAAGAAGTATGACAGCGTTGGGTGAGAGGCTCTCCTTATGGAGAGTGATCTCAAGGGTGTCCTTTGTGACCCTTGCTGCATAGCCTTGTGTATGCATTTGGGGGTCATAAGGGGAGAAAATATGGCTTTTATGCCTTTGGGGGGGCATAATGTGTGGAGATGAAATTTGTTGTATTTTGTTTTCACATGAGATGGCTTGAGTTGTATTATGCTTGCAATCTCCCCAATGGTACTTGGTCCACTTCCACCCATGCAAAGTTCATCACAAGTTGTGGTGAGAGTGTAGCTTGGGATGGGAAAATGCATGTTGAGTGCTTGCCTTTATTTGTTGTGTTGGTTGTTTGTTTGTAACCCATCTAGTGCTTGGTTCTCCAAGCTTGTGTGTGGCTTCTAATAAGCCTAGGCTAGGAGGTGAGCTCTCCATGGTCAAGTTGCATTTTTATTGTAGGTTGCTTGGGATGGAAAAGAAAAGAGGAAGGGAATAGTTGTTGTTCTAAGTTGCAAAAAAAAAGTTTTTTTTTCAAAAAAAAGAATGTAGTTATTTTGTAGCTAAAAAAAAAAGGGCTATTGTTGTATTTAATTTCCAAAAGAAAAGAAGTGTACTTATTTTATTCATATTCCTATGGAAGGGAAATATTAGTTGGGTTTCAAACCCATTTGTATTATTATTTACTTTGTATTTAAATTTGCTAAAGAAATGTATTTCTCTGATTTTGGTTAGTTTTGCAAAAAGGGAAGATGAAATATATTAGCGTGTATTTAAATCCTCATAAAAGAAAAAAGAAATGAAGTTGTTGCATTTTTGTGTATTTTGCAAATAAATTTATTCTGTTACTACATGTTCATTTTGTTTATTTATGCTACTGCAAATGAAACAAATTAGTCATTTATTCTTCCATTTATTGCAAAAAATAAATCTTATTGTAGTAGCTTGTTTTATCAAAAAAAATTTAGCATATAGTCCAAGTTTATGATTTTACTAGAATAAATTACATTTAAGTTGTTGTTTTAGGAATATTTTAAATAATGGTTTTGAGAATGTTTTTTTTTTTTTCTGATTTTACTAGAATAGATTACATTTAAGTTGTTATTTTAGGAATATTTTAAATAATGGTTTTGAGAATGTTTTTTTTTAAAAAAAAAAAAGGGAAAATAGAATATAAAACATACATATTCCAGCCTTATAAAAGAGGATATTTTCCCTTTAACCTACTACAAAAATTATAATAGAAAAAAATCCCTACATGCATTCTAAAGCTATAAAAGAAAAGAAAGGGTAATCTCATAAGTTTGCCTAAATGAGTTATAAATAAAAATAGCAACACACACACACACACACACACACACACACACACACACACACACATATTTTATTCATTTAAATGTTTATTCTAAAAGTCTGTTTATTAAAAGAAAAAAAATAGTAATGCATTTACATGTTCCTTTTAGACATATATTTATAGGTATATATAAATATATATATATATATATATATATATAATGTAGGTTTAAGTCTTTTAAGAAATTATTACATGTTAAACTCTTAAACAAATATATATATATATATATATATTCAAAAATATATATACATATATATAAAAATATATATAAATGTTATTTTTACATATTTTAAAACAAAAAAAAAAACTTTAAAAAAATTTACTAGGAGGGAAGAGTGGGCCGCAACTGTGGGCGGCAATGCCCACAGTCTGCGGGAGCCCACAGCTTTGGGCGGCGACATCCATAGGGCTACGAAAGTCGTAGCTGTGGGCAGCGCCATCCACATACTGCGGGAGCCTGCAGCTGTGGGTAGCGCCGTCCATAGACTGCAGGAGCCCATAGCTATGGGCGACGACTTCCACAATCTGCGGGTCACTGCAGCTATGGGCAACATTGTCCGCAGCCCGCGGTACACCCCCGCATTGCCATCTCCTTCCTCCTCTGCGAAAAAATTTCCAACTCACCCCTGCGCACCCGCCGTGGGTGATAAAGTAAAAAATGCCACCTCCCATGGCTGCCACTCCCACACCTGCACACACACACACAAAAAAAAGATTTACACTCACACACAGAACACACATAAAAAAATAAACTATATCACACACATGCCCTAACCCTGATTTCTAGTTAGGGAAAATACACTTGGGTATATTTAAAAATAAATAAAAATGTGTGGGATGGGTGTTTAAAAGCTAGGGTTAGCATGTGAACTTTTAGAATTCTTTTAAAAGTATATTAATATAATAAAGAAAAGAAACCCCCCCCCTTTCTCTTAGAATATATATTTGTAAGTATATATTTATATATGTGTGGGTATAGATTTGCAACCTCACATTCCCTCACACTTGTTAGGTATATATATATATATGTCTTATCAACACACACACACACACACACACACACACATATATATGTAATTAAATTCTATATTTATATAGAATCAAAATGGTTAATTGTAAATTAATTAATGCACTTTTAAATTATTAAATAAATGTAGAAGCATTTTAATAAGAAGATTTTAAACTCTTTGGAAGGATAAATCCTTGGGGAAAATAAAATGATATATGTAGGGTCAAGTTGGCCCCTCACAAATTTTAAATTAAGGTAATTTAATTAATGGGAATTTTATTGAATAGATTTATTAAATCAAGGAGTTAGGGTAAATTAATTTTAGACCCTAAGTAATTAAAAGAACTATATGAGATCATTAATATTCCCTACCAATTAAGTTTGAGATTATTTGCTAAGTGAGTTTAATTATCTATTAATGGAAGATAGTAATAACATTTTTGGAGACATATTAGCTCGCTTATAACTTAGATTATTTATCGCCTAATTAATTTAGTTGTTTGATTCACTCAAAACATAGTTAAGACCAAACTAGTTTGCATTATTTTAATTAAATTAGTCGTACTAGGTTAAGTATTTAAAAAAAAAAATTATTCCGTTTGTGCTTAAAAGTTTGGGCATGACATTTTGGTATCAGAGTAAGGTTACCAACACTAGGAACCTTACTTCATTACATTTCGCTATAATTATTTAATTAATTAAATTATATTTATTTTTATTATATTTACTTTTAAATAGTTAAAATATTTCCCCAAAAATATTTATTTATTTCATTTTATTTTATTTTCTTAAAAAGGATGCCTCCAACTATGCGACAAGCTCACAAACGTGGTAGAGGCCCTAGGCATGAACGCATGGCACGTGAAGAGGTCATTAGGGAGGAATCGGTTCCGAAAGTGAACCTAGAAGCTCATCTCGAACGATCAGTTGACCCCAACCGAGACATCTTGGTAGCTCTACAAAACCTGATTGGCATAGTTCAGGATAGGCTTCTGGCAGTAGATCAAAATGTTGAGAACCAGAACTCAAGAAGCCATAGAACAGTAGAATAGGAATGGAGTAGGAGTCCACCTCCTAATCCCATAGAGAGTCAGGCTAGACATGAGCCCAAGTCCATTCACCTACCAGCACCACCTCCAGTTGTAGCACCAGTGTATTATGAGAGGGCACATCGGGATCCAGGGGATCTAATCAAAGAGGTTATGCATCTTCAGCCACCATCTTTTGGGGGATCTATCGACGGGGTAGAAGCAGAGGCATGACTTTTGAGCCTAGATAGGTGCTTTGCATTGCACTCTTATGAAAGCAATCTAAAAGCACGTGCAGTGGTCCACCTATTGTGAGGAATAGCCTCCACATGGTGGAGATAGGAAGAATATAAGTGTGGGTTAGAGATAGAAACCCTCACGTGGGAGATTTTCACAGAAAGATTCAAGGAGAGATACTTATCAGAGCATTTCAGATAGCATAGGGTGGATGAGTTTCATGACCTCTAGCAAAAGGGTCTTTTAGTGACCCAGTACGAGAACAAGTTCTTTGAACTCTTACTGTATGTAGACTACTTGAAAGATGAGAGGCTTCTCATCAATCGATTTATCAGAGGGTTGAATTCCAGCATAGTAGGACCAATGAGGATGACCGCTCCAGTGAGCCTTCAGGTTGCCGTGGAGAAGACTTTGATAGCAAAGGAGATTCAGGTCAGACCCCAGGACTCAAGGGATCGGTTCTAGAACCGTAACCCTACACCATAGACTTACAGGTTTTAGAAACCCCATTGGAAAGGTAACAATAGACACACATCAGGGTTCTCCAAACCCTCTCCTCTACAACAGTCACAGTAAAACCAGAGTCAAAGGCCTCCATAGAGTCAGCAGGGTGTGAAGCCCAAGTAGTGGCAGTCATAGGGTCAGAGGCGAGATCAGAGATCTCAGGCTCCTTACACACCTCTGATGAGGACTCAGTAGTCCTCCAGAGGTGGGTATAGTGGTTCTAGCAAGACAGGGGGACAGTCTTTCTCTAGACCACAAGGAGTGCAGTTTTAGGCATGTGGCGCTTGCTTCACATGTGGAGCCATGGGACACATGGTGAGAGAGTGTCCTCAGGGTCAAATGGCAACATCAGAGCCGATAGTTGGGGATATGGGCAAGTCCCATAGGGTCTTCGTAGTGGTTGACAATCGCTAGGCGGAGCATCAAGCCACGGTCATTGAGGTAGCATGTATGATCAGAGGTAGCAGGGTATCTATATTATTTGATTCAGGAGCTACTGACTCTTTTATATCTCCATTGGTTATGGAGCATTGCAGGCTAGTGGCAATTAGACAAGAGGTCAGTTGGGAAGTGGAATTAGCTTTAGGGGCTAGAGTGTCAGTGGAATCAGAGGTTAGGGGTTGTCAGCTTCAGATTGGTAATACCACCACCTTAGTAGACTTTAGAGTTACACCACTCAGATCATATGGCATCGTACTTGGCATGGATTGGCTTTATACCCATAGAGCCAAGATGGATTGTCACCTGAAAAGGATTGAGTGTGAGAATGATCATGGTTCTCCCATAGTGATCACTGGAATTTAGAGACTCGTGTCTCTTCGTATGATCTCTGCCATGCAGCTTAAGTGGAGCATGCAAAAGGGGTGTCAGTTATTTGCCATCACCATTAGTGATAGAGAAGAAGAAGAAGAAAAAGAGCCATCTATTGATGACCATCCTATCCTTAAGGGATTTTCAGATCTATTTCCTTTAGAGTTACCCGATATGTCGCCCCGTAGAGAGATTGATTTTCATATAGACCTTGTTCTAGGAGCCGAACCAGTTTCAAGAGCACCATATAGGATGACCACAAATGAGCTTAATGAGCTCAAGATGCAGCTTGAGGAACTCCTAGAGAAGGGCCACATTCACCCTAGTGTATCCCCTTGGGGTGCACCCATCATCTTCATGAAAAAGAAGGATGGATCTCTCCGATTATGCATGGATTACCATCAGTTGAACAAAGTAACTATCAAGAACTAATATCCATTGCCTAGGATAGACAATTTATTCGACCAACTTTAGGGTGCCAAAGTATTTTCCAAGATTGATCTAAAGTTAGGGTACCATCAGTTGAGGATAGTGGATAGCGATATCCACAAGACCGCATTTCGCACTAGATATGGCCACTATGAGTTCATCGTGGTCCCATTCGATCTTATGAATGCCCTAGTAGTTTTCATGAGTCTCATGAATGGAGTATTCTACACATTCCTTGACCATTTTGTGATTGTATTTCTTGACAACATATTGATATATTCACGGAATGAGGAGGAGCATGAGGGGCACCTGAGATAGGTTTTGCAGTGTTTGAGGGATAATCAGTTATGTGGCAGTTTGTCGAAATGTGCTTTCTTTAGAACAGAGGTCAAGTACCTCAATCATGTTATATCTAGTGATGGGATCTCAGTAGACCCATCAAAGATCAAAGCCATTATGGATTGGCTAGTGCCTACTAGTGTGACAGAGGTCAGAAGCTTCATGAGCTTAGTAGGTTATTATCGACATTTTGTTGAGGGATTCTCTAGAGTCGCTCATCCTATTACTTCTCTTCAACACAAAGGGAAGAAATTTGAGTGGATGGAGAAGTGCAAGAAGGCCTTTCAGGAACTTAAAAAGGCACTTACTACCGCATCTATCCTTGTAGTACCAAATCTTTCAGCTGATTTCATGGTTCGCATAGATGCTTCCCTAGAGGGTTTAGGAGCAGTCCTTATGTAGGGTGTCAGAGCTATAGCTTTTGAGTCTAGGAAACTCAAGACTCACGAGCTTAATTACCCTACTCATGACCTTGAGCTTGTAGCAATAGTGCATGCATTTATGAGGTGGAGACATTTCCTTTTGGGTCATCATTTTGAGTTGCACTCAGACCATCAGAGCCTTCAATACATATTCACTCAGTCGAACCTTAATGCATGATAGAGGAGATGGATGGAATTCTTGTGCGAGTATGATTTTGACATTCACTACATCAAAGGGAAAGAGAACATAGTTGTAGATTCTTTGAGTAGGAGACATCATGAGGTATACACCATATATATGGGCATAGATTTGAGAGATCAGATAATGTAGCAGTTGCCAAAGGATGGATGGTATTTAGAGGTTTGCTAGGCTATACAATCTCAGGAAATATTAGAAGGAAAATATGTGGATTATTCCTTAGAGTCTAATGGATTATTATGCCGTAGAGGGCACATCTATGTACCTTCTTCCGGGGGATTACGGGAGTTCATTATCTTAGAGGCTCATAGAGCTCCTTATGCAGCACATCTTGGGGTCAAGAAGATGCATGCAGACTTAAGGGAATTGTACCATTGGCCAGGAATGCGACAGCTTATTGCTGAGTTGGTAGCTCAATGCCTTGAGTGTCAGAGAGTCAAGGCAGAGCACTGCCATCTAGGTGGGTTGCTCCAATCTCATGCTATACCAGAGTGGAAGTGGGATACTATATCCATAGATTTCATCATTGGTCTCCCCATGTCATCTAGTCGCCATGATGCCATCTTGGTAACGGGTGACAAGTTGACCAAAGTGGCCCACTTTTCACCAGTTCATACCACCTTCACAACACTAGTAGTAGCACAAGTGTTTTTGCAAGACATTGTCAGACTTCATGGTGTTCCATGCAAGATCATTTCCAATAGGGATTCCCTCTTCACTTCTTCCCTTTGGAAGGCATTACAGGTAGCTATGGGTACCAAGCTCAATTTCAGTACAGCCTATCATCCGGAAATGGATGGCCAGACAGAGAGGGTTAATCAGGTGTTAGAGGATATACTTCACATGTACGTCATGGTTCACCAGACCAGATGGGAAGAGTACCTTCCCTTAGTGGAGTTTGCCTACAATAATGGGCATCACACGTCCTTGGGGATGCCACCCTATTAGGCATTATATGGTAGACCTTGTAGGACACCTGTAGTACCCCTTTTTCGATCGGACTTATTAGACTGACTTTGTGTTGCAGTTTACTATTCAGTTGACACTTTATTGCTCGACATTTTGCAGACGTATTTGATATTATTTCATGTTTATCTGGATATTGGATGCATGAGTTATTTTCAGTATTTCAGTGTTGGTGATTTCTAGTATTTCATGGATTATTGCTTGTACTGACATCTTACTTTATCTAGGCGATGTGTCATATATATGTTGCGTGTTTGCTATTGTATTGGATGCAAGGGGACGATTTTCCTTCACTCGTTTCGATGAGACAGGGAACGTCGCGATTCTCCTTCATCGATGTGCATGCCATGTATTCTATATTTATATGCATGTATGTGTGCTTCGATGATGTAGGATATTGCAGGTACAAGTACCAGGTAGGTACGGGGTATCGTCTCCACCTGGCTTCACAGGTCTGAGTGTGCCTTATATGTCTGATGGGAGTGGAGGAGATAGCTTTTGACCCTAGTCCTTACCTCAGTCTATATTTTGTGAGTGCCGTCAGTCGGTTGTTCATCCCTTTTGTTCGAATTTTGAGTCTTTTTGCTTTTCCTCGATTTGCGTGCCATAGTGGTTCGGTTATTTATTTAAAGTATAAGTTGTTATTATTTGTTGGCTTGAGCGATTTATCCCTTATTATGCCTTTATGTCTTGAATCAAGCTTAATTGATTAGTTTATTAGATTTTAACTTTTAGTTGTTATTTTGGAAAAGTAATCGTGTTTAGATCCAACGGAAGAAGTAGAATAAAAAGAGTTAATTGCTTTTAATATATGCAGATAAAGCTAACTCATTGTTTTCCTATTTAGTTGAAAAGTTGATTTAATCGCTATATATGAAAAATGTAAGTTTCAAAAAAAGGGAAATCTCATTTATTTGTTTTGAGGAATATGAAAAAAAAAAAAAGAAAGTCAATTGTTGGATTTTAATGTTTTTTTTAAATAGAAAATATTGCGACCTAGAAAATTAGGTTAAAAGATTGTCTTACTAATTTACCTTGGAGGAGATTTCGGGGGATATGCTTGTTTGGAGGAGGAAAAAGAAATTCTAGAAAAAAATTGTTTGAAAGGTGGATTTGGGTTTTGAACTAGCTGGGAATCCTGCTGAAGCATACAACTCCTTCTTGGAAGTCTTAGAGGTTGGTTGAATCCTTGTTTGTTTTAACAAAAATCCTTGCTTTCTTCCAATTCTCTGTTTATTGTTTAAAAGCTTGGTTTATGAGTTTTGGGTGTTGAGTCTTTGCTTTCCATGGGTTTGTGGAAGAAGAATTCTATCAATTTGTTATCAAAATTCAAACTCAAACTCTCTCCATGTAGTTTCATAACTTAATTTATGTTGTTTCATTTTTGCTTGTGCAAGAAATTCTTGGTTTATTTTGCTGTTTGTAATTGGAAATGTTGTTGGGTTTTAGTAGTGTTATGCTGGCAAAATTTTGCCAAGCATCTATAAAATACCTCTCCCTGGTAATTTCCAGTTTAAAAATTATGATTATGAGTTATTTTTTCTTGTTCATGCTTGTTGGGAGCAAATAAATCCAATTGGGGATTGGGGATTAAGTTTATTCCCATTTAATTTAATTTTTAGAGTGAACTGATTTGGATGAAATTTTATTGCCCCTGTTTTGTCTCAGAAGTTTTTTATTTGCTGGTAAAATTGACATTACCAGTGACCTTTATAATTTATCTTTTTGGTTGTATGTTTGTTAAAAAAAAATGATGTGGCTGGGGAATTATTTGTTAATTTTGTTCTAACAGAGATTTCCACCTCTATCTCTGTTAATAGCTTCTTTTATTTTGTCTCAGACGTTTTTTTTAAAAATGAAATTTAAATTGCTTATTAAAACAAAAAAAAATTGAAAACAAAAAGTAAATTTATTAGTGTATGGGATTGGGGGCGGTGGCGGGGACCTGGGCTCAACCCAGCCCACGCATCCCCTCTCCCTGCAGCTTCGCTGCATTCCCCAGATTGGGGTTAGCAGCAGCGCTGCTTTCTCCAAGTCTGAGGATGCAGCAAGCGCTGCATTCCCCAGCTTGGGAACAACAGCACATACTGCCGTGGGTGCTTTGGGCCCCACGTTGTTTGTTTAAAATTTGTTTTTTTTATATTTTTTTTTTTAGTTTTAAAAAAAGAAAATAATAGTATAATTTTGTTAGTGGTTAAAATAAAATCCATAGTGTTATTTTGTGTTTAATATTAAGTGATAATATATTGTTATTTAAACAATAATAATAATATGTTATTATTTAATATTAAATAATAATAAGATGTGAATTGTTAGTTTATAATGATGTTAAGATTAATTAATAATTCTTCGATTTAGTGATGAGGATTATCTGCCTTGTATTGTGAAAATAAATAAAATGATATGGAGGCTAGTATTAACGTTTGGAATAAAGGAAAGAGTGGGTTAAATTTATTATTAATGTCCATTATCCAAGTATCGTAATATAGCCATATGATGATTGTATTCGATGAATAGGTGTTATTTTGGAATTATTTTATATTAGCTTGTATATATTTGTTTAATTTGATTTAAATGTTGACTTGGTTATAGTCAAATTGAGAAAATTGTAATTTTATCATCATCAACTGGCTAGGGGTTTAAAATTGTAAATGTGGTTCCAATTCAACCTTTTTAGACATGTGACTTCATCATTTCTTTATGTTAAATAGATGCGATGTCTTTCATTCCAGAAATCCTTATTGTGAGCATTGTATGCTGTTGACTGCTTAAAGAAAGATTGCTTGTGTAGGATCTTGTGTTTTAATAATTGCAGTCTAGTTGTTTTAATGTAGTCGCATTATGTTTAAAATTGTCATTATGTTGTCGATGTTTACCCTTGGTCAGGTGTCGATGTTCAAACCTTGAGGAAGTGGGCTATTATGTGTTATGTCCCTAATGGTCAACCCTGGGTTTGTGACTGTGAGTCCTCCACTTGTGTTATGTCTGGATAATTTATGGTTGTTAGCCCACCATAGAGTTCTCATAGATAGTCTTATCCAGTTAGTGACCTAGTAGAGAGAGTGGCTTTCGGGCGGGGGCCGCACCCAAAGTGGATGGCAGGATAACCCCTTGAAAGTCAACTATTAAGTGATAACCTAATAATTTGATTAGGGGGTGGGTAGTTATTAATTTAATTAAGATAATGTATCCCGTACACGGTTGAGTGCTTGTATAGGCTCAAGGTGTTTGGGAAGGCCTGGAATGGCAAACCTACCACCTTGTCCTCATGAAAGGATGGTAGGGTCCGCATGATGCTTAGATGGAGCCGGGGGTTCGGGAGAGGTTACCAGGATAACCCAAGATGGGGGCCGGGACCTATGGAGACCTACCTAGGGTAACCATCTTAAGCCATGTGATGACACTCTCTCTCTAGGGTCGCTAGTGTTTTGTGAGTCGAGTCACTTGTGTACTGAGGAGTCATGTGTACTGTTGTACTTTTCTTGCTTGCTTGAGGGTCTTCTGCTATCTCCTAGCACGGCGGGGTGGTTCCATTATGGGATCACATGGTCGGGTGGTAGTGCCACTTTCCATCGGATATCTTGTTCCTACCTTCACGCGAGGATTGGCTTCGCCGGTGCATCTTGGTTCTTGCTTCGAGTAGCACTTATGTTCTTGATTTTGTACCTTTGAGGCCCGTGTGGTCATTGTATCAACAACTTGTAACCTTTGTATTTTATTGTTCTATGGAAGCCATGTAATTTATGGAATATTGTAATTTAAGTTCATGGGATATATATTGTTTCAATTATCTTTCTTATTATGTATAAATGAATCATTGGAAGTATATATGTTGTAATTCTTTAAGCCTATCTTTTGGAGATCAATTTATGAATGTGAGTCATTTAATCATTATTGACTTTCCTTAATTTAGATGGATGATTGGATTAATATTGTGATGTAGTTTTAATTAGAAGTAATCTTTGTTGGTAACCCTTTAGGATGTAATGATAGTCTTCCTCTTATGTTATTTATTGTGCAAGTTATGATTAATTCATTTAATCTTTAAAAAAAAAAATTCTTGCACCTTTTAGTTGCCTTGTTGTGTGGCTATCCTTTAGGGTTCCTGGTGGGGCATTACATTTGGTATCAGAGCCCATGTTTCAACATTGGGTACTCTGGGATTGTAGTGAGCCCATTCAGTTTGACCTTGTGTGTAGATCTTAGCGTTTGGATTTCCCTTGCTATATCCTTGTCATTGATTTGAACCGTTTTCTCTTTCGCAGTTTTGGTCATGGTTAGGAAAGCTAGGGGAGTTGGCCGTGTTGGTGGCCGCAATAGAGGTAGAGGTGGGGGATGGGGCCGAGGTTCAGACTGCCATAGTCCTTCACCACCTCCCGCTCATGTGAGTGTGGAGTAGGATCATTCAGTGTATCAGGAATTACCGCATGTAGAAGAGTAGGTTCCCGAAAGGGAAGGGTTGAGGCAGATGTTTCAGGAAGTTCTAGCTAGGCTAGGCCCCAAGCCTAAAGGTGAGCAGCCCATCCATGCTCAGGTTGGGGAGTCGCATCAGCATGTTTCAGAGGAGAGAGAGAGAGAGGTCTCCTAGGAGGAGAGAGGTTCCAGTTGGCCATGATTCAGCTCCCTCGAGTCACATCAAGGATCTTTTGAGGACCAACCCTCCTTTCTTCGATGGTCGAGGCACAGGTCTCGAGGCAGACACTTGGTTGATTAGTTTGGATAGGTGTTTCACTATGTTCCCATACAGTAGCAACACCCAAGCGAGATGTGTGATCATGCATCTCAATGATTTTGCTTCTATATGGTGGAAGTTAGAGGAGGAGAAGATTGGTCTGAATATCAATACTATTTCTTGGGAGATTTTCTTAGAGAGGTTCAAAGCACGGTTTCTCTCACCGCAGTGGAGACAGACTCGGGCAGATGAGTTCTATGCATTGCATCAGTTTGGTATGTCAGTTGACCAATTCGAGCATAGATTCTATGAGCTGAAACAGTATGCCAGGATTGGCAACGATGAGACTATGCTCGTACAACATTTCTTGAGAGGTCTTAACGACCGCATTAGTGGAGGGGTTAGAGTTTTTGAACCAGTTTTAGTGGAGGCAGCGGTGGCGAAAGCCAGATTGGTTGAGCAGAACCTCATCCGTGCGCATGGTGGACAGACAGGAGTTCAGATAGGGAATGTTCCTTCCAGTGGGAACAGAGCTCATGGGAATCAGTCCCAGTCAGCGGCACCATTCAGGGCTCCTCAGGCACCCGCTAAGGGTGGACAGCAGCAGCAACAGCAGCCGCAAAAGCAACCGCAGCAGCAGAAATCGAAACAGTCTCAGGGCCAGCAAGGTGGCAACCCTCATCATAGAAGAAACACGAACTGGCGGAGGAGCAAACAGGGTTTTCTAGGACAGTCTTCTTAGAGTGCATCACAGGCCCCTAGTAGGGGAAGCTTTCAGCAGTCCAGTGGGCCGACTGGAGGTAGAGGACCAGGTAGAGGAGCCTGCTACTCTTGTGGGCAGTATGGTCATATAGCCGCGCAGTGTCCTCAGCGTATCCACCAGACAGGGAATCAAGGGCCAGCTGCATCAAAGCCTACAGTAGGGGATGCTGGTAGGTCCCACAGAGTGTTTGCAGCAGTTGATAACCGCCAGGCTGAGCATCAGGGGACAGTTATTGAGGCCATAGGTGTGTTGTGTGATATCCCTATCTCAGTGCTTTTTGACTCCGGTGCATCGGATTCTTTTATTTCTTCATCCATTGTGGAGCGGTGTGGACTCATGTCTTCTAAGCAGGCGGATAGGTGGTAGGTAGAGTTGGCTACCGGGGTACGCGTGTTCGTAGATGCCTTTGTTCCTAGTTGTGAGTTGGATCTAGGTCCCTTTGTGACTTCTGTTGACCTTCGTGTCATTCCTTTGGGATCCTATGGAGTAGTGTTGGGGATGGATTGGTTATCATCTCACAGTGCTCATGTGGACTGTCGTCAGAAGATAGTAGAGTGTTTAGATGACCATGGCAGGAAAGTGGGGATCGTTGGAGTTCAGAGATCGATATCCTTACGTATGATTTCGGCTATGAAACTTAAGCAGTGTATGCATAGAGGATGTCAGCTTTTTGTAGTAACTCTTGAGGATATGGATGAGGGAGAGAGTCGAGAAATCACTCTTGATGGTCACCTTATTCTTTGAGAGTTTGCTGATGTGTTTCCGTTGGAGATTCTTGGTATGCCTCCGAAGCGAGACATAGATTTCTGCATTGACTTGGTTCCTGGTGCAGAACCTATTTGGAGAGCTCCATATCGGATGACTACTTAGGAGTTGAGTGAGTTGAAGTTGCAGATGGAGGAATTGTTGACCAAGGGATTCATTCGTCCTAGTGTCTCTCCTTGGGGTGCGTCTGTTATCTTCGTAAAGAAGAAAGATGGTTCTCTTCGGTTATGCATTGATTACCGACAGCTGAATAAGGTAACCATCCAGAATCGATATCTATTGCCTCGTATTGATGATCTTTTCGATCAAGTGAAGGGAGCCATGGTGTTCTCTAAGATTGATCTGAAATCTGGGTACCATCAGTTGCGCATTCATGATGCAGACATTCATAAGACAACATTTCGCACTCGTTATGGTCACTATGAGTTCACAGTAGTGCCATTTGGGTTGACAAACGCACCTTCGATTTTCATGTGCCTCATGAATGGGGTTTTCCGTGCATACCTGGATCATTTTGTTCTTGTGTTCTTAGATGATATATTGATTTATTCTAGATCTATGGAAGAGCATGAGGGTCACCTGCATCTAGTTTTGCAGTGTTTGAGGGAGAATCAGCTTTATGCCAATTTAGCGAAGTGTGATTTCTTCCAGACTGAGGTGAAATATCTTGGACATGTGGTTTCAGGAGAGGGTGTATCTGTGGATCCTTCAAAGATCCAAGCCATAGTGGATTGGCCAGTGCCGACCAATGTTTCAGAGGTTCGGAGCTTTATGGGCTTGGCCAGATATTACCATCACTTTGTTAAGGATTTTTCCCGTATAGGTCACCTGATTACTTCTCTTTAGAGGAAAGGGAAGAAGTTTGTTTGGTCAGAGCAGTGTGAGTCAGTGTTTCGTGCCTTGAAGGAACTCCTTGTCAGTGCTCTGATTTTGGCAGTCCCTGATCCATCCAGAGAGTTTATGGTATGCACAGATGCCTCTTTAGAAGGTATAGGTGCGGTGCTTATGCAGGATGGATGTGTGGTTGCCTATGAGTCTCGCAAACTCAAAGACCATGAGTTGAACTATCCAGTTCATGATTTTGAGTTGGCAGCTATAGTGCATGCGTTGGTTAGGTGGTGTCACTTTCTGTTAGGGCGTCAGTTTGAGCTGCATAGTGATCACCGCAGTTTGCAATATATCTTCACGCAGCCGAACTTGAATGCTCGACAGCGAAGGTGGATGGAATTCCTCTACGAGTATGATTTTGAGGTTCGATATATTCAGGGGAAGGAGAATGTAGTGGCTGATGCCTTGAGTCGTAGGCGGCATGAAGTTTCAGCATTGTCCCTTGGAGTGGACTTGAGACAGAGAATTCTTGGAGTTCTTCCTCAGGACTCTTGGTATCAGGATGTTAGAGCCGTGTTGGAGTCTGGAAGGCCCTTAGAGGGTAGATTCACTGGGTATAGTCTTGAGGCGGATGGCATTCTATGTCATCTTGGTCGGATCTACGTACCTCCTTTGGAGGGTCTTCGCACTTTGATCATGACTGAGGCCCATCATGCACCTTATTCGGCACATCCAGGTGTCAAGAAGATGCATGCAGATCTTAGACAGATTTATCATTGGGCTGGTATGAAACGTGACATTGCCAATTTTGTGTCGAAGTGTTTGGAATGCCAGCGAGTGAAGGCGGAGCATCAGCACCTAGCAGGGCTTTTACAGCCTAATTTAGTACTGGATTGGAAATGGGACATCATTTCCATGGATTCCATTGTTGGGTTGCCTGTTTCTTCACGTTGTCATGATGCCATCATGGTCATTGTTGACAGGTTGATGAAGGTTGCTCATTTTGTTCCTATCTAAGCTTCCTATACAGCAGCAGTGGTGGCTCGTGTCTTCTTGGAAGATGTGGTGAGATTGCATGGCATTCTGAGGTGGATAATCTCTGATAGAGATCCAGTCTTTACGTCAGCATTGTGGACCTCACTTCAGCATGCTTTGGGAACTCAGCTGAACTTCAGTTCAGCTTATCACCCAGAGACAGATGGTCAGACTGAGCGTGTGAATTAGGTTTTAGAGGACATGGTTCGCATGTATGTTATGGACCAGCAGTCGCGTTGGGAGGATTATATTTATCTTGTGGATTTTGCTTATAACAACGGATATCATAGCTCCATAGGTATGTCTCCCTTTCAGGCATTGTATGGTCGTCCTTTTCGTACTCCATTGAGTTGGGATCGGTTAGAGGATAGGGTGCTTATAGGCCCGGATATCCTTCGAGAGATGGAGCAGCAGGTAGAGCGGATTCATGAGCATTTGGTAGCTGCACAGGATAGGCAGAAGAAGTATGCAGATGCTCATAGGGTAGATCATCAGTTTTCTATTGGCGACCGTGTATTCTTGAGAGTGCGTCTGCATAAGAGTCCGATCCGTTATGGAAAGGGTTCTAAGTTGGTGCCTCGTTTTGTTGGCCCATTTGAGATCCTTGAGAGGATAGGACCTGTTGCCTACCATCTTGCCTTGCCACCGAGTCTATCCCGCATCCACGATGTCTTTCATGTTTCAGTTCTTTGACCTTATCACCTAGATGTGACTCATGTTCTTGATTGGAACGCTTTGTAGGTCGAGGACGGGCAGCTTTCCATGGAGCCCGTGCGCATTCTTCAGCATCCGGATTTGACCCTCAGGGGACGCACCATCGACCAGGTAAGGGTCCTATGGGACCCAAATGATGAGACCTCGGTGACATGGGAGGATGCAGCGAAGATGAGAGAGCTCTATTCTTATCTATTTTAGGCTTCCAGGAGTAAGCCTAGTTTTGTGGGGGAGAATGTAGTACCCCTTTTTCGATCAGACTTATTAGACTGACTTTGTGTTGCAGTTTACTATTCAGTTGACACTTTATTGCTCGACATTTTGCAGACGTATTTGATATTATTTCATGTTTATCTGGATATTGGATGCATGAGTTATTTTCAGTATTTCAGTATTGGTGATTTCTAGTATTTCATGGATTATTGCTTGTACTGACATCTTACTTTATCTAGGCGATGTGTCATATATATGTTGCGTGTTTGCTATTGTATTGGATGCAAGGGGATGATTTTCCTTCACTCATTTCGATGAGACAGGGAACGTCGTGATTCTCCTTCATCGATGTGCATGCCATGTATTCTATATTTATATGCATGTATGTGTGCTTCGATGATGCAGGATATTGCAGGTACAAGTACCAGGTAGGTACGGGGTATCGTCTCCACCTGGCTTCACAGGTCTGAGTGTGCCTTATATGTCCGATGGGAGTGGAGGAGATATCTTTTGACCCTAGTCCTTACCTCAGTCTATATTTTGTGAGTGCCGTCAGTTGGTTGTTCATCCCTTTTGTTTGAATTTTGAGTCTTTTTGCTTTTTCTTGATTTGCGTGCCATAGTGGTTCGGTTATTTATTTAAAGTATAAGTTGTCATTATTTGTTGGCTTGAGCGATTTATCCCTTATTATGCCTTTATGTCTTGAATCAAGCTTAATTGATTAGTTTATTAGATTTTAACTTTTAGTTGTTATTTTGGAAAAGTAATCGTGTTTAGATCCAACGGAAGAAGTAGAATAAATAGAGTTAATTGCTTTTAATATATGCAGATAAAGCTAACTCATTGTTTTCCTATTTAGTTGAAAAGTTGATTTAATCGCTATATATGAAAAATGTAAGTTTCAAAAAAAGGGAAATCTCATTTATTTGTTTTGAGGAATATGAAAAAAAAAAAAAAAGAAAGTCAATTGTTGGATTTTAATGTTTTTTTTAAATAGAAAATATTGCAACCTAGAAAATTAGGTTAAAAGATTGTCTTACTAATTTACCTTGGAGGAGATTTCGGGGGATATGCTTGTTTGGAGGAGGAAAAAGAAATTCTGGAAAAAAATTGTTTGAAAGGTGGATTTGGGTTTTGAACTAGCTGGGAATCCTGCTGAAGCATACAAATCCTTCTTGGAAGTCTTAGAGGTTGGTTGAATCCTTGTTTATTTTAACAAAAATCCTTGCTTTCTTCCAATTCTCTGTTTATTGTTTAAAAGCTTGGTTTATGAGTTTTGGGTGTTGAGTCTTTGCTTGCCATGGGTTTGTGGAAGAAGAATTCTATCAATTTGTTATCAAAATTCAAACTCAAACTCTCTCCATGTAGTTTCATAACTTAATTTATGTTGTTTCATTTTTGCTTGTGCAAGAAATTCTTGGTTTATTTTGCTGTTTGTAATTGGAAATATTGTTGGGTTTTAGTAGTGTTATGCTGGCAAAATTTTGCCAAGCATTTATAAAATACCTCTCCCTGGTAATTTCTAGTTTAAAAATTATGATTATGAGTTAATTTTTCTTGTTCATGCTTGTTGGGAGCAAATAAATCCAATTGGAGATTGGGGATTAAGTTTATTCCCATTTAATTTAATTTTTAGAGTGAACTGATTTGGATGAAATTTTATTGCCCCTGTTTTGTCTCAGCAGTTTTTTATTTGCTGGTAAAATTGACATTACCAGTGACCTTTATAATTTATCTTTTTGGTTGTATGTTTGTTAAAAAAAAAATGATGTGGCTAGGGAATTATTTGTTAATTTTGTTCTAACAGAGATTTCCACCTCTGTCTCTGTTAATAGCTTCTTTTATTTTGTCTCAGACGTTTTTTTTAAAAATGAAATTTAAATTGTTTATTAAAACAAAAAAAATTGAAAACAAAAAGTAAATTTATTAGTGTATGGGATTGGGGGCGGTGGCTGGGAGCTGGGCTCAACCCAGCCCACGCATCCCCTCTCCCTGCAGCCTCACTGCATTCCCCAGCTTGGGGTTAGCAGCAGCGCTACTTTCCCCAAGTCTGAGGATGCAGCAAGCACTGCATTCCCCAGCTTGGGAACAGCAGCACATGCTGCCGTGGGTGCTTTGGGCCCCATGTTGTTTGTTTAAAATTTGTTTTTTTTTATATTTTTTTTTTTAGTTTTAAAAAAAGAAAATAATAGTATAATTTTGTTAGTGGTTAAAATAAAATCCATAGTGTTATTTTGTGTTTAATATTAAGTGATAATATATTGTTATTTAAACAATAATAATAATATGTTATTATTTAATATTAAATAATAATAAGATGTGAATTGTTAGTTTATAATGATGTTAAGATTAATTAATAATTCTTCTATTTAGTGATGAGGATTATCTACCTTGTATTGTGAAAATAAATAAAATGATATGGAGGCTAGTATTAACGTTTGGAATAAAGGAAAGAGTGGGTTAAATTTATTACTAATGTCCGTTATCCAAGTATCGTAATATAACCATATGATGATTGTATTCGACGAATAGGTGTTATTGTAGTACCCCTGCCCTAATCTATTTCTAACCTTGGTTTAATCTTGAGTAGTTAATCGTAATATTATGTTATAGTCAGATGTTGATTTTACGCATAGCTATTGATGTGGTTTTCACACTAGTTGTATGCAAGTTGTTAGTGTACCTATTTCATGGTATTAACATCGGGCTAACACTTTCATTAAGTTATTATATATGTATGCATGTATGATCATTGGTTGCAGGAGATTTCAGGTACGAAGTCGCATGAGTGTGAGGTTCGTCGTCACCTGGTTTTGCAGGTTTGAGCATACCTTTTTAATCCTTAGAGTTGGATTAGGTGGTCGTAAGACCCTAGTTGACCTTCGTCGTGCTCAAGTGAGCATCGCCAGTCGTCGTCGGGTATCCCTTTTTGTTTGGGTTTGCGAGTCATCCGTTTGGTTGACCTTCTCGATTTGCGTGCTTGGTGTGTTTGGATAAATTGGTTAATTAGTCCTTAGTAATTATTTTGATTATTTATGCGTTTGTGCATTGAAGATTATTGGGCTAAAGTAATCGGGATTTCGTTATACGATTTTCGTTGATATGAATTGCTTATTTTATATTGGGAGTGAATTCGATTAAATGACTAATTTCGATTATCAAATGCATTTTATATATGCTGTTGAAAAAGAAAGATTTGTATTTAATTGCGATAGGTTTAATTGTATTCTGTTGTATTATTAAATTTGAAAGGTTAAATTGAATTGATAGAGGAAATCGATTTTTGATTTGAAAAGCAAGTTAATTTGTTGTGATAGTTAGAAAGGATTAAATTTGAAGAATTATTTTTAAATAAAATTTTTCATTCCAAAAAAGGGAATTTTTGGGTCAACTCTTCCATATAACCCAAATTTGGAAAATTTGGGGAGGATGGACATTTTTTTGGAGGAATTTTGGTTGAAAGAAAATTTTGGAGTTGAATTTGGGGGTTTTTGGGAAGGAATGATTCTGGACCTGGCAGGATTGGGCTCTCCTTCAGCTACTCCAGGATTGTGTGTTAAGGTAGGATCCAACTCTCAATTTTAGTTTCTGTTTGAAATGGAAATGGGGGTTTTATCTTGGTTTTAAATTCTCCATCAAATGCCATGTTTATAAACTGATTTAGTAAATTAACCAGCTTGGCTGGATGTGATTTTGAGGTGCTGTTAATTCCTCTTTGTTTTTGGGCGTTTGAAACCCTTGGGTGTTTGTAAAGAATGAGAAAACCCAACATGAAAACATGATATCAATCTCAATTTGTTTAAACCGAATGTATAGTAAATCAAAATTTCATTATAAATCTTTGTGATGGGCGTTTGTGTTTATTGAAATCGAACTATGCATTTTATATAGCAAATTTATTAAAAAAACCAAGCTGTGCGTTTCATGTTTTGGCGAACTGGGCGAAATTGTTTTTGTTCGAAACCCTTGGTTGGGGCGAAGGGCGGGGAGCGGAGCTCCACCCCCTCCTCCTCCCCTCTCCCCGCTCAGTTTCCCTTTCCCCGAGCTTCCCCGTGCGTGGCTCTTTCCTCCCGCTCGCGGTGTTGGTTGCTGTGGCTGCGGCCCACGGTGGTGGCCGTAGGAGCCGCGGTGGCCGCAGGGCGCCGCGGCACCTGCGGGCACCACCGTGGCGCCACCCACAAAGCTTCTCCCAGGCGCGGCAGCTAGGGCACGGCCCGCCCCCACCTGTGTGTTTAAACGCTTTTCCATTTAAAAAAAAAAAATAGAAAAGAACATAGTTTTCTTTTTAATGCGTTTTGTTTAACGTAGTTTTTTTTAAATCGTTTGTTTTATGTATTTTTTTTAATATAAAAAAAAAAAAAGAAAAAAATGCATATGATATTTTATATCATTTTAATGAAACATATTTTAATGTTAAATGTTATTTAGCTTCCTAATTATGAATGAGGTAGCATTAATCTTGAAAGGTTGATTGGATATTGATTAACGTTATAAACGAGTTTATAGGCTAATTGTTATTCAACGTCATTTCGTGGCGTATGCCCTCTTCCTAATTAAGTTCTACAACTGTTATTTCGCAATTGAATATTGTTGTTTTTATTCTTATCATTTGAGTAATTGAAAAGTAGTGAAATATTTATCGTTGGACACTAGAAATTTAAACGATATGCCTTGGAAGTGATTATCTCCATTTAGATTCTCTCTCTACGTTTATATTTTCATGATCCGTATTATGCATCTGGGATTGGAAATTATGAATCTGTAGAGGATGGTTTTGAACCAGTAAAGCTATGATGTTTTGTTGGAGATTAAATATCTTATTTTATTTGATTATGGTTGTCTGTATTTTATTAATATGAATTGGTTTGAAAACTCATTATGACTTATTTTGCCTGTTTGATGCTTGACCCTTAGGAGTTAGAAAACCAAGAACAACTTATCCCTAGTTGAGGTAGATAACTGTAAGCTGATTTAGATCTTGTAGAAAACTTGATCGACTTTTAATGATTAAATCATTTGAGAAAATATTGTCTTTTCTGATTTTTGCCTTGCGAGTTTAATTCTGTATTCGCCTTTAATTATGAAATGGCATGTTTTGCTTTGTTAGTAGGACCCTGTTGTATGGCTTGACTTGGGGTACCTGTTTCAGTCCTCGATTCCGAGTTGACTATTGTATTGTAGTAGTTTCGTCTTGATCATATCCTCCTTGTGTGTGAGTTGAATGATGATTGTGTGAGTCGTGTTTGACCAGATGATTGTTTCTCTCTTCTTGAACTCCATTCGTCTGACCATGTGTATTCCTTGGTTTTGAGTTCGTCTGAGTTTAGTCTAGTGTCGTATGGGAAAGTGGCTTTCGATTGGGGGCCGCGCCCAAAGTGGCTGCTGGGTAACCCGTCGAAAGTGAGTCTAATAAGTGATAACCTAAGTAGATTAGAATGTAATCTCTAAATAAGATAATTGTGCCTCACACATGAGACGAGTGCTATCGTAGATTCGACATGCTATGAGAAGGCCTGAAATGGCAAACCGCCATCTTTGTTTTCACGAGAGGATGTGTGGGTCCACATGAGGCTTGGATGGGCCAGAAGCTCGGATTAGGTTGCCAGGGTAACCCAGTGCATGGGGCCGGGACCTATGAAGACTTGCCATGGTATCCATACCAGGTTGTGTGATGACACTTGTCCCTACGTTCGCTAGTGTGTTGTCATTTTGTTCTATAAGGAGTACCTTTGTGAGTCATCCTTTTGTCTCTACCCTTTTGAGTGTCGGTTTCATGTTAGACCTTGGGTGGTGATGGCTCAGTTTTATGGATGCTCTCTTGGACCTTTGTATTAGCTTTGATTATGTTCAGCTGGATCCTGTTCTTTTCAGGGATCGTTCATGTATTAATTGACCGATGCGGTCGTTTGTATATTGTTTATATTTCACCTTGATGGCTGGATTGTATGGTGTAACCTCTTGTATTCTTAACTTTATTATTTATCAGAGGGGTCTTGCAGTTGAGCAGACCCGGAGATGTAGCCCTTTAGGGGTGAACTCCGAGATCATTATGGTGTTATGTGATGTATTCTCTTATGTTTCCTTTATTCAGCTTTATCATGTATGATTAACTTATGTTAGAATGGTTAAGTGGATAATTGGAATTAACTATAGATGCTTATACTTAGTTCCTTCTTGAATGCCATGTTGATCGAATGCTTAAGTGGTATAGATGAGATTTATCGTAGATGCTAGTATGCAACCGTCTTTTAAAATGCAATAAGTTGGAATATGAAAGAATGTAACTTAGAGTAATGAATTATACTCAGTTGTTGTTAAGGAATTTAAATATGCTTGGAAAGACCTCTTATGTTATGATGAAATCCTAGTGTATTAGAATGTTAGATGTATGGTTTGTAATTTTAAATGAAAAGCTTGAATGAAGATTATGAATGGATCTTAATGATGAATCTTTGTTGTGATTTATATTTCCCTCTTTTGAAAGGAATTATCCTGATTATGGATTACCTCGTTAGTAAGATATTCAGCTTTTGGATTAATTGTGTGAGTTAAGTGAATTGTGAAATTTAAGTAATCTCGTTGGGAAACTCTTTAGGTGTTAGTTAAAGTCTTTCGCTATGCAATCTGAATCTTTGATATCTTGTTGCACCTTATGTGTTGTAACTTTAAAAAAAAAAAATTTGCACTCTATTCTTGTGTTTTGGCTTAGTCCCTTCGGGGTTTCCTGGCGGGGCATTACATTTGGTATCAGAGCCCATGTTCCAAACATTGGGATCTCTGGTGTCGCGTGTGCCCTCTATTGGTGTGAGGTGTATCGACCTTATGTGTATGCTTGTCCTCCTTTTGCATGTGAGTGATTGAGCAGACCTTAACTGGTGTGTAATGTGCGTGTTCACACCTTGTTTTCGCCTTCTTGATGTTGGTGTTTGAGTGTTTATATATGCATTGTGTGCTTATTGATGTCTTGGTCTACGATTACTCTTATTCTGAAAGAGAGTCGTATGTACCTTCCCTTGAGTGTTGTACTCTTTAGACTAATCCATTTGGGTTGGTCCGTGCTTGTCTTGAATCTGAAAGTGCGAATTATGTTTGTTTAAAGATTATGATCTAGCTTAATGTTGTCCACTTGAAGGACTTGTATGGCAATTATTGAATGCTTATTTTGTGGAAAATTAAATGATCATCACCATTCCTCTCTTTTTGGAAATTGAAATGATTAAGATATGTGTAATTATCTTTGATTTGAGTTTTCTTGTTTGCAAGAGAGAAAAGAGTGTGACTTCTTGAACCCTTGAGTGAGCCTTATGTCGCTTATGTTATTAGATCATTAAAAGGGCTAGGGGTTTAAAAAAAAAAATTATTTTGGGTGAATGGGAGAAAACTATATGTGTACATTTAAAGAATTCTCCATGTGTTTGTTGTAGGAGTAGCATGATTAAATTCTACCTTCGTAAGGTGCATTAATATGCGAATAGTTGAATTATGTGAAACTGCTTGGTTTGTAGAAGAAGTATTAAAAAGGAGCATGTTATTGTAGCTTCGAGAGAGTATTAATGTGTCCCTGAAAGATTGTATTATGTGTTTTCCGAAAGATTGTTTTCTATGTTTCATTAAACCAGTTTGATTGAAGATTTGTTTTATCAAGTGCTCCATTGAACTCGCTTTTGGGTATATGTAATTACCTTAATGTGTTTAGCAAGTGGGAATGAAAAGCTTGTTTGATGTGCATGCATTAATATGTTTTATTTGAGTAATAGCTCTTTGCTTATCCTTGATCGTAATGTGATCTTCTCTAATAGGTTGCAGATTATGTCATGTGTCTATATTGTATTATTTATGTGAGTGTTCTTAAGAGGTCTTGCATTATCGAAAAGATTGCTTCTCTTGATCTCTGTTTTGTTTGGAAAACTAGAACCTCCTGTTGCAACCATAACTATTGGAAATGTTTTGTTAGGCTGATTGTCATCCTTCTAATGGTAGCGAAATGAAAACCGTGTAATTGAAATGATAGGCTTATAGTGAGAAATTTAATATTATAGCGTGATCTTGATTGATCTTGTGTCTTTGTAGGAAATAGTTTGGCTATCAAACTCTCTTTCCCTTCTCTTTGCCTAATCATAAGATTTTTAGAAATGGTATTAAAGAATGCATTGATTGAAATAGAATGCTTATAAAACATGTGAAATTGTATGTTTGCTTCCGAGCTTCTTATGGAAAGATGAAAGTCTTAAGCTTTAGAAATGAATTTTCTTAGCTAGTAAATTGGTTTTGAATTCTTATTGAAATGTGATAAAGATATAGGAATGATGTTATTTCCTTATGTAATTTTGAATTGTTAATAATTTCAGTACTTGCATCTAGAGTAAACTTGATTCAGTTATTTATGTAGAAAGCATAATTGAAATCTTCCTTGAATAGATGTTAGCGTACTGAAAAGTATTCCCCATAAATGTGACTAAACCAGTACTGGTGTTTTCGTGTGTATTGTATGAAACCAGTGCTTATTATATGTGCCCATGGATTGGTGAAGTAATCAACCATGGAGGATATGTTGCTTATGAGTATGGGAAACCATACTGTTTATGTGATGTTGATTATTTGTTTCCCTACTGAGTACCAAACCTCGGGTTGTGGGTAACTCGGTATGTTAAGGGGCAGTATTAGAAGTAACCGTTCCTTGAATAGTATGGATTGGCGTATGAGTAATGTCGGCGTGAAGTGACTTTAGCTTCTCTACTTTGAGGAATGATATAGTTGTACTACTAAACTGTATCAAAGGTGTACTCAATACTTTCCCTTTTGATGAATCTATTTATAGGTTTATGTGTGCCAGCCTATTCCTCTCCTTTATTTGAGCATATAGATGGCAGTTTTTGAGCATATTGTTGGATTCTATAGGAGCATCTATTGCCTTGTCTTCATGAGAGGCATGTTATTGTTCTTACATAAGTTGCCAACTGACTAGTGTTGGTAGACTTGTGGGTAGATCTTAGCCATGTATACCTCTGGCTTACGGCGAGTATCCTGAGAGGAACATCGCTATGCGGAGTGTGACCAGCACGTGCCTTATCCGCGGGGTACACTGCCATGCGAGATACGTCCATTGCATGTTTTTTCTACTTGGAGTATTGCCATGCCGTGCGGAGACACGATGCGGGATGTGGTAGAAATTTCCATGCGGCCTACTGCTAGGTATTGGGTAGAGCCATGCCACGTGACGACGTGATGCGGGGTGATGTTGAGGTGCACACTGCCATGCCATGTGGATGTGTGACTTGGCCACACCACATGATGAGCTACTAGGATAGCTAGATGATTGTTCCTTCCTTCCTCGTTGGTGGCTAGCTATTAGTCACGCAGTGATGTTATGTGCAGTTGTGCTATTCTTTATATTTCTTTGGGGATCAGCAATTTATTTTACTTTGATTTTGAAGGTTTGGCCACGATCTTGTGATCTTTTGCACTTTGATTTGGTGTTGAAATTCCGGATTATTTTCTTGCCTTACTGTTGGAATTGAAGATTTATTATCTTTATTCATCTGTACTTTGGTGGCTAAACCGGTTTATCATTATTGTTTTCGTATGTTGGTCTTGTGTTGCAATGTGAATTCCTCTCCAAGAACGTAGGAGACGGGCTTGGATGAGTGTATACGAGGAAGTAGACGCAAGGAACCTTGAGGATGGAGGTATGTGAGGCTGTGATGCAGCTAGTATCCACTACCTACCTATGAGTGGTGACTATCTCTTGGAGGCTAAACACCTTACACAACAAGGGATATTCACAAAGGTCTTGTATGGAAGGTAGCACCGCTATGGTGTGCCTAGCACCATCAAGCCTTTGAGTGAGATATTGGATAGTTATGATCATATTGTGGTTCTGAGATCAGGCATAGAGATGTTGATCATGCATGTTATCCTTGACCGAGAATTAGACATGCTCGCATGTGGCCTTTTGTGTTATGCATTCCAGTTATGTGGATGGTTATTATTTGTATCATGGAGTAAATTGTGTTAACTTGTCACTATGTTATGGGACATAGTCTTTGGAAAGGTTTTCTTATGTCTGGCAAGTGTAATCAATTGAGTTATTTATGTTGCTCTTATTTCATGGAAGTTAATTTGGTTGTAGAAATTGATATTTAAGCTAATTCTATTCCGTAAAATTTTTATGATAAAGATGGATTGGTAAAGGAAATTGATCTTGATGGCATGTTTTATTGTCATTTTTGGTCGATGATTATGGTAATTGTTGTTTACCTCCTTGTAATGTTTTAATTTGGTGTAATGAAAGGAAGAAAATTTCTTGTTTCTTTGCTATGATTGTGGATAATTCCTAGAATATTTTAGGGAATGTATGGTTTTAGATGTATCTTGCCAATGGATAATGGCGTTTGTAAAGAATTTTGCAATAATATTTCATTTATTTATGGAAAGATTTCTATGTGCAATTTGACCTTTGTTGAATGAGTTTCAAGGCTGATGCGTACGTCATGTTCTCCATCTAGCCTCACGACTTCCAGGAGTAAGTCGGAACCTGGGGGGGAGAATGTAGTACCCCTGCCCTAATCTATTTCTAACCTTGGTTTAATCTTGAGTAGTTAATCGTAATATTATGTTATAGTCAGATGTTGATTTTATGCATAGCTATTGATGTGGTTTTCACACTAGTTGTATGCAAGTTGTTAGTGTACCTATTTCATGGTATTAACATCGGGCTAACACTTTCATTAAGTTATTATATATGTATGCATGTATGATTGTTGGTTGCAGGAGCTTTCAGGTACGAAGTCGCATGAGCGCGAGGTTCGTCGTCAACTGGTTTTGCAGGTTTGAGCATACCTTTTTAATCCTTAGAGTTGGATTAGGTGGTCGTAAGACCCTAGTTGACCTTCGTCGTGCTCAAGTGAGCATCGCCAGTCATCACCGGGTATCCCTTTTTGTTTGGGTTTGCGAGTCGTCTGTTTGGTTGACCTTCTCGGTTTCCGTGCTTGGTGTGTTTGGATAAATTGGTTAATTAGTCCTTAGTAATTATTTTGATTATTTATGCGTTTGTGCATTGAAGATTATTGGGCTAAAGTAATCAGGATTTCGTTATACGATTTTTGTTGATATGAATTGCTTATTTTATATTGGGAGTGAATTCGATTAAATGACTAATTTTGATTATCAAATGCATTTTATATATGTTGTTGAAAAAGAAAGATTTGTATTTAATTGCGATAGGTTTAATTGTATTCTGTTGTATTATTAAATTTGAAAGGTTAAATTGAATTGATTGAGGAAATCGATTTTTGATTTGAAAAGCAAGTTAATTTGTTGTGATAGTTAGAAAGGATTAAATTTGAAGAATTATTTTTAAATAAAATTTTTAATTCCAAAAAAGGGAATTTTTGGGTCAACTCTTCCATATAACCCAAATTTGGAAAATTTGGGGAGGATGGACATTTTTTTGGAGGAATTTTGGTTGAAAGAAAATTTTGGAGTTGAATTTGGGGGTTTTTGGGAAGGAATGATTCTGGACCTGGCAGGATTGGGCTCTCCTTCAGCTACTCCAGGATTGTGTGTTAAGGTAGGATCCAACTCTCAATTTTAGTTTCTGTTTGAAATGGAAATGGGGGTTTTATCTTGGTTTTAAATTCTCCATCGAATGCCATGTTTATGAACTGATTTAGTAAATTAACCAGCTTGGCTGGAAGTGATTTTGAGGTGCTGTTAATTCCTCTTTGTTTTTGGGCGTTTGAAACCCTTGGGTGTTTGTAAAGAATGAGAAAACCCAACATGAAAACGTGATATCAATCTCAATTTGTTTAAACCGAATGTATAGTAAATCAAAATTTCATTATAAATCTTTGTGATGGGCATTTGTGTTTATTGAAATCGAACTGTGAATTTTATATAGCAAATTTATTAAAAAGACCAAGCTGTGCGTTTCATGTTTTGCCGAACTGGGCGAAATTGTTTTTGTTCGAAACCCTTGGTTGGGGCGAAGGGCGGGGAGCGGAGCTCCACTCGCTCCTCCTCCCCTCTCCCCGCTCGGTTTCCCTTTCCCCAGGCTTCCCCGTGCGTGGCTCTTTCCTCCCGCTCGTGGTGTTGGTTGCTGTGGCTGCGGCCCACAGTGGTGGCCGCAGGGTGCCGCGGCACCTGCGGGCACCACCGTGGCGCCGCCCACGAAGCTTCTCCCAGGCGCGGCGGCTAGGGCACGGCCCGCCCCCACTTGTGTGTTTAAACGCTTTTCCATTTAAAAAAAAAAAAATAGAAAAGAACATAGTTTTCTTTTTAATGCGTTTTGTTTAACGTAGTTTTTCTTAAATCGTTTTTTTTATGTATTTTTTTTAGTATAAAAAAGAAAAAAGAAAAAAATGCATATGATATTTTATATCATTTTAATGAAAGATGTTTTAATGTTAAATTTTATTTAGCTTCCTAATTATGAATGAGGTAGCATTAATCTTGAAAGGTTGATTGGATATTGATTAACGTTATAAAGGAGTTTATAGGCTAATTGTTATTCAACGTCATTTCGTGGCGTATGCCCTCTTCCTAGTTAAGTTCTACAACTGTTATTTCACAATTGAATATTGTTGTTTTTATTCTTATCATTTGAGTAATTGAAAAGTAGTGAAATATTTATCGTTGGACACTAGAAATTTAAACGATATGCCTTGGAAGTGATTATCTCCATTTAGATTCTCTCTCTACGTTTATATTTTCATGATCCGTATTATGCATTTGGGATTGGAAATTATGAATCTGTAGAGGACGGTTTTGAACTAGTAAAGCTATGATGTTTTGTTGGAGATTAAATATCTTATTTTAGTTTATTATGGTTGTCTGTATTTTATTAATATGAATTGGTTTGAAAACTCATTATGACTTATTTTGCCTGTTCGATGCTTGAACCTTAGGAGTTAGAAAACCAAGAACAACTTATCCCTAGTTGAGGTAGATAACTGTAAGCTGATTTAGATCTTGTAGAAAACTTGATCGACTTTTAATGATTAAATCATTTGAGAAAATATTGTCTTTTCTGATTTTTGCCTTGCGAGTTTAATTTCTGTATTCGCCTTTAATTATGAAATGGCATGTTTTGCTTTGTTAGTAGGACCCTGTTGTATGGCTTGACTTGGGGTACCTGTTTCAGTCCTCAATTCCGAGTTGACTATTGTATTGTAGTAGTGTCGTCTTGATCATATCCTCCTTATGTGTGAGTTGAATGATGATTGTGTGAGTCATGTTTGACCAGATGATTGTTTCTCTCTTCTTGAACTCCATTCGTCTGACCATGTGTATTCCTTGGTTTTGAGTTCGTCTGAGTTTAGTCTAGTGTCGTATGGGAAAGTGGCTTTCGATTGGGGGCTATGCCTAAAGTGGCTGCTAGGTAACCCGTCGAAAGTGAGTCTAATAAGTGATAACCTAAGTAGATTAGAATGTAATCTCTAAATAAGATAATTGTGCCTCACACATGAGACGAGTGCTATCATAGATTCGACATGCTGTGAGAAGGCTTGAAATGGCAAACCGCCATCCTTGTCTTCACGAGAGGATGTGTGGGTCCACATGAGGCTTGGATGGGCCAGAAGCTCGGATTAAGTTGCCAGGGTAACCCAGTGCATGGGGCTGGGACCTATGAAACTTGCCATGGTATCCATACCAGGTTGTGTGATGACACTTGTCCCTACGTTCGCTAGTGTGTTGTCGTTTTGTCCTGTTAGGAGTACCTTTGTGAGTCATCCTTTTGTCTCTACCCTTGTGAGTGTCGGTTTCATGTTAGACCTTGGGTGGTGATGGCTCAGTTTTATGGATGCTCTCTTGGACCTTTGTATTAGCTTTGATTATGTTTAGCTGGATCTTGTTCATTTCAGGGATCGTTCATGTATTAATTGACTGATACGGTCGTTGTATATTGTTTATATTTCCCCTTGATGGCTGGATTGTATGGTGTAACCTCTTGTATTCTTAACTTTATTATTTATCAGAGGGGTCGTGCAGTTGAGCAGACCCGGAGATGTAGCCCTTTAGGGGTGAACTCCGAGATCATTATGGTGTTATGTGATGTATTCTCTTATGTTTCCTTTATTCAGCTTTATCATGTATGATTAACTTATGTTAGAATGGTTAAGTGGATAATTGGAATTAACTATAGATGCTTATACTCAGTTCCTTCTTAAATGCCATGTTGATCGAATGCTTAAGTGGTATAGATGAGATTTATCGTAGATGCTAGTATGCAATCGTCTTTTAAAATGCAATAAGTTGGAATATGAAAGAATGTAACTTAGAGTAATGAATTATACTCAGTTGTTGTTAAGGAATTTAAATATGCTTGGAAAGACCTCTTATGTTATGATGAAATCCTAGTGTATTAGAATGTTAGATGTATGGTTTGTAATTTTAAATGAAAAGCTTGAATGAAGATTATGAATGGATCTTAATGATGAATCTTTGTTGTGATTTATATTTCCCTCTTTTGAAAGGAATTATCCTGATTATGGATTACCTCGTTCGTAAGATATTCAGCTTTTGGATTAATTGTGTGAGTTAAGTGAATTGTGAAATTTAAGTAATCTCGTTGGGAAACTCTTTAGGTGTTAGTTAAAGTCTTCCGCTATGCAATCTGAATCTTTGATATCTTGTTGCACCTTATGTGTTGTAACTTTTAAAAAAAAAAAGTTGCACTCTATTCTTGTGTTTTGGCTTAGTCCCTTCGGGGTTTCCTGGTGGGGCATTATAGTTATTTTGGAATTATTTTATATTAGCTTGTATATATTTGTTTAATTTGATTTAAATGTTGACTTGGTTATAGTCGAATTGAGAAAATTGTAATTTTATCATCATCAACTGGTTAGGGGTTTAAAATTGTAAATGTGGTTCCAATTCAACCTTTTTAGACATGTGACTTCATCATTTCTTTATGTTAAATAGATGCGATGTCTTTCATTCCAGAAATCCTTATTGCGAGCATTGTATGCTGTTGACTGCTTAAAGAAAGATTGCTTGTGTAGGATCTTGTGTTTTAATAATTGCAGTCTAGTTATTTTAATGTCGTCGCATTATGTTTAAAATTGTCATTATGTTGTCGATGTTTACCCTTGGTCAGGTGTCGATGTTCAAACCTTGAGGAAGTGGGCTATTATGTGTTATGTCCCTAATGGTCAACCCTGGGTTTGTGACTGTGAGTCCTCCACCTGTGTTATGTCTAGATAATTTATGGTTGTTAGCCCACCATAGAGTTCTCATAGATAGTCTTATCCAGTTGGTGACCTAGTAGAGAGAGTGGCTTTCGGGCGGGGGCCGCACCCAAAGTGGATGGCAGGATAACCCCTCAAAAGTCAACTATTAAGTGATAACCTAATAATTTGATTAGGGGGTGGGTAGTTATTAATTTAATTAAGATAATGTACCCCGTACATGGTTGAGTGCTTGTATAGGCTCAAGGTGTTTGGGAAGGCCTTGAATGGCAAACCTACCACCTTGTCCTCACGAAAGGATGGTAGGGTCCGCATGATGCTTAGATGGAGCTGGGGGTTTGGGAGAGGTTACCAGGATAACCCACGATGGTGGCTGGGACCTATGGAGACCTACCTAGGGTAACCATCTTAAGCCATGTCATGACACTCTCTCTCTAGGGTCGCTAGTGTTTTGTGAGTCGAGTCACTTGTGTACTGCAAAGTCATGTGTACTATTGTACATTTCTTGCTTGCTTGAGGGTCTTCTGCTATCTCCTAGCACAGTGGGGTGGTTCCATTATGGGATCACATGGTCGGGTGGTAGTGC
This sequence comes from Cryptomeria japonica, assembly GCF_030272615.1. NCBI lineage: Eukaryota > Viridiplantae > Streptophyta > Pinopsida > Cupressales > Cupressaceae > Cryptomeria > Cryptomeria japonica. The sequence continues at coordinate 236,310,710 of NC_081412.1, read as the reverse complement.
CACTTCCCATCAGATATCTTGTTCCTACCTTCACGCGAGGATTGGCTTCATCGTTGCATCTTGGTTCTTGCTTCGAGTAGCACTTATGTTCTTGATTTTGTACCTTTGAGGCCCGTGTGGTCATTGTATCAACAACTTGTAACCTTTGTATTTTATTGTTCTATGGAAGCCATGTAATTTATGGAATATTGTAATTTAAGTTCATGGGATATATATTGTTTCAATTATCTTTCTTATTATGTATAAATGAATCATTGGAAGTATATATGTTGTAATTCTTTAAGCCTATCTTTTGGAGATCAATTTATGAATGTGAGTCATTTAATCGTTATTGACTTTCCTTAATTTAGATGGATGATTGGATTAATATTGTGATGTAGTTTTAATTAGAAGTAATCTTCGTTGGTAACCCTTTAGGATGTAATGATAGTTTTCCGCTTATGTTATTTATTGTGCAAGTTATGATTAATTCATTTAATCTTTAAAAAAAAAAATTATTGTGCCTTTTAGTTGCCTTGTTGTGTGGCTATCCTTTAGGGTTCCTGGCGGGGCATTACAACACCATTGAGTTGGGACCACATAGAGGACAGGGTTGCTATTGGTCCTGAGATAGTTTAGGATATGGAGTAGCAAGTGGATTTGATTAGGCAGCGTCTTAGAGAGGCACAGGATAGACATAAGAAATATGCAGATGCAAAGAGGATAGATCATAGCTACTTGGTTGGAGACAGAGTTTTCTTGAGAGTGTGACTGCATAAGAGTCCAATCCATTATGGAAAGGGTTCTAAGCTCTCACCTTGATTTGTAGGACCATTTGAGATCCTTGAGAGGATAGGACCGGTTGCCTACCATTTAGCATTGCCACCTAGCCTGTCGCGCATCCACGATGTGTTTCATGTTTCAATTTTGAGGAAGTATATCTATGATGAGTCTCATATTTTAGATTGGGATGCCTTGTAGGTGGAGTCGGATGGGCAACTAGCTTTGGAGCCCATTCGCATTTTGGCACATCGGACACTGGGCCTTCGAGGTCAAGAGCTGGACCAAGTTAGGGTCCAATGGGATTGCTATGATGAGGTCACAACCTCATGGGAGGATGCAACACGTATGAGATCATAGTACCCCCACATTTTTGATGAACTCCAGGAGGAAGTTCATGCCTAGAGGGGGAGGGTGTGAGGCCCTACCCTGACTCAGCTTGACATTTTCAGTTATTTTCATATCGAGACTATTATGGATTTAGAGCCTATATGATTCCATGATTTGAATCACATTAATGTATATTGATGCTTCATTTTATGCATTGTGATTATGAAACTTTATATGTTGCTAGAATAGAATTACTTTGAAATGGTGAATGCCATTATTAGAATTGCAGGACTTCATTTTGATGATAGAAAGAGGATGCTTATTTTATGAATGGTTCAATTTTGAGAATTATGATAATTGCTTATGTGGAATCAAATTTGAATGAATGGGATATTGAATTATTATTGTCAAATGTATGAGTGTTTGATGTGCAATGAAATCTATGTATTTAATTATGCATAATTGTGATTATTTGGAATTACTAATGTGTTAATTGAGATGCACAGGAAAATTATCCATGTGACCATGGAATTAATATGGAGAACCAAACCTAGACCTATGTACATTTGTTAAGCCAGGGGTTGTCTATTTGGAGAGACAACACCCCGTTTGTAATATATTTTATTTGTGAAAGTAAATGATACAGGTGTGTTAATTTGATTTTATTTAATTGTGTAAACCTACAAGAGACAAATTTCATGTATGATTTTTATATTGTATTTTATTGTGTCACTTGACACATGTGCTGATTAGTGTCATTGATTTTGACTTGTCTCTTGGAGGGAGTTTTGTTTCTACCAAAGCCATTCAAACATGAGTGTGGTCCCAAATTTGTCTTGGGTAGGGAGTCTTAGGAGTGGTCAACTTAGGTTTGACCCGTAGGTTAACTTCAGTTGGGTTTCTAAGGGGTCAAATGGACTCCTAGGGTCAATTTTAGGGCTTTGCCAAAGGTCCAAAGGGTAGACCTATGGGTTAGGGGTATTTTTAACCATGTGACTACTCCCATGTGACTGTTTAGTAACCTCAAAAAGTGGTTTTTCCAAGGTGAGCGAAAATTCAACTTAGAAGGTTCCTCCTAGGATAGACAACCTTCCCTTTTGATGTCAAACTCTCTTCCTCACCCTCTCTCACCTTTTCCCTTTCTAGTTTTAGTAATATGTAAGAGGTTGGGAAGAGAAACCAATGGGAACTCTCACCTCACCCAAGGGGTTGGGAAGTGTGTGAGAGGCCTTCTTAGGCAAGGATTAGGGACTTAGTGAGTAATCACCCACTCTCCATTGTTGGAGATTATGCTTTTTTTAAAAAAAATAGTTGTAGGATAGAATTTTGGTGAAGTGTTGGTGGAAAGGTTGTGTGGATTTAGGCAACTCATCCCCAACTAAGTCTAACATACCTATTCACAGATTAAGGTTGGTTTTACTTCCTTTTGTTTATGTTGTTTATGTTGTTTTTGAAAGAAAGAAATGCTTGTATGAAGAGATGTGTATATGTAAATTGTTTTGTAGGAGAAAAATGTAAATTTTTATTTTCATGTTCTTTGTTTATGCATTCTTGATTTGGGAGTGTCCAAGGCCTCCTACTCTTGAGAGAGTATGATGGTCTTGGGGTGGAAGAAGTATGACAACGTTGGGTGAGAGGCTCTCCTTATGGAGAGTGATCTCAAGGGTGTCCTTTGTGACCCTTGCTGCATAGCCTTGTGTATGGATTTGGGGGTCATAAGGGGAGAAAATATGGCTTTTATGCCTTTGGGGGGGCATAAGGTGTGGAGATGAATTTTTTTGTATTTTGTTTTGCCATGAGGTGGCTTGACTTGTATTATGCTTGCAATCTCCCCAATGGTTCTTGGTCCACTTCCACCGGTGGAAAGTTCATCACAAGTTGTGGTGAGAGTGTAGCTTGGGATGGGAAAATGCATGTTGAGTGTTTGCCTTTATTTGTTGTGTTGGTTGTTTGTTTGTAACCCGTCCAGTGCTTGGTTCTCCAAGCTCGGGGGTGGCTTCTAGTAAGCCTAGGCTAGGAGGTGAGCTCTCCATGGTCAAGTTGCATTTTTATTGTAGGTTGCTTGGGATGGAAAAGAGAAGAGGAAAGGAATAGTTACTGTTCTAAGTTGCAGAAAAAAAGGATTTTTTTCAAAAAAAAGAATGTAGTTATTTTGTAGCTAAAAAAAAAGAGCTATTGTTGTATTTAATTTCCAAAAGAAAAGAAGTGTACTTATTTTATTCATATTCCTATGGAAGGGAAATATTAGTTGGGTTTCAAACCCATTTGTATTATTATTTACTTTGTATTTAAATTTGCTAAAGAAATGTATTTCTCTGATTTTGGTTAGTTTTGCAAAAAGGGAAGATGAAATATATTAGCATGTATTTAAATCCTCATAAAAAAAAAAAAGAAATGAAGTTGTTGCATTTTTGTGTATTCTGCAAATAAATTTATTCTGTTACTACATGTTCATTTTGTTTATTTATGTTGTTGCAAATGAAATAAATCAGTCATTTATTCTTCCATTTAATGCAGAAAATAAATCTTATTGTAGTAGCTTGTTTTATCAAAAAAAATTTAGCATATAGTCCAAGTTTATGATTTTACCATAATAGATTACATTTAAGTTGTTGTTTTAGGATTATTTTAAATAATGGTTTTCAGAATGTTTTTTTTTAAAAAAAAAAAAGGAAAATAGAATATAAAACATACATATTCCAGCCTTATAAAAGAGGATATTTTCCCTTTAACCTACTACAAAAAAATCTTTGCATGCATTCTAAAGCTATAAAAGGAAAGAAAGGGTAATCTCATAATTTTGCCTAAATGAGTTATAAATAAAAATAGCAATATATATATATATATATATATATATATATATATATATAATTCATTTAAATGTTTATTCTGAAAATCTGTTTATTAAAAGAAAAAAAAATAGTAATGTATTTACATGTTCCTTTTAGACATATATTTATAGGTATATATAAATATAAATATATATATATATATATATATATATATATATATAATGCAAGTTTATGTCTTTCAAGAAATTATTACATGTTAAACTCTTAAACAAAAAAAAATAGATATATATATATATATATATTCAAAAATATATATACATATATATAAAAATATATATAAATGTTATTTTTACATATTTTAAACACACAAAAAAAAAACTTTAAAAAAATTTGCTAGGAGGGAAGAGTGGGCCACAGCTGTGGGCAGCAATGCCCATAGTCTGCGGGAGCCCACAGCTGTGGGCGGCGACATCCACAGAGCTATGAAAGCCGTAGCTGTGGGCGGTGACGTCCATAGGGCTACGAAAGCCGTAGCTGTGAGCGGCGACGTCCACAGTCTGCGGGTCACCGCAGCTGTGGGTGGTGCTGTCTGCAACCCGAGATACACCCCCGCACCGCCATCTCCTTCCTCCTCCGTGGAAAGACTCTTGACTCGGCCCTGTGCGCCCGTCGTGGGTGATAAAGTAAAAAATGCCACCTCCCATGGCTGCCGCTCCCACACCTACACACACACAAAAAAAAAAGATTTACACTCACACATAGCACATAGATTAAAAAAAAAACTATATCACACACATGCCCTAACCCTAATTTCAGGTTAAGGCAAATACACTTGGGTATATTTAAAAAAAAAATATATGTGTGGGATGGGTGTTTAAAAGTGAGGGTTAGCATGTGAACTTTTAGAATTCCTTTAAAAGTATATTAATATAATAAAGAAGAGAAACCCCCCCCACCTTCTCTTGGAATATATATTTGTAAGTATATATTTATATATGTGTGGGTATAGATTTGCAACCTCACATTCCCTCACACTTGTTAGGTATATAAATATATATATATGTCTTATCAACACACACATATATATATATGTAATTAAATTCTATATTTATATGGAATCAAAATGGTTAATTGTAAATTAATTAATGCACTTTTAAATTATTAAATAAATGTAGAAGCATTTTAATAAGAAGATTTTAAACTCTTTGGAAGGATAAATCCTTGGGGAAAATAAAATGATATATGTAGGGTCAAGTTGGCCCCTCACAAATTTTAAATTATAAGGTAATTTAATTAATGGAAATTTTATTGAATAGATTTATTAAATCAAGGAGTTAGGGTAAATTAATTTTAGACCCTAAGTAATTAAAAGAACTATATGAGATCATTAATATTCCCTACCAATTAAGTTTGAGATTATTTGCTAAGTGAGTTTAATTATTTATTAATGGAAGATAGTAATAACACTTTTGGAGAAATATTAGCTCACTTATAACTTAGATTATTTATCGCCTAATTAATTTAGTTGTTTGATTCACTCAAAACATAGTTAAGACCAAACTAGTTTGCATTATTTTAATTAAATTAGTCATACTAGGTTAAGTATTTAAAAACAAAAAAATTATTCCATTTGTGCCCAAAAGTTTGGGCATGACACTGGAGAAAGCAGTAGCAGTCCGATTGTAGCATTTGGTGTGGTCACATGAGGGATAATAATGAAGAAAGGATATATTTGTTGGAATGGTCTATGAATCCTCTTTTTAGTAATTTTTGTTTGACTTAATTTGGTTAAGAATTGAATATTTTGTGATTATTTTGATGAAAACAGTTTTTAAAGGATGAAACCCTGAACTAGGGTATTTCATGGCAATAAAGAATTTTTTCTCTCATGTTATGGTGAATGAATGAAGGTCTATAGGGATGTATTATAACCTTCAAAAAAATTTTGGAGTTGAGAAGAGGGGTTGATCTTTTTATATGCTTCTTGATTCAAGTCTAAAGTCTGCCCTTGAATGAAGGTTTTATGGTTTGTGATAGATGCTCTGCATCACAACCCAAGAAAAGGGGCTTAAGGTTCACCAAGAGAAAGTTGTGCTAAAAATAAGAAAGAAAATGACTAAATCTATAGTAGAATCTCTTACTGGTGAAGGTCATGACAGGGAAAAGGTTGTAATTCTTGAAGCTCATAGGAAAGAAGTGATGAAGCAAAAGAGGAAAGAGGAAAGGGAAGTCTAGAAAGCAGATCAGAAAGAGTCAAAAGACAAAAAATTAATTCAACACAGTTTTGAAGTTTTCAACCGGTTAGTACCAAAATTTCAAGCACAAGAGAGTGCAATCTCATCTGGTAAACTAGAAGAGATCATTAACTTTATTCCCAGGTTCTATGATTCTTTATTGAAAATTTCATTAACGGAGGCTAAAGCAAATTTTGTTTTGGCCTAGAAGTTAACATTTTTATGAATGATTGATATTGATAAGAATAAACTCCAAACTTGCTTGCAATCAATTGATGTAGCATTAGCTAAAGGAGGTAGTGTATATAAGACTTGTCTAGATTTTGGTAAGCTAACAACATCTATAGACAAGAAACTGCTAAATTGTCGGAATAATTTAACTTATATTTACAATTCTTACAACCCAACAGTCAATCTCACTATTTCTTTAGACAGTCCAATTTTGGTAGTCTTGGATCAAATTTTGAAATTGGAGAAGGATAGGGACAATATAATAAAGAGAGAAAATGAGCTCTGGAATCTCATTGGTCCTCGGTTAGATAACATATTATTTCATAAAACTAAGTGTATTTTTAATATGCAGAGAGAGGTTCTCACTATATCAAAAGAAATCGAGTATCATGCCAGTCTCTTGAATGGATTCATCTCCATTCTTGATTCACTCAAGCAAGGTTGGGATACCTATTTTTCATTTTTAAAGACTATGTATGCAGATATTTTGAAACTTGCATAGATCTAGCTATTTTTATAACTATACAATATTCTTTGAGGATACCTCACTTTTTCATTGATGTCAAAGGGGGACGAATAAAGTAAGAAATGTATAAAGTTCTTATGGGGAGCATCAGATGTATATAGAAGATTCTTGTACAGGTCAGGAGGTCAGGCAAATTGGTGATAGTACATCAATTTTCACATGACTATTTCCATCAATGCCAAAGGAGGAGATTGTTGGAAATTGACACTCATCTGGTAAAGGTTAATTGCTTTTAGGGTTTTCATTAATGGAAACTCTTCTTCAGGTGATTGGCAACCCTTGTTTAGGTGATTGGAATTCATCTTCAGGTGATTGAACTCATCTTCAACTATACATATTACTTGTTTGGGTTAACTGACATTCATTTCACTTAATCAGCACCGACATTCACTTTTCTTCACATGTGGCTAAGTCCTGATCCCGATAACCAGTATTTGGAACCCAATAATGGATAGGACCTAGATAGGAGATCTTATGGTTCTGATCATTTATTTCATAAATTTTATGGTAACGTGTGTAGGCCGACATGATCATTGGGATTATGTTTGAAGTATGTTATGATCCGACACCCGACAAGTTTATATTTTTCATTGAAGTTGACATGATGAAAGCTAGGAGTATATTTTAGGAGATCATTTCAGCCATGAATCATATGAGTTTTGGAATAAAAATTTTTGGTTGAAAATTATACATAGATTATCGGTATGAATTTTGGTCAGCGATTACAATCGTATGTGTGTAGTTTCACGTGCACAACATAACCAGTAATAGAAATAGGGCAGAACAGGACAACAACAAATCGATATATAGTGAAGGACATCAAAACATGAACTAAAACTTATCTATCATGGTCAGATGCATTTCATAAGTTCATTCTACTTTATAATTACTTTTTAATTCCTTTTAAGTCGGTGAGACTTCTCATTTTGTGTTTAAGCAGTTGGCATAATTGCATGTGCAATACCCCTCATGTAATATTTATATACCCTAATCAAGTATATAGATATTGTGGGTATCAACCCCATCATGGATTTTCCCTTTCTATGGTTTTCCACATATAATTATTGGTGTTATGGTGTTTCCTTTTTATGTGTTATTTGGTATATGTACTTTAATTTTATTTACTGTTAACTATTTAAGAAGCAATAAGTTCAAAATTGACATTATTGGTAGAACACTGGTTCACCCCCCTCTCTCTTTCAGTGTTCTTGGATTCCAACATTATTTAGAAAAAGAGAATGGGATACATAAACCTTGATCAATTTGTGAAGATTACTTCTACACATGCAGTTAGAGATTTGTGGAAGATTACCAAGCCCGCAATGAGAAAATAGACAATGACAACATTTGAGAAGGAGTGTTCTACTAAAAAACCTTTGGAACTAATTTATTGATCTATGTTAACCTACTAAGACAAGGGGACTTGATGGTGAAAAGCACTTTATGATACTTATTGATGATTTTTCTTGAATGACTCGAGGGTTACTTTTCTAAAAGAGAAATATAAAGATTTAGATAGATTTAAGGTTTTTAAATCTATGGTTGAAAATGAGATGGATGCTAAGATCCAATGCTTAAGGTCTAATAGAGGAGGTGAATTTACATCAAATGAGTTTGAAATATTTTGTGAAGAGCATGGTATTATGAGACGTGTTTGCTCCCAGGACACAATAATATAATGGGATTTTTGAAAGGAAAAATATAAGTATTCAAGAGATGGGTAAAAAAAAGTTGAAAGATACTAATCTACCAAATATTTATTGGAAAGAAGTTGTTCATACTACAATGTATATTATTTTAAAAAGTGAACCTAAAAGTTAATAATTCTAATACCCTTTATGAGATTTGGTATGAAAGAATTGATAGTCTGAAGTATTTCAGAATCTTTGGAAGCAAGTGTTATATCAAAAGAGATGAATATGATCATGGAAAGTTTGATTCAAGAGATAATGAAGTAATCTTCCTTGGCAACTCAAAAACAAGAAAGACCTATAGATATTTTAATGAAAGACTCAAGAAGATATTTGAAATTACAAATATTAGAGTAGGTGAAGATTAAGAATAAATTACACCAGTTCCTAAGGATTTTGGACCTGATGTTGTTTCATGCATTGAAGTGGAAGAATAACATAAATAAGAATAAGAAAACAAAATATAAGAAAAGTAATAAAAAAATATCCACAAGTCTTTGGCAAGATATGTTCAAAATAATCGTGTTCTTAAGATCAAATTATTAGCAATAAGAGTGAAGGAGTGCACATGAAGAGGAAACTTGTCGAAACAAGTGAACATGTAAATATTGGTCTTCTATCAGAAGTTGAGCCTAAATTATTTTTGGATGCATGCAAGGATGAATGTAATCTATGGAGGAAGTTGATAATATTAAGAAGAATTAGACATGGGAACTTGTTCCTAGACACACTGACTAGAATGTTATTGGAATTAAGTAGGTGTTCGAGAATAAACTGAATGAAGAAGAAAAAGTGACAAGGAAAAAGGCCAAATTGGTGTACAAGGGATATTTTCAAGTAGAAAACATTGATTTTGAGGAGACTTTTTTTCCTGGCGGCTAGAATGGAGGCAATCATAATGTTCAAGTAGCTTTTGATTCTCACAAAAAACATCAGCGTGTATCCAATGGATGTCAAGCCAATTTTTTTGAGTGGAAATAGAATAAGTCTATGTTGAACACACTATATGACTAAGAGGGAGCTTAATCAATTTAGACCACAAAACAAATTTATTTTTAATCTATTAAAATTTAAACCATAATTAATATAATACTAAAATTATAGAATCTCAAAGCACAATCAATAAATGAATACTATATTTATGTGGAAAACCCAATAGGAAAAAGAAATGATGAGAATCACATTGACAATATAATAAAATTGACTATGTAATGTTTTAGTCTCAGTACCAAGGAGCAATATGCACCTAATGGAACAATAAATATAAGGAACACAACCTTAGGGCAAGATATGAAAGACTTACAAAACTGAAACTCACTGCTTTAGGGAAATATATAGAAACTTGCCAATAAAGACTCACAATGTTCCAATAGGAAATAGGAATAGATAATCTGAAATGATTAGGAACTCCTAATCATGAAATTACCCTTGAACCTCTTTGTTGAGAATTTGATTTCATGGCAAACACATCTGACATCAATCTCTTTTGCTATACATTCTCAATGTGAATTAATGATAATCAAAGCTTTTCACAACCAACTTTTGTACTTCTTCTCAACCAAACCTATTTAAAAATCATTCACATCCACATTACATTACTTAAAACACATTCCACACTACAACTCATATACCCACACTTCCTTATATAAAACAATATTCATCGAAGATATCAACTAGATCGACCAAAGACAATATAAGCAATATTACACAAATTAGGCCACTTGGACTAATAGCATTCAATATGGTCCACTCTAGGAGATAAATAGGACTAAAACATAACACAACACATCCTTCTAACTTGATCCCAAAAATCCACACACTAACACATCCTCCAAACTTAATATCAAATGAAAGATATAGACAAACAATAAAGCTGAACAACAAGTCGATCCAAAAGCATCTTAATTTTCCTATCAATAAGGCTATGACCATAACCAAATAATCCTATAAATACCAATATAACTTCTAGGTTGAGGTTAAGTGTTGAGAAAAGGTAAACACAAACAAAGCCCACCCCCTTAGTATGATGAGATGTTTTGGAGTTCTAAGACAACAACACAACATGCCCACCAATTATATTAAATTCAACAATCTTGTTTTTTGTTGATGTTAGGTACTCGGTTAAACCAAAGAGTTCCCTTGCATTGCATTGGCAAAAGACCGATTATGATTATCAACTTGTTAATGTTACCTGACCCCATTCATGAACATATGATCAGATAGTCCTTAAAATCACTACACAAAAAAAAATCATGCTTTAGTCAAAATATTGGTCATTCTGGATTAGTTATGTTCTCTATTCCTACCTATGGGGTTTAGGGTTTAGGTTTTTATGCTTTTATTATTAAATCTTGTGGAAAAACCCTAAGCCTATTATAATTTTGCATTACCTTTTTGTCTTAAGGCCTCAAGGTTGTGTCATTGTCGGTGAGGCCATTTTATCCATTAAGTTGTGCTTACCTATATTATCCTAGGTGGGTCTTGTTTAACATTTCAGCTGACCCCTTTGTATTTTCCTAAGTCTAATGTTTTAATATTTTGGCTGATAGTTAAAATGCAAACAGATCCTATAGCCTGCGCTCGCTTGCAGTCGAAGGTGTGCGGTGGTTAATGACCATGACATTACAAGATCATGCCATGTGTCCAAGGTGGGGAGGTTAAGCTAACATTTAAGCCTTTGTAACATTTGTTGTTACTTGTTCCCAACAAGTAAATTCCAGACTACTAAAGGTGCATGTTTCTACACATGGTAAAATTGAGAGATGATGTTTTAATCTTGATCTAAGAAGTGCTTGAGAGTTAGTGTTGAACATAGACTACCACTGAGAGGGGGGTGAATCGGTGCTTGCTAATATTTTTAACCTTTCTAAACAACTCAAAGTGTCATTCATCTCAAAGCGTCAGAACGTCGAGAGTCATACCCTATCTATGTGATCTCTCAAGTGCCCTGAGTCCAAAAAATTATCAAAATTTGACAGACCATTTCTTCCAATCCAGGACACATACGATCAATCTATTTGAACCTATGGGGTCATGTGAGGCTCCTCTATAATTGATTATCTCAGTTTTTGATGACTCAAAGCTATTTTCAATTGGTAGCAATTTTTTGCTTGCTACAAAAACCACCAGTTGCATGTAATGCAAAGTTGCAAGATAGGCTAGAATTGATTTGGTTTTTCCTATGCACAAATTGATGTCATGAGCACATCTGAGTGGGTAGGTTTATGCTAGGAATTGTCCTCTCATGCATCCCAAAGTATCGAAATGTCGAGAGTCATACCCTACCGACGTGATCTCTCAAGTGCCCTGAGTCCAAAAAAATGTTAAACTTTGACAGATTATTTCTTCCAATCTAGGACACATATGGTCAGTCTGTTTAAATTTGTTGGGTCATGTGAGGCTCCTCTATAATGGCATATCTCATTTTTGTATGACTCAAAGCCATTTTCAATTGGTAGCATTTTTTCACCTACAGTAAAAACTATCAGTTGCATGCGATACAAAGTTGCAAGATAGGCTAGAATTGATTCGGTTCATCATGTACACAAATAGACATCATGAGTGAATTTGGATGGGTATTTTAATACTAGGTGTTCTCCTCTCATACATCCCAAAGCATCAGAACATTGAGACTCATACCCTACCAGTGTGATCTCTCAAGTGCTTTGAGTCCAAAAAATTGTCAAACTTTAACGAACACTTTCTTCCAATCTAGGACACATATGATCGATTTGTTTAAACCTATGGGGTCATGTGAGGCTCCTCTAAAATTTATTATCTCAATTTTTGATGACTCAGGGCCATTTTCAATTGGTAGAATTTTTTGCCTACTGCAAAAACTGTTAGTTGCATGCAATGCAAAGATGCAAGATAGGCTAGAATTGATTCAACTCATCATGTGCATAAACTGACATCACAAGAATGTTTGAGTGGGTGTTTTTATGCTAGGCATGCTCCTCTTGTGTATCTCAAAGTGCAAGAATGTCAAGAGTCATACCCTGCTGACACGATCTCTTAAGTGGCCTAAATCCAAAAACTTGTCAAAATTTGATGAACTATTTCTTCCAATTGATGATATATATGATCAATCTATTTGAACTTGTGGGATCACATGAGGCTCCTCTATAATGGACTTTCTTAGTTTCTGAGGAATCAGATTCATTTTCAATTAGTAGCATTTTTTTGCCTACTACAAAAACCGTTAGTTGTATGCAATGAAAAGTTCCAAGATAGGGTAGAATTGATTTGGTTCATCTTTTGCACAAACCAAAGTCACGAGCACATCTGGGAAATTTTATGCTAGGAATGATCCTCTCATACATCCCAAAGTGCCAAAACATCGAGTCATAACCTACTGACGTGATCTCTCAAGTGCCCTAAGTCCAAAAAATTATCAAACTCTAACAAACTATTTATTCCAATCTAGGACACATATGATTGATTCATTTGAACTTGTGGGGCCATGTGTGTCTCCTCTACAATGGCCTATCTTAGTTTTTAATGACTTGAATCCATTTTCAATTGGTAGCATTTTTCTCCTACTGCAAAAACCATCAGTTGCATGCAATGCAAAGTTGCAAGATAGGGTAGAATTGAATTTGGTTTGTCCTGTACATAAACTAACATCATGAGCATGTTTGGTTGGGAAATTTTACACTAGGAATGCTCATCTCCTGCATTCCAATGCATAGGAATGTCGAGAGTCGTACCCTACCAATGCGATCTCTCAAGTGCCCCGAGTCTAAAAAATTATCAAACTTTAACAGACTGTTTCTTCCAATCTAGGACACATATGATTGATTTGTTTGAACTTGTCTAGTTGCCTAAGGCTCCTCTATAATGACCTATCTCATTTTATGATGACCTGGAGCCATTTTCAATTGTTAGAAAAATGTTGCCTACTGCAAAAACCATCAGTTCCATGCATTACAGAGTTGCATGATAGGCTAAAATTGATTTGGTTCGTCCTATGCACAAAATGATGTCACAAGAAGTTCCAATTGGGTAATTATATTGTAGTCATGCTCCTCTCATGCATCCCAAAGCATTGGAGCATAGAGAGTCATACCCTATCGATGCAATGTACAAGTTGCTTGAAAACGTTTTTGACAATAATGACATTTTTTGCTCAAATTGTATCTAGACTCAATCTATGATTCTTATGGCCTGATAATGACTCAAATAATTATCCATGATATACAAGAATCAAGAATTCTCATGATTTACCTTATCAATAATGGTCATGATTGACTTTATGACATCACATAAACTCAAAACCTAGTCACAAAACATAGACACAAAAAATAGTCACCAAACATTGTCACATATTATTCAAAAATTTACCTCTAAATATGGTCAAATCAGCTCTTGGCTATTTGAATTTACAAAAAAATGTCTTACAAATCACCTCATGGGATTTTATTCAAAATTTGGCATTATAATATGTGCTATTCAGCTCATCACCATTTTAATATATAAAATTTGGCATCTAAATATGTACAAATCAGCTCATTGCTATTTAAATATAGAAAATTATGCCCCTAAACATGTTCAAATCAGCTCATGGGAGTTTACATATACAAAAAATGAATATAGAACAATTCATCAATGATATATACAAAATTCACAAAATCATTCTACTCTGAACCGTAGAATCAATCAAGTGAGCCTTTAGGATTGGCTCTAACATGTATTGTGTCAAGTATTGCTTCATGGTCAGATTCATGAACTTTCCATAAAATATTGTTATGAGGTCTACCACGATACTTCATCAAATGAATATTTGTTGCAAAAAAAAGGCTAGAGAAATGAAGAATATGTTTGTGTGTCTCAAAGTCCTCAAACAACTAAATATCTTAATTCTTGATAGGGTATTCCTAAGCCATGTTCTTGTCACAACAACACACCCTATTGAGTACTCAATACCCTCTCAATCAATGATTGTGGTTGTCAATTTTCTTTTAGGCTCAACACGATGACACAAATAGTAATTTGTTCCTTCTTCATTGTTCTCTTCTGCAACAACTGCATACACATGACCTGCATTTTATAAAGTTATAATTAATAAAAAAATAAAGTGTGATGTACAACAAAATGAACCAAAAAAAATACCTACAAAAAAATTAACACAAAAAATCAGCTGAATCCACTAGGTCGGATACATGGTCAAAATCCATTGATGTCTCCATCTACCTCACTTGTAGTGCTTTAAGCATTTGGTATGTATCAATCGGAACCAATGACCTACAACACCATTTTTCAACCCACTCTTGTGATTCACATTCTTCCCGCAAACAATACATGCATGAAGAGAAAAAACATACCATTTTTCTCATATAAATTACTAGTGAATGTGCATTTGAACTCATAAATGAGTGCATGTCACTAGATCCTGCAACTGTACAACAATCTAGATAGTTTTCAATGTTGGATTAAGTGATCAACCAAAAATATCTATGAATCATTAATGTACTTGGATTAACTAGACCCATCATAGAGTTACACCATCACACAATTGTTTCTGCATCTATCAACTTAGCACCACCTTTGTATTTCAATTCTTCTCTAGCTAGGGCCCTTTTTACACATGCTCCTGCACCATCGTGATCTCCCTTATGATTTCCAACCTCAATTAAATTCTAAAAATGTTGTACACCACTTGTCATGTGCATCCTTGTCAACCAATAAAACATCCTTACATTCTTGAATTGTGCAGTGCAATTATCAGACAATATTAAGTGTTGGTTGTATTGTATGTTTCTTTCCTTTAAATTATCATAGAAAACTTTAAAGAATCCTTGTATAAACTTTGATGAATGAGTACGATCATCACTTATGTAGAAGTGATAATCTCTTACAACCTTTCTATTCTCCTCTATGCTATCATTTGCATGCATGAATGTTATTTGTACAAAAATAGAAACTTGTGTAGAATGATAATACATAGATTGTAGTTCATTTTGAGGTTATAGTGTATAATTTTCAGCAAAATCAATGATAGAGACAATTGTGCCAAGAGAAAATGTGTCCTTACATAACTTGAATTGCGCATCTAACCATCGAGCTCTATGTGTACGCATTATGTACTCATAAACTAGTTTCTTTTGAAACATTTTCATAAATTCAGCTAGACATATATCATTTTTCACTAACTCGCATCTCTTCAAATCTTTTCCATCTTTAACTCCATATGTGAATGTCTTGTATTTTCCAAAAGAAACTAGTCTCGTACCAATTTCATGTGTGCTCTCCAAATGTACACATCTTGGTAAATGTTGCAAACCACAATATAGAGCATAAGAACCTTCCAAACAAGGAATCTTATAATAAATGCAACCATCATGTCTATTACATAGCACACTTGAAATAAATTCTCTTACTGACTTAGGAGGTGCTTGTATATTGCATTCTTGCAAAACATCGTTAGTGTGCAAAGTAGAACAAGTATGATGAAAAATATCATAGTGCATGGAAAATTCAATATGCATCCTACAACAACATGTGGTGTGTACATGATTAATCTTAATATAAAAAGCTTTTTCCATTTCAAAAAATCTTTGAGAAATTCTTATTTGAGGAAACTTTACAAGGAATCTTTCATAAAATTTTGTTTGAGTCATACCCAAATAGTGTTTAGCATGTGGTTCATGATTTGTAGACCTGATTCGCTTTCTAACAACATCTCTTTGGTTGGCCATGTTAGGCCCAATATGGAAAGCTAATGTACTAAGAGGGGAGGGGTGAATCAGTACTCCAAAACCTTTCTTTAATAATAACCTTATTGTTATGCATAAATAGAATAGTGCAGTAACATAAAATAAAGTTAAAACAAACAGATAACAATCATACATGATTCACTCCATAACTCATATATTTTGGTCACGTAGAAACTCTTAGTTAGAGAGAAAAACTGCAGTGGGGATGGCACCCACAACTTCACTACTACAATAATAAAGATTGCTCGGTTAGAGCTACATTTAGCTATTTCTGATAGCTTACCCTGTTAGGAGTAACAAGATCTGTTAGATCTACCTTGCTAAAGGATTTTACAACATTTATTCTGAATGTTGCACCTCATTAGAGGCTTTAAAATTTATAGACTTGGTTAGAGTCTTTTACCTTGTTAAAGGTTTCTCTTTCACAATATTACAATAAAATCATTACAAATATCTGCAACTTTACATCTGAAATGTTATATTAGCAGATTCTATGTGCTCAGAATAAGATTACCTTGCTTATAGCATTCCTTAGTAACTCATATAGTAACTCGGTAAACCCTTCTATTTACTCTATTCTTTGACTATTCTCTAAAAATCTTCTCGGTGACCTCTGTGTCTCTATAATAGTCTTCCCTTCATACATATATGCACACACCTTGCTCTTAATTCATGCTGTATAAATAGATCTCTTAAAACGGTGATCCAATTCATTGCTTTGATCTTACAAACAAGATTCCTCAAATGAATAACTAAACAAAATATTTCATTGGTTAGATTGACCTCGCAACCATACACAATCTTCTAGTGCAATTTCCAATGTAATAACAGTTAGATGTGCCTCGATCTTGTAACATGTTTTCATATGCATGTCCAGGTTCAATGTATCTAGTAACATGTTTCACTTGGTGAATATCAACTTGGTGTGTTAAGTTTACTACTCGGTAACCATAAAAAGATACTCGGTAGATAGCTCGGTGAATACTGCGTTCTTGTGACTTCTTTCTTCTGTAGTTGACTAGACTGTGCATAGCGACTTCTCAGTTTATACCAACTGCATGATTCGGTAGTGCTAACTGACTAGAATATAAAGTATGACTTTGAATACAAAAACTAATGGCAACTTAATAAGTAGTAACAATCTCCCCTTTTGACATTAGTTGAGATGTTTGACAAAAACTACTTTCAAAGTCATAACTCAAAAATCTATATACTTTGCAAAATGACTACACTTGACAATATATACAATAGTCAATGAAATAGTATATGCAGATATACTCCACTTATCATTATTTTGTGCATGCTCGGTTCTGTTATGTGCTTGTGTGCTCTGCTTGCTCTGTATGCTCTATATATTCCCCTTGTATACAATACTCAAAACTATATTACCAAAATTGTGTCACTCTATAATATTACTCCCCCTTTGTTTGGTATTACTCCCCCTATGTAGTATTACTCTCCCTTTTTGACAAACATCAAAAACTTAATTTCCATCTGGGGGCAGTAACTGATCAAAAATAGATTTATACTTGTTCTGGGCATTGGTGAGTGTGACTGAGAGTGCATCCTTTACACTTTCCATTAAAGAATTTTGCACTTGAATATTAACCAATAGTGATATTAAGCCATCAAGAGTGCTTCCCTCTTGTGTAGTTGACAGGCATGTAGCTTAGTTAATCTGCTCTTGAATTGATGAGAGATGAGGAAGGAATAATGTCTGGAGGGTCATTATATCCATCCTAATCTTATGCTCTTCATTTCTAAGTTCTAACCATTGAGCCATGAGCTATTGAAGCTTGATATAAAATTTTTTAATTGAATTAGGCTCGGTGGTCAACTTAGTTGAGAGATCAGTGATCTCTTTCTCAATTGCATCAGTTTAATTCTTGATATCTTTGATGAATAAGGAAAATGTACAAAGTTTTTGAAATAAATAAAGAATATGCTTGAGTTGAGGGGACAACCCAGGAATGAATTTGACAAGCTTTACTTTCCCTATAGCGAGAGCTTTTTGTACCTTTTCTATCATCTTTGTAGTAAGCTCTTTATCTTTTAGCTTGGTCAAGTACTAAGATGCATCAACTCCAAATGTTTCTATTTGAGTAAGGAGTTCATCTAGTTGAATGTGGATGGCTACATCGGTTGACATTGTTGCTAAAGGTAGCATTTCTGTTAGTAGTGTCTTTACCTTTTGTAGTACTTTATTCTTCTTTTGAATGGCCAATTATTTTTCCTATTCGGCCTTTGTTTTGCATTGTTCACTGAAATCAATAAGTGCTTGCCCTTTCAATTTTGAGATATCCATGTTGGGAAACACTATCAGTTTAGTTAAGTCAACTTTGAAAATATGCTTTCTCACCTTCTTCTTTTACATTTGATCAGTGGAACTAAGACAAGTGCTTGTGAGGCTTGCTAACCCTCGGTAGGTTGCTCGGTAGATGCAACACTTTGGTCAGTTCCTATATCTGTTGTAGTGTCCTTGGGTGTCTCAGTACTAGGGGTCTCAACTGTAACATTTTTAGTGCTTGATGGTACTTGAGATGTCTGATCTTTAGTTGTATCTTCTGCTACTTCAGACTTGTGAGCTTTAGTGCCTTGATCTGAATCCTTAGGAGCTTCGGTTGAGATAGGTGGCTTGACCGACAGATAAGGCTGAACTTGTTCTAAGATAGATTCACTAGATACAAGTTTTGCATAGGTAGTGCCTTCAATCATTTCCTGCTCCGGTGCTTCTTCATCCATGACATCTTCATCAATTTTAATAGTGTCAGCTGGGTCTTGCTTGGTAGCATTAGGACCTTGCTCAGTGACATCAAGATCTTGCTCAGTGACATCAACAATTTCAACTTGAGATTGTTTACCGACATCCTTTAGTTTGAAGATTTCGTGCCACTTGGCTTTTGTCTCATTTTCCACATCAATGTATAGCCCATTCATCAATTTTAAGGCTCTTTGTTTGACAAGAAATTTAGAATTGTATGTTGTCAAATGCTCCTTAATTTCTGCTAGAAACATATCAGGAAACAGATGGACTAGACTTCTTTCTCTTATTTGTTTCTCTGAGTCCATTGCATATTTCCATATGTTATCAATATGTAAGTATAATTCACTCAGAAGTGACTTTACTAGTTCTAATGGAGCTGGCCGAAACTTTAGAAGTGTGTAGATGACAGCTTCTTCAATTTGTCACTTCTTGTCATTATTCCTAGTCTCATACTTGACATATCTAAATCCTGCAAATCCACCATATTCTTTAATATTGGCACAAAAATTTTCAACACTATGAATATCTACCTTCTTGCTTTTTACAATCTGAAATTTGTATGCATCATCAGATTCTGTATCACTAAACTCTTTTGCCAAAATGAGTCTCTGAGTAGATTTCTTGTAGGTCTTGGTTACCTTAGGTATAGTAACACTCTTTTGTTTCTTACTCGGTGATGCAACTAATGCTCTAGTGTTAGGTCTCTTTGTTGGTGGAGTCGGTGGGGCCTTTGAAATGTCTCATTTCCTTCTTTTCAAAAATTGACCCTTAGGCAACTCGGTACTTAATGTTATTGTTGCGTCTTGAGCTTCTGATTCCTCTTTGGTAATGGCAAGAGTGCCTTTGATAGGTGTAGAGGAGGATTCTTCTCTGAATTTCTTAGATTAAACCTTTATCATCTTTGTAGCTTTTCTTGTAGCCTTGGGTACTACAATGCTCATTTTTACTTTTTCTTTCACCTCTTCATATGTTCCATATCTTAGTTTGGTAGCATGCCTTGGTAATGAAAGATAGGCATCAATTTGCTATTGTGTTATATCATAGTCAATCTCATAACCCATTAGTGGTAAAGATTGAGTCCTTGGTTCAACAGCATTCATATAACAATAATTGGTGTCTACCTCAAAACATATGTCATCCTTATATTTTCTACCAGCTGTGGTGGAATCCAGTACCTGTTGTGCATCTTCTCTTGAAATTTGCTGAAATAGTCATCCATGATATCATTAAAATTATCTCCCAATTTATTGATAAAATCATTGATTTGATGGGTGATAGGTTGGTGTAGCTCCCAAACTACTTTACCGACTGAGGGAAAGAACTTCTCAAAGTAGAAAAACATGCATACAAGAAGTGAACCAAACTTCAGTGTATTTGCTAAGTTGTTCTTCTTCGGCTTCCTTATTGTGTTCAGGTTCTCAAACAAGTTCTTTAGTAGCACTTCACATAAATCTACTTTCATTCCCTTTTTCACTATTTTATAGGCTAAGTCAACTACGGCACATGGTACACTATTTTCCCTTGCTGATTGGAAGAAACAGTAACCAATTACTCTAATTGCAAACTTAAGTTCTACATCAGTGGCATTATTCAATTTCAGTCCTCGATAATCAGATTCTACTCCAGTTAGACTGATTAGCTCCTTCTGTGATATCATTTTCTATGCTCATGCATGATCATAGATAGGATACCTGGTGATCACATGAATGACTTCCTTGGTGATTTTGAATGGTTGCTCCTCTAGCCACATAAAATCATCATGAACTCTGCTTAAAACAAACTTAACCCACTAGGGTTTGAACACATGGGTATAGGCTAGGGCTTCAGTTAATCCCTTGATTTTGATATGCTCATACTTGCTATCCATTTTGCCATCGGTACAAAGTTCATCATATGTGTCACTAATCTCAACATGACCGAGTTCTTCAACATGACATTTGGTGAAGAATCTAACATCTTCGACTAACAAGACTCGATCAAGGATGAGTGAAAATGTAGTTTTGTCATCTAGTTCAGAGGCAACTTTAGGAGTCAAAGAGTACTTCAGTGAGGGCTTCTCCACATTTTTGACAACTACGAGATCTTGGATCTTGGGTGCCATTGAAGGTTTTAGGTAAAAACTTAGCAAACTATCCTTAGGGTTTGATGGTTTACAAATGACTGACACTTCACACTCGGTAGATAATAGCAATTTGACAAGATCAAAAACCAACTTAATAGTGTGAAGAGATATGATGTAAATACCATGAAATTCACTCTGAATGAAGTTTGATTACCTTGGTTTGCTCTACTCTACTCTCTTGAAAACTTGGTGAATGAAAATGACTGTGAAAATACCTTTAAGTACAAAAAAAACCTTATTGGGCTTTATGCAAGTTAGGTCAAAACATTAAATGAACTTGGTTCACCTTTAACCAATTTATTCCCCCTTTTTTTTCATTTTAACCGAGTAACCAAATTTCCTTCATTAACCGACTTGATAGGCTTCCTGTATATAATGACTTGACAGGCTTCCTGTAAAGTACTTTGATAGAATTTCAAACTTACTAATTGCATCTTAACTATGCAGATTTTGAATTTTGTACATAATAGAATAGGAACTGTTAAGATTTAACCTTTAGAGAATGCAATCCCTTCATACCTTTTCAGATTAATTTGGAATAGGTGCACCTAACTCGATAGGTAAGGTTCTTTCTTCATCTAACATGATTTCCTTCTTTTTCCATATCATCTTGAATTTTTCTTTTATCTCTTCAGTGACTCTTCTAGGTTGATCTTTGCAATCTCTAGCTAAATGTCCAATTTTGTGACAATGAAAATATGTCATACCATGATTTCTCCATGATCTTCAGTTGTTCATTCCAAACCTTATAAAATAGTTGGCACTAATATGTCCTTATCTTCCACAACTTTCACACCATATCCTTGTATTGTAATCCCATGGTACTACTGCATATTTTCGGTAAGGATCTATGTGAGTTCAGTAACCTCTAGTGTTTACTCAGTGTGGACACCACATGTAGTTCTTTTGTTTAGACCAGCACTTCTCAGTACTATGTCCATATCTATTGCAGTTTCTACAAAACTCTTTGAATTTTGCCTTCTGATAGTTGTTAACAAACTTTGTCATACATTGATTAGATGTGTGACCATATTTATTGCAATTGTAACAATATCCATTGGACTTAGTGATATTCAGTTGCTTACCTTTTCTAATCTAGCATATGTTGGCAGTATGACCTTGATTTCCACAATAGTAACAAATAGGCTTCTTCCTTTTGATGTAATTCCTATTTCTAGCTTGCTTTGATTATCCTCCTCTCTCGGTAGTATGAATTCCTTTCTCGGTTGATTCTATTCCTTTGTAACCAAGTCCTACATCTTTGTTGGGTCTTCTTATATTCAGTTGCTCATCCAACATCTTTGATGCATCATAACTCTTCTTCAATGTTTCTTTGGATTTCTTCTCTATTTCAAGTTCATCAGTCAACCTTGATACTTCAAGTTTCAATGCTTGATTTTCGTCATTCTTTAGAATTGCTTCATGATGTGCATAACCTAGTTGATCTGTCATATTTTGTTGAATCCTAGTTAACCTTATGATTTCATCATTCTTATCAGATACTAAGACTTCAAGTTGTTGTGTCTCTCTTTGTAGATACCTTGCTTTATCCTTTGTTGTCCTCAACTAGTTTTTCAGTCATTTGTGTATTGAAATGTTCATGTTCTCTTTTCATTACTTTTAGTTGATTAGCTAATTCTTTGTTCTTTTCCTTCAACACTCCAATCATTTCTTCAGTTTCTTCAAATATAATGTTCTCAGATGATGTCTCAATTTGTTCCACTAACTCTTGAGAATCTTGCAAGTCATCAAATAATCTTCTTCTTACTTTTAGAGATTTTTGCATTTGCCTTTGCATGTCTGCAATCACTTGATTTGCATGATCTAGCTCTTCTTGCAGATACACAATCCTCTGAGATTTTTTATAGCCTTCCATTGATAAGATCTTTCTCTTTAGGTAGTTAAACCCTTTTCCAAGATTCAAGCTTGGATACCAATTGTTAGGCCCAATATGGAAAGCTAATGTACTGAGAGGGGAGGGGTGAATCAGTACTCCAAAACCTTTCTTTAATAATAACCTTACTATTATGCATAAATAGAATAGTGCAGTAACATAAAATAAAGTTAAAACAAATGGATAACAATCATATATGATTCACTTCATAACTCATATATTTTGGTCACACAGAAACTCTTGGTTCGAGAGAAAAACTGCAGTGGGGATGGCACCCACAACTTCACTACTACACTAATAAAGATTGCTCGGTTAGAGCTACATTTAGCTATTTCTGATAGCTTGCCCTGTTAGGAGTAACAAGATCTGTTAGATCTACCTTGCTAAAGGATTTTACAATATTTATTCTAAATGCTGCACCTGGTTAGAGGCTTTACAATTTATAGACTTGGTTAGAGTCTTTTACCCTGTTAAAGGTTTCTCTTTCACAATATTACAATAAGATCATTACAAATAACTGCAACTTTAAATCTGAAATGTTATAGCAGATTCTATGTGCTCAGAATAAGATTACCTTGCTTATAGCATTCCTTAGTAACTCATATAGTAACTCGGTAAACCCTTCTGTTTACTCTGTTCTTCTACTGTTCTCTAAAAATCTTCTCAGTGACCTTTGTGTTTGTATAACAGTCTTCCCTTCATACATATATGCACACACCTTGCTCTTAATTCATGCTGTATAAATAGATCTCTTAAAACGGTGATCCAATTCATTGCTTCGATCTTACAAACAAGATTCCTCGAATGAATAACTAAACAAAATATTTCACTGGTTAGATTGACCTCACAATCATACACAATCTTCTAGTGCAATTTCCAATGTAATAATGGTTAGATGTGCCTTGATCTTGTAACACATTTTCATATGCATGTCTAGGTTCAATGTATCTGGTAACATGTTTCACTGGATGAATATCAACTCAGTGTGTTAACTTTACTGCTCGGTAGCCATAAAAAGATACTCGGTAGACAGCTTGGTGAATACTGTGTTCTGTGACTACTTTCTTCTGTAACTGACTAGACTATGCATACTGACTTCTTTGTTTATACCAACTGCATGATTCGGTAGTGCTAACCGACTAGAATATAAAGTATGACTTTGAATACAAAAACTAATGGCAACTTGATAAGTAGTAACAATCTCCCCTTTTGACATTAATTGAGATGTTTGACAAAAACTACTTTCAAAGTCATAACTCAAAAATCTACATACTTTGCAAAATGACTACACTTGACAATATATACAATAGTCAATGAAATAGTATATGCAGATATACTCCCCTCATCATTATTCTATACATTGCTTCAGATTTTGCATGCTCGGTTCTGTTTTGTGCTTGTGTGCTCTGCTTTCTCTGTATGCTCTGTATATTCCCCTTGTATATAATACTCAAAACTATATTAACAAAACTATTTCACTCTATAATATTACTCCCCCTTTGTTTGGTATTACTCCCCCTATGTAGTATTACTTGCCCTTTTTGACAAACATCAAAAACTTAATTTCCATCCAGGAGCAGTAACTGATCAAAAATAGATTTATACTTGTTTCGGGCATCAGTGAGTAACAGGGTGAAACTCTTGTTTTGTCATGCCAAAAAAATTCAATTAATGTTCTTAGTGCATCAACAACAACCTTGTCTTTGCATGGTAGTCTACTCGAGAATTAGTAATAGGGCAAAACTCTTGTTTTGTCATGCCAAAAAATTTCAATTAATGTTCTTAGTGCATCAACAACAACCTTGTCTTTGCATGGTAGTCTACTCGAGAATGCCCAAAGAGAATTATTGTTAGGTTCCTCTATTTTTTCTCTCCTATGTAATGCTTTACTTAATGTTGTTCTACTAATGTTTAATGACTTACTTGTTTTTCTTATCAAACAATTTTTTTTATTTTCTTGCTCATTATGGCTAATGTAATGACATGTTGAGAAACATGAGAAAATTTAGTATGTGATTTTGAACCAATAGCTTGATATGCATCAAATAGATTTATCACAATAGTTCTTTCGCTGTTACTTTCGGATGATCTTAGGCCTATAATTTTCATTGTCTCTCTAAAATTCAAATTTTTAATCATTTAAATAATTAATTGACATCTTGCGGTTTGATTTAAGTTTTCAAAATAGTTTTACCATATTATTTTAACCATTCTCCTACAATTTTTTTCATTCATTTTATCAGGCATTGGCTTCAATATATTCTCATCTTGATGTCAATTAGATACTTTGGTTTCCTATGAATGATTCTAGGAGGTGTAAACATCGGTGCATTGTGTAGATTCAATTCATCAAATAGAGAAGGTGTATGTTCATCATTTAATTGATTATTCAATGTGGTATCTTCTTCAATTGCATTAGGTTCATACGGTAAATAAAATGACTCTTCTTCAATTGCATTAGGTGCATTATGTTTGTTTGGTAAATCAAAATGAGATGTTGAGGATGAAATAGCTTCTTGTCCCATTCTTCTTATGTCACATAATTTCTTCATACACTACATTAGTCTTTCCTTTTTAGCCTCTCATTGTTCCATCATTCCTCACTTGTTCTTTCACATGGTTTATATCAGTTGTCCTAAATAGAATCATATTACATATATATGTAAGCAAAAGTTCATAAACAATCAAATAACCATAAATATGCATCTTATCATTATTTTTTTGAATCAAAACTATTAAACAATAACAATAAAATTGGCAAAACTAATAAGAACAACAATCCAATCATTCGAAATCATGCAAAACCAAAAAAAAACTTACTTCTATGTGTAGACACCTAAAAATGTCTCATTAATCTTACACTAATTATTCATCTATTTAATTAAGTAATTCTTTAATTTTTTAATTAAATTAAACATTTCTTCTGATCATCACATCCAACATTTCCAATTATCGAATTTCTATCATCATTTAATCAATTAACCCTATCTCAATTATTAATTAAATATCAATTATTTAATTAATTGCGACTTTTTCCTTAGTTAAATTATCTTTATTATTTAATTAATTTAATTTCCTAAGTTTAAATAATTTTATTTAAATTATTTAAAATAATTAATTAAATTCCTCCAAATCCCCAAATTATAATTCCAATTAATTCCATCTAATTTCATTTCATTTTCCCCAAATTTGAATTTCATATCATTTCATCTAATTTCACATTTCCAAATTCACATTTCACAAAATCCAAATTTCAATTAATTTCATGTGCATTTTAGCATTCGAATGACCAAATTCAAATCCAAATTGAAAATGAAAATAAAATTCAATTTTAAAATCCTACAACACATGCTAAAATTAGAACTAATTGATCAAATCAGTTATCTAATCAGTTAACTTCGTTAACTCATCAATCATCCTTTTTAACTCTCAATCACCTTTTTCTGACTAATCCATCTAATAAGTCATCTCCCTATTCAATCCAGTCAACTAGCTAGTCAATTCAGTCTGTCGATCAATCAATTGAGTTTACTAGCCAATCTATTTAGTTCACTCTCTAATCTATTGAGTTAACAAATCAATCAACTATGTTAACAAATCAATCTAAATCAGTTATCTATCAATCAACACTTGAGTTCTATTTATCACCCGCTTTGTGTTGAAAATCTATAAATTCAACCTCATTTTCTCAATTCAAGCTAGAGAATCATAGTTTTCAAAATTGTTGTCCATCTTATGGAGGAAATCAAGTGCAATAGCTAAGAGCCACCTACATCAACAATAATAGATGGGAGCAATGAAAGCCTTTCTATGTCAATTGAGGGATCTTTTAATTAGTTTCATTTCAATTGATTTTGCATCATTCCATTGTAATTTAGGAATAATAATAATAATTAGATTAGAGTTGTGATTCTCTCTTTGATATCTAATTATGCTATTTATACTTAATTTACCCCTGAAAAAACATTTGGTGAACCCAACGTGAAGCATGCTAACCTTCACCTTTTGTTTTGAATGATTTTGCAGGTCCGCACATGCACAAAAATGTTGATTTCGCACTTGCATGCATAGAAATTCACAATTATTCATAAAACTTTCTTAATTGCTATCACATCATTTCACAATTGCCTAGAGGTTTAACCACAATTGCTAAAACATTTCATAATTGCCTTAGGAATTTAAAAAATTAATTTATCTTATGTTGTTTTGTCATTATTTAGTCTTGCACACCTAACCCAAAACTTTCATTAAATTCTCAAAATTTCAATTTTTGCATATTAAATGTATCTAATTCAATGGCAGGAAAGGTGAGATTCTGAATTTTAGGTGCAAGGAAGGCAAAACAACATAGGAGACAACAAAGGACATATCAAAGGCTCTTAAAGGTGGAAAGGGAGCTTCATGAAATCGAAGAAAAAGAGGAGATTGCTCAATATCACAAAAATATCCACCATTTCTTAGCCAAGTACAAGTTTTATGATGACATTGATGTGATGGCTTGAGTGGTGTGGGATAATATCATTTTAACATAGACTCAAGCAGTAGTTGGTACATCAACACAAGGTATATCTCAAAGTGCCCATACAACTACAACCTCAACATAGTCAATAGTTGCATCAACAAGTACCAATGTTACATCTCTGACAACACCCAACATGATGATGCAAGCTACAATGGCTCACAATGCTACTTTGGCAAATATAACTCAACCCTTAGTTTTAGTTGGTTCCACCTACAATAGCCAGAATATGAATCAAGGGACAACTAGCTCAACTTAGCCAAATGTTAGTCCATAATTTGTATACTTTACACCACCTAGTGGAGCTTATGGTGCATAATTACATGATCAGTCTACATTTCAACAAGCTTAAAGGTACTCCAATACTATCCCTTTTGTGGTAAATACTTATCAAGTCAGTGCACCATTGATCCAAATAGAGATCTTGACTCAACAAATGGAGAATCTTCAAAAGCAAATGGCTAGTATGCAAGCACTTAATGATAAAAAGATCTACACAATAGAGGACCTTTGTTCATATCCTTTTGACAGAAAGTTATACATAGCACCATTTCCTCTGCATTTTGAGACTCCAAATTTAGACAAGTATAGAGGGAAAGGTGATCCTCAAGATCATGTCAGAGAATTCTTTATGGCATGTATTGAGGTAGCCCATGATGATACATACTTAATGAGGTTATTTTCCAAAAGTCTTGGAGGGACAATATTGGAATGGTTTTCACACCTTCCACCCAAAATTACTTCATAGGGAGAATTGGTTGAGTTATTCATATCCAACTTTGCATAAACATAGATAATCTGGTTACCTTAATGGATTTATGTGCAACAAAGAAAAAAGATAGAGGGGCCTATGTCATAGAGGTCTTAGTCACCTCCTTGAAGTTGAGCAAGTAGACATTTTCAATGAAAATCTTGTGCCTACAATTAAATATCCATTACAAATTTAATGCTTGAACAATTTTAAACACATAACAAAAAAAGGCATCAAGTGTGAGAGAGGCCTGTTAGAATAGGGAATATTGAAACACCATGAAGATAGTGGACTGACCGCTAGTATAAACAATGGAAAGCCCAAATTTTGGCCTAGGAACAAAAATGTCACAAATGATGGATTTGTTGATGCACGTGTTGTAACCAAAGCTCAACTAGTAGTATCTCTAGAAGGACCAATTGATTTTGGTAGTAAGAACCATTCTTAGACAAACAAAACTAATGCACTACAGTTGAACAATTCAAGACCACCAAGGATAGGCGCACCCAGATGAAACTTTACACCCCTTGGTGAACCTATTGAATCAACACTGAAAAAGTTGATACAAAGCAATGTCATAACTTTATCGAAAGCTAGGCCATATGAAATAGTTCCATTCAAGCTCGCTTGGTGGACTGACAATGACTTCTATGACTATCACCACAATAAGGGTCACAAGACAACAAGTTGCTACAAATTGAAAAACCTCATCCAAGATCTCATTGAGCAAGGTGACATTAGTGTGGATACCAATAAGGCACCAAACATAAATCATACTATTTTTAAGGATTCTTTCATCAAACATGACAAATGAAATGCTTCTAGTTGTAATGCACAAAACAATACTACAAACTATACCAATGTCGCATTCGATTATGCCATAAACATACTAAGTGCCAAAGATGAAATGGTGGCTACAAACACAATAAATTTCACAAACAGAGATTGTGTTGTCATCACTAGAAGATAAAAGGTTACATTAAAAGGGGTACCTTCAAAACCCCTTTCAACAACTAGAAACTAAAACATGGTGGATTAGTTGAAATGAACTCCATCCCAAATTTCATTATTTGAGCTACTGTGCATCTCGTTGACTCATAAGGCAGTCCTAGACAAAGCCCTACAAGATTCAGTTGTTGCTAGAGATATTAAGGAAAACACATTCCAATCCATGGTTGGAAACTTGGAAGCTTCAAAGGTCACATTCATTGAATAGGATGTACCTACAGAATAACCCATGCATAATGATCCCTTGCACTTAGAAGCTTTGGGTCACCGAAAGAAAGTTCAAAGAGTGATTATAGATGGTGGAGAGAGCCTTAATATATACACACTACATTTGGTCAAAGCTTTGGATATTCCAAACATTATATTGATTCTACCAAAAGAATCAATATCAAATCCTATGATGATGATGAATGTCCCTCTAAGGGTGTGGTGACTTTACCAATACAAGTGGTACCAATTACAATAGACATCACCTTTTAGGTCCTAGACAGAGAATTGGGATACAATATGCTATTAGGTTTCCCATGTACACATATAATGCAAGAAGTACCATTAACTTTTCTCCAGTGTGTGAAGTTCCCATACAATGGCATAGAGTGATGAATACTAAGAGGGGGGGTGTGAATTAGTATACCTAACAATTTAACTAGACTCTAAAACAATTTTACTATAGACCGATGTATAAGTTTAAACAACAAACTAGTTAAAACATAAACAAACCAAATAGAAAATAGAGCATTCACCCACAGTAGCACAATCACCATAACAAAAGATATTTTGACATGGAAACCCATATGGGAAAAACCATAGTGAGTAAAACTCACAAGTCAACTATCTATAGAATAGTAACCAGACCAGTTAAGGTCTTACAATGTTCTTCACCAGAATAGATCTAGTTAGAAATCTAGATCTTTGTTAGGAGACAAGTCTTGTTAAAGGATTTTAGATTCACAACTGTGAACCACCTTGTTAGAGGATTTACAAAAGGCTTGGCTAGGCCTACCCGGTTAAGGGTTTCAGACTTGTCGATGAGATTAGTAATCAAGAAGTGAATGATTTAGAAAGTAGCACAGAATGCTTGATTAGATCCTTGGTAGTTCTCTATTAATGCATTGCAACATTACTTCAGTCTTCTAACCTTTACACTCACAATCTCTGTAGTGAGATACCCTTTTTGCACAGACCTAATCTTTTTTCTAACATTCGTACACATCAACTCTCTTAAAACCTTAGACATGATGTCCTCATATAGGAGTCTAATTTCATGTCAGTCCAATAAGATTAGACTACAATTTCCTAGGTATAGTGCATCTAGACACATTTGGTAACACAACACAGAAACACCACCAAAGTGTCTGTGGATGATAACTCATCACACTTTACAATTATATTTGTTTAACAGAGTATACCAATTATCATTTAACGAAGACTAGTAAATTGGAACATAGTGTTCTTATCAAAAAGATTAACTACTGCTAGGGGTCCTTGTTCAACTTGAGGTATTCATACCGCTTGATGTCTTCATGCCACTTGAGGTCTTCGGTCATTCTTTGACTGGTAAGCATCTTCTGCAAAACACCGATAGTCTCCTACAAACAAAGAATATACATTTAATGGCATATAGTACCGTTGTGAACAACACAACACATATTACCAGTTGAAAATAACTCATACATAAAATAAGTGTGTGTCCATCAATGACAATCACAACTAAACATCATCAAAATACCAACAATCTCCCCCTTTCTCATTGATGACAACACTTAAGGAAATTTTGACATCTAAGTGCTTACAAAACAAAACAAAAAGATGCCATAATCAAAATTACTCCCTTTAAGCATACACACTACTACCTTTGCAAAAATTACAAGTATGTGCATGAAATGTTCAATACTACTCCCCATAAAATTTTAATACTACTCCCCCTTTTCCAATAATGACAAAGTAATAAAAAATATTTTCTTTTTGCATAACATAAAAAAAGAGTATATGTTCATGACAATAAAGAGTAAAACTTCTCAAAAAGAGATTTAAAGTTTTGCATAAAATTCTTCATGTCCGAAGACCATGAATCAAGAAGTGATGCAGCAATTTCACTCTCGGTCTTCATTTGGAAGGATAATTCTTCTATTGCATCTATAGTACTCATCTCCTATGTTACAGTAATAGCCTCCAAGTTCAGGAAGAACTTCTGAAGAACGTACAATTTTGGTAATAGAAGCAACTAGAGCTCCTACAGATCTCAAGTTTGATTGTAGATCTCTAAGTCAAGCTTGAAGGTAGATCTCTAAGTCAATCTAATGTTGGTGAGTATGAAAAGTCTATCCATACACTCTGAATAGATCATATGGCAATTTGAAGTTGTCGATATACTTTTGTAACTCCGATTGGAGTTGGCTCTTCTGTTTCAGAGCATCTTCGTAAAATAGGTGAGGTTGGCAGAGTTTGCTCAAGAGTAGGTTACCTTCACCCATAACTGAACTTATATCATCTTTTTGATTAAGTATTTTTGCTCTGTTTCCATCCATTTTCTTGACTAATGAAACTTTCAGAGCTTTTTCATGCTTCTTCTCTGTAGAAATCTAGGCAGCATCTTCTAAAGATTACACTTGGTCATCTACTACTATGTAGAGAAGTTTGAGCTTGGCCAGTGAAGAATCGGTACTGGGAAGGTTAGTACCGGGGATTATATTGGAGAGAGTGTCAACAACAAACTGAATGACATCTTGTTCGTTCTTTTTCCTCAATTCTTCCAATCTGACCTACACTAGTTGAATTCTCCTCAGTAGCTCACTTTCATCAATTGATTAAGTCAGATAGGCAAGATTCAAATCAGTGGGACTGGTGGGATCAACCTTCTTGGCTTGATCTCTGGTTGCCTTAGGAGTCTATACTCCTTCCTTTGTCTTGATCTCCTCACGTCTTTTCTTCTCCTCTTCTTCTTTGTCCTAGGCTACCTTGGTGACCTTCTCTTTCTCCTCTTCCACTCTCTAGTTCTCTTCTTCTTTCTTTCGCTCTTCTTCCCTCTTTTTCTCTTCTTCCTTTTTCTTCTCTTCTTCCTCCTCCTTCTTCTTCTTCTCCTCTTCCTTCTTCTTCTCCTCTTCCTTCTTCTTCTTCTCCTCTTACTTCTTCTTCTCCTCTTCCTTCTTCTCCTCTTCCTTCTTCTTCTCCTCTTTCTCCTGTATTTCTTACTCTTCTTTCTCTTTCTCTTATTTTTCTTTCTCCGCTTTCTCCTTTTTAGCTTTCTCCTTCTCTGGAGTGGTATCCTCAACATCTAGAGAATCAACATCAATGGGGTCATTTTGTTATGTTGTTCTTTCACCCAGACTATTGAAGATTTCATCTGGTTTGGTTGTGGATAGGTTAGGCTCTTGTTCAGCTTGCCAATTAGCTTTAGATACTTTTTGCATTTTGACAATTGCCTTAACCTGTAGATGAGTGTCTTTTTCCACTTCAGAGGTTTTGCCTCTGAGTAGCTGAAGTCTTCTTCTTTGCATGAAGAAGATGCCTTTGTACTTATCAATAATCTCAAACAATTTTGAATTTGAGGCATCTAGAAAATATTGAGTGAAAATTTTCTCCTTTATTTCTTGTTCCTTTTCAATGGCAATGCACCATTTATTGTCCAAAGAATCATACAAAGATTTAGAAGTAACTGATTTAATATTGGTAGGTGACCGATCATTATTACATAAATATTTAATAAGTTCTTGTTCAACATCCTCTTTTTCACTATCATTTAAATCATCAAGAACTTTCCTTCTAATATTCTTTATGGTCCTTTGACAATGTGTCATAGGCTTGTAAGAGGAGACAACTATATTTACTGGTGCAAAGGTTGTTGGTACATTACCAGTTGACTTCATCTTCTTGCTTGATTGCCTTGTCTTCTTCATTTCTATGTCTGGTTTAGTGCCTTCTGAATCTGGTGAGCTATTCCTGGTTTTTCTCTTCCTTTCAAATACCTTTGGCAGAATAGCCTCTGGTTTCTTTTTGGCTGGTGACCTGTTGGTCACTTTAGGACTAGCAGTAGATGTAACTGGTTCTGATGTGAATGGCACTGCTTTACTCTTTTTCTACTTCGGTACCTCAATAGGTTTGATCCTCTTGAACTAAGTACCGATCATCTTCTTCTTAGGATCTAGTGGTGAAGCAAGTAGGGTAGAGGCATACCCTGTTAGTATATCATTTACCACTTCATAGCCCATAGGTTCAACTTCATCTTCTCTAGGCTCAACCACTTGCATTATGCAATGATCTGTTTTGATTGTAAAATAGATGTCATCTTCATATTTTTTAACTAGATCACAAAATATTCTCATTCTCTGGTTCATCTTTAGTCTGAACTCATCAAAATATTTGTTCAAAGTCTCCACATATGCAGTTCCCACTACTTGTAGACTCTCCTTTATTTGTCTTGAAACCAATAGGTCCCTTGACCATTGAACATTGCCAACTCGAGGAAAATATCCTTGAAAATAGAAAAATAAACCAACAAGTAGTTGTTTGAACTTAAACCTCAGTGTTTTGTCCACTTTGATGGACTTCAGGTTTTCCACTAGTTATTTTTGCATGCAGGAATAGAAGTCACATTCTACATTCTCCTTGATCATCCTATAAGTGACATGCACCATAGCAGTAGGAACAGAATTCATTTTTCTAGCATAGAATACTCTATACCTAATTACCATGCAGGCATATTTCACCAAGTCATCTTTTATGGTGTTTACAGTCATTTCCCATTGGTTGCTCATAGAACCAAAGAGCTTTGTCACTTTGGTTTTGGTGATCTTTCAAAGAATAGGGACTTCCCCAACATTGTAGAAATCGGTCATGACATGAATTGCCTTTGGTGTAATATCATGGGTTCACTCAAGGTATATCTTATGACCATGAACCCTAATTAGGATAATCCTAATGTGTTGTTCTGTAAATTCCTTGAGAAAATATATTGTATTGTATAGTTTCTTCTTCTTGATTATGTTGTACTCAAGTTTAATATTCTTATCATCTCCATAGAACATACTTAGCTGGGAGTGAATCACTAGAGACCCTAAGTCTTCTAGTTTGCAATCAATATATCTTGATACCCTTTGACAATAACCCCGATGGGAATTTGAGATAGGGCATTATATTTCACCTTCTCCCTAAGAAACTCAAATGATTCCTCAGGTTTGGTAGAACTAGAAGGAATTTAAGATGTAGAAGCCATCTCTAGATGATTCCAAATGACAAGAATGTTTCAATGAGAAATACCTTCACACTTCGAACTAGGGTTTGCCGATGTCGAGCACAACACACTTCTCCAATCGCTTACTTTACCGATCTGATTTCCACACTGATAGCTTGAGATGTTTGCAAAATCTTGTGCAAGATTTCTTTCTGAATTCTTTCGAATGCAAGATAAATCATTCTTGTTGCTCTTCTCAAGCTAGAAAAATTCTCTTTGAAAATAGGTAAGTAAAAATGATGACAAAAGTCTCTTTTAAATAAGCTCCTACCTACCATAATAAATGCATCACTATTAGGGCACAAATCCTAACTTTACCTTTTACCACTTTGTTTCTTTTGTCAGACAATAGGTAACCAATACTAATAAAGGCACTTTACCGATATACTCTAGGGGTTTCAAACATTATTACAAATATGTTCCCCCTAAGATTTTTGAAGCTTAATTTGTTGATTCAGGGATCTGCACACTAGGTGTGGAAACTGGTACATCTTGTGGCTTTTCTTTAGATTTATTTTTCCAAGTTTTATCCATATCCACTTGAATGGTTTCAACATCAAGATTCCCTTCTGGGTCAACTAGTATGTGTGCCAATGGATTCTTTCTCAGTCTGCATACTCTAGAAATGTATCTCGGTTTGTTGCAATGATAACATACCATTCTAGGTGTTCTCCATGGTCTGGTGTTCACATTTCCATTCTTCCTTCTGCATGTTGCAATAGTGTGACCACTACCATGACATACCAAATAGGTTTCTCTCCAACTGTTTGCTGCTCCATAACCATTTGACTAGTGTTCATAGGTTCTGTACTAGTTTTGGTTCCAGTTAATAGGAGGTTCCAAGACAACTCCTTTAGATCTTGGTGCATAACTTCTAGAGTTGTTCATAATCGACCTACACTCAAAAGCTCTATGCCCAAACTTGTTGCATACATAACAATGACCATTAAATCTACTAGTTCTAGCCATATTGTTTTACATGTAAGGAAAATTATTGTAAGCCTTACTCCTACACACATTGGCAGTATGTCCTTCCTTATGACAATTGAAGCATACAGGTTTAAACTTTGGCTTACATTTTCTCTTCTTGTTGATCTTTGGTGCTGATTGCTCCTTTGGTGCACCGGTCTTGGTTTGAGAAATTTCACCTTCCTCATATGCAGAGAAACCAAGTCCAGAGGTATCCTTTGATGGCTTCACTGATTTCAGCTTTTGTTATAATTATGTGGCACTTTGGTTGAACTTTGCAAGTATCTCCTTTGACTCAGCAAGTTCCTTGGAAAGAGCATCATTGGTTTTCATCAAGGTTTCATTTTGAGAGATAGTAGCATTTAGGTCTTCTTGCATTTCTTCTTTCTCTTCATTACCCTCTTGCAGATGAGTGATTATGGTACCAATATCTTGTTTCAACTTAGAGATTTCATGCTCCTTGTCCTTCACTAAATCTTTAGCTTTTCTTCTATTTTCTAGCTCCTGACTTATTCTGATAGTCAGTCCTTCCAACTCCCTCCTTACGTTAGTTTTGGATTCATTTAGTTTCTCCACTTCTCCTACTAGGGCCTCCATGACTACTTCATCAAAAGAGTCATTTTCAGTAAATTCCATTAATTGCTCAACAAGTTCTTTTCTCCTGGCTAAAGAGGCTTTATACTTGATCTTGAATTCATCATAAGCTCTCTCAGACTCTGTTAGACAGTGAGTGAGTTCCCTCATGCTGTATTCCCCCATATCTCCTTCCAAGTGGTTAGGCTTATAGAAAGGTTGGCTCTGATACCAATTGATGAATACTAAGAGGGGGGTGAATTAGTATGCCTAACAATTTAACCAAACTCTTAAACAATTTTACTATAGACTGGTGTAGAAGTTTAAACAAAAAATTGGTTAAAACATAAATAAGCCAAATACTAAATAGATAGTTCACCCACAGTAGAACAATCACCATAACACAACATATTTTGGCATGGAAACCCAAATGGGAAAAACCACGGTGAGTAAAAACCACAAGTCAACTATCTACAGAATAGTAACCAGACTGGTTAAGGTCTTACAATGTTCTTCACCAAAATAGATCCTATTGGGAATCCAGATCTCTATTAGGAGACACGTCTTGTTAAAGACTACCCTGTTAAAGGATTTTAGATTCACAACTGTGAACCACCTTGTTAGAGGATTTACAAAAGGCTTGGTTGGGCCTACCTAGTTAAGGGTTTCAGACCTATCAACGAGATTAGTAATCAACAAGTGAATGATCTAGAAAGTAACACTAAATGCTTGATTAGATCCTTGACAGTTCTCTATTAATGCATTGCAACATTACTTCAGTCTTCTAACCTTTGCACTCACAATCTCTGTAGTGAGATACCCATTTTGCATAGACCTAATCTTTTTTCCAACATTTATAGACATCAACTCTCTTAAAACCCTAGACATGATGTCCTCATATAGGAGTCTGATTTTATGTCGGTCCGATAAGATTAGACTACAATTTCCTAGGTACAGTGCATCTAGACACATTTGGTAACATGACATAGAAACACCACCAAAGTGTCAGTGGACGATAACTCATCACACTTTACAATTATACCAGTTTAACACAGTATACCGATTACTGGTTAATGAAGACTGGTAAACTAAAACATAGTGTTTCAATCAAAAATATTAACTATCGCTAGGGTTCCTTGTTCTTTCTTGATTTCTTCATACCACTTGATGTCTTCATACCACTTGAGGTCTTTGGTCATGCTTTGACCAGTAAGCATCTTCTGCAAAACATCGATAGTCTTCTACAAACAAAGACTATACATTTAATGGCATATAGTATTGGTGTGAACAACACAAAACATATTACCAGTTGAAAATAACTCATACATAAAATAAGTGTGTGTCCATCAATGACAATCACAACTAAACATCATCAAAATACCAACATAGAGATCACTATCCATTGTGACCCAAATCCTTTTCAACACTATAATTATTTAAGGGCAAGCACAAACAATCAAGTCCCAAATAATCATGAGGCCCCACTTCACTTACAAATGGAATCATTATCAATCAGAGAAATAGAGAGAAATACACCAACCACATCTTCTTTGTAGATTAAGGAAGTTGGTTGTGGAGAATGTTCCATTTTGAGTACCTCAAATGGAAAATAATCATCTTTTTCTTGCAAGTCTTTTGGGAAGCCTCAGAACACAACAATGAAGCAAGATAAAGGAAAAGAGATAGTGAAGTACTCAGATTCATGTTCTTTCATTAGATGGGGAGAATTATAAGAAGAATCTCTAAATGAAGATTTCAATCATTGGATATAAAAAGAAGAAGATGACATGACAGTACCAGGCTACCTCTACATTAATATGGCAATGACTTCAAGATATTACAAAAACACGGGTATGATGGCACCATCGGATTGGGATTACAAAAGCAAGGAAGATTAGAACCTATTTTTCCACATGAAAACCAAAATAATAAAGGCTTGGGATATAAAAATGTACCAAAAATAATAGAATCCAGGCAATGTACATTAGATATACTAAACAAGCCTAGGTTACCCTCAAAATACATACCTTAGAATCACTCATCAACAAGAGTTTATTCCTCTTCATCGCAGAAAAGAAGGAGAGCACCAACATCTCCTATTATGGAATCATATGGTGAAGACATGAGGCAACTTCTACAAGAAACTAGCACAAAGTCATCTAGTAGTACAATACCTGAAACATCTGCACAAGCAAATATGGTAGGAGATGAGCTAAATCCTTTGTTGTTGTCAATAATTTTGCCTAGGGAAACAAATCCAGCTCCTACATTTGACTCAAATGAAGAAAGACTGCAAAGACTGATACTAGGCTTAAGAAAGGTATCCATAATACAAAGAAGATCCACTAATCTACAACAAAATTAGTTACAACAACAAGAGCAGATGAGTAACATAGAATCAAAAAGTGAAACATACATAGAAAGTGTCACAGATTCTCATGACTATGAATTCCCATCTTATAATGAAGACATCCCACTATCGATTTATGATGAGGACATATCAGGTCATAACCAAGTATGCATGGTATCAGGATCTTCTATGATATCAAGGAACAAAAACTTACCCCTTATACATCCGTATTTGATTGAATGGGGGCAAAAAGGAAAGAAACAATTAAATTGGTTTCAAAATGATGAAGCCATAGCTGAATTCTTGGGTGCAAGGGACAAATTCCCTTATGATGATCACAAGGTTGACTTTGCAATATATCTAGATAGAAATGCATATTTTGGAGAAGCAATCTCCTCTCCTAATCAAGACAATGATAATGAAGCAGAACACATTCCTCATAACATAATGGATGCTCTTCCTATTGAAAAAGAACATTCAACACTATTGGTAGAAGAAACTTAGGAAATCAACATCAGTGATGCTGAGAAAGTTCATAACATTCACCTAGCAAAGTCCCTAAATCCAATGAAAAAATAGAAATTTTTCCAGTTCTTTAAGAAAAGACCAATAAATTTTGCATGGTCTTATGCAAATATGCCTGTATTATATCTTTAATTGGTCTTACATCATTTGCTATTGCTTCTAGGAGTAAAACCATATAAGAAGAAGCTCAGGAAGATACACCC
Source organism: Cryptomeria japonica (assembly GCF_030272615.1). Taxonomy (NCBI): domain Eukaryota; kingdom Viridiplantae; phylum Streptophyta; class Pinopsida; order Cupressales; family Cupressaceae; genus Cryptomeria; species Cryptomeria japonica. Next base: position 236,271,524 of record NC_081412.1, on the reverse strand, counting down.
TCACATAGCCTTGTTAGTTAAAATTAAGCTACAAATATTATTAGATGTGGGTTTCATTAGAACCATAGACTATGCTGAATGGATTTCAAATCTAGTCCCAATATCCAAGCATACTGGACATATCAAGATTTGCACCGACTTCAGAGATATCAATAAGTCTTGCCCAAAAGATGACTTTCCACTCCCTAACATAGACATGATAGTGGACTTGATAGCTAGAAATGAAATTCTATGACTAATGGATAGTTTTTCTGGTTATAATAAAATCAAAATTGCACTAGAAGACCAACCTAAAACAACATTCACTTGATGGGGAACATATTGCTAGAATGTGATGTCATTCGGTCTTAAAAATGCAGGTGCCACTTATCAAAGGGAAATGACCACTTTATTCCATGACATGATACACAAAATCATGGAGGACTATGCAGATGACTTTCTAGCAAAATCTAACACATGGGATAATCATCCAGACATATTGGCTAAGATCTTTGATAGACTTGAATAGTACAATGTAAGACTCAATCCAAAAAAAATGTGTCTTCAAAGTAATGTTTTGAAAAGTCTTGGGCTTCATTGTATCCAATCATGGCATTGAGATAGATCTAGAGAAAGTGAAAGTTATTTTAGACATGTCATCACCTACTATGCTCAAGCAACTCAGAAGTCTGTAAGACAAATTATAGTTCATAAGGCATTTCATTATCCAATTGGCATAAAAGTGCCAACCATGTCAACATCTTTTAAAGAAAGGTCTCACATTCAAATGGACACAACAATATACCAAGAGGCATTCAAGACACTAAAACAATATTTTTTGTCCTCTCTGATCTTTGTTCCACCCATGCATGGGAAACCATTACTCTTGTATATAGTTGCAACAAACTCCTCCTTAGGTTCTCTCTTAGCACAACATGATGAACAAGGAAAAGAGAGAGTTGTATACTACATCAGTAGAACACTCATTGGATATGAACTTAACTACACACAAATAGAAAGATCATTTCTTGTAGTAGTTTTTGCATCACAAAAACTAAGACACTATATGTTGAGTCATAAAGTCCAGCTCATTGCACAATTTGATCCACTCAAGTACCTGATGAATAGAGAAACACTAACTGGAAGACTTGCAAAGTGGATTATGATACTTAGTGAATTTGACATTAAATATGTTAATAGAAAAGCCATAAATAGACAAATCATAGTAGATCAACTTGCAAAAGTGCCCCTACAAGATAGTCATCCAATGGTGATAGATTTTCCAGATGAATCACTATTTGCACTATCAGCACAAACAAATTGGAAGTTTTTTTTTGAGGGGTCTCACACAAATCATGGAGCAGGAGAAGGAATTATGTTCATAACTCCTCAAGGAGATTCAATTCCCAAACCATTCAGGATCATCTTCCCTTGCACCAATAACATTCTTGAATATAAAGCCCTGATGGTAGGACTATGCACTACACTACAATGGCAGATCATGGACCTACAAGTCTTTGGAGACTCACAACTTATTATTAATCAAGCCAATGATGATTACAATACAAAATATGATAAGCTAACACCATACAAACAATTGGTTGAAGAATATAAGCAAAACTTCACCAATGTAACATTTGAATAGATACCAAGGGTGCAAAACAAGGCAACAGATGTAATGGAAATGGTAGGCTCTCTCTTGGATATGCCAAATGATGGAACTCACTTTGAATTTCAAGTAGAACAACTCATTGTCCTAGCTTATGAAATACCATCCACTAAATATGTATGTATGATAATAGCACGCAAGTCCCCATGGTACAGAGATATATATGTATACCTTCATGATCAATATATTCCTCGCAATCTTTCACTAAATCAAAGGCACTCATCCTACAATCATCAAAACATTCAATTACTGTTGACACTTTGTACAGAAAAAGTGTAGATGGCACCTTACTTAGATGCCTTAATGTTGAGGAGGTGCAAATTGCCTTGAAAGAAGTTCATAATGGCATATGTGGGGCAGATTCTTCTGGACCTACTCTAGCAAAAACACTATTGCAAATAGGTTATTATTGGCCTACAATGGAAAAGGATGCTTACAAGTATGTCCAAAGATGTAAGCAATGCCAAAAGCATGGGAACCTGATCCATGCACCTGCTCAAGATCTTCAGCCAATAACATCACCATGACCATTTTCACAGTGGGGATTAGATCTTGTAGGTAAAATAAACCCTACCTCCTCCAACAAACATAATTTTATCCTCACAGCTACAGATGACTTCACAAAATGGGTTGAAGCAATCTCGATGACCTTCACAATAGGAAAGCAAATAGCTAAATTTATTTTCGATTATATTATTTGTAGATATGGAGTACCCATGTGAATTATAACTGATAATAGATGACCCTTCAAAAATCAAGAAGTGAGTGAACTTTACAAACAATTTAACATCCAACAACGTTTTGTGACACCCTACTATCTCCAAAGAAATGGTCAAGCTGAGACAACAAACAAAACTATTTTAAAAATTTTAAAGAAAGTTGTCAACAATAATGCAGGAGATTGGTATTTCCAACTGAATCTGGCTCTCTGGGCCTATCAAACTAGTGTCCACATAGCAACTGGTACCACACCATTCTCTTTGGTTTCTGGTTTAGAAGATTTTTTTCCTATTGAGGTAGAATTTCCATCGCTAAGGGTCTCTCTGAAAAACATTATCTCAGAAGATGACTATAGAGTAGCATGTTTGCAAGAACTATAATTCCTAGATGAAAAATGACAAAGCACTCTGAATCATTTACAAGGATATCAAAACACAATGAGAAGAAGCTACAAGAAAAGAGTCAACCCATGTTGCTTCAAAATAGGAGACATTGTTCTTAAAGAAAATCAAAGGAACCTCATTGAATGCAAAAAAATAAGAAAATTTGAGCCTAACTGGTTATGTCCTTTTGTCATAATGAAAGTAATCAGAAATAATTCTTTTTATTTGCAAACAATGAAGGGAGATCCACTCCCTAATCCCATTAACAATATGCACCTAAAAGGATATTACATCTAAGGGAGGGTTCATTTCAATTTTTAGTACTGCATTTCCATATATCTTTATTGCATCACATATCTTCATTTTAGAGTACAACATATAGTTGCATATCATTATTACTTTCTCATATAATTGCATCAACAAATCAAGGGGATTGTTTGAGTCATTCATCTGTCTGTACTAATAAGAATGAAGGTTGTCTCATTTCCTAGATACTTGTTCATGAAGTCTTTAGGGGGTCTTTAGTCATTCATCTTTAATGTCACATTGTGATTAAGATTTATCCTTAGTTGGGTAGAGGTTTTACTATCAAGTCTTGTTACCCAAAATCTATCTATTTTTATATCTCACATTAATCGATGCTCTAAGTCATTATAGATACCTAGTTGGTCATGTGGCTAGTGAAAAATCCAATATTATGCTTCAACACTATTGTAATTGTCATACCCAAGTAGATTTCATTATTACAAGTCAAGGCAAGAAAATAAAAGAAAAAAGTGTTATGTCAATATCCATCTCAAGGCAAAATACAAAAAACAAAGATATATAACTAAAATTTTATGCATACAAGTATGACAATAAAAGATTGACTATGGGAACATGTAATTAACTCCATTAGGGCTATGGACACCTACTAGAAATGGAGCAATATTTAAGAGATTACATTGCATAACCTTGTTGGAGCCCTAAAAGCTTGCTGGTAGAAAGGCTCTATCCAGGATGCTTTTGAAGTTAGAATAGCTAACGTAGCTAGCCACATAGGATTCCAAGGGTCTTTGATGGTTATAAGACTCGAAATGAATCTATATGTGCACACATGGGCAAAAGAAGATCAAAGTTTCAAGAATTGATGGAGAAGTTTTTCGTGCCTCCATTCATAAATCTTGGTTACATAGTGTGTTAGGTTGGATGGTCTAAATTCTTTTGAGAATGGATTGAACTCCTATCTCTGAAACATTTCACACCTTCAATTCAATCAGTACATGTCAAAATGAAGGAAACACACATTCATCCTTGTTTGAATAGGAACTACATCTTCATCTTGCATACTAAATTAGTATATCTCATGTCAAAATTTGTTTTCTCCACATAAATATTCATATCATCATATAGGGTTGCATAGCTGAAAAAATCCTAAACATTCAGAAAAAAGTCTTGAAAAAATCCTAAAAAGTCATATTAAGTCATGAAAAAATTATAAAAAATAAAAAAAAGTCAAACAAATTCTAAAAATTAGAAAAAGTCCTAAAAAAATTCTAAAAATCAGAAAAAGCTAAAAAAATCCTAAAAAATTCAGATAAAATCATGAAAAAATCCTAAACATTCAAAAAAAAGTCCTAAATTTTTTCTAAAAATCAGATAAAGTCCTGAAACAATCCAAAACATTTAAATATCAATCCACAAAATTGAAAAACATCCAAATATCAATTAAAAAAATTGTAATAAATTATCTCACAAGAATCCAATATGTTAGTAGATATCCAACAAACACTTCACATGAAGTTTAAACAAAGGATACAACTATCTAGTCAAAACTTCTACAATCAAGCTGATCAATGATATAATCTATGGCATCACCATCAAACTATCAATGTGATCAACATCTTGTCAAAAAAAATTGATACACTCGAAATCAGATAGGTCAGTCTTAAATGGGGTCCAAAATTTTTGAAAATAGACATTATCAGAATTACATCAAACATATCAAAGCAAAGGTACAGTCAATCCAACTGCTGAGTATTTTTTATTTTGGTTGACTCTTTTTATCAAATTGGTGAAGATCATTGCTTTTAGCTACTCAAGGATGTCCAAAAAGTGACTAGAGGAGTCGTCATGGGCATGATCCTTTTCTTTGTTTGTTGTTTGTGGTTTGAACCAATGAAATTTTGGGGTAGTTTCTCTAGTGGATATCTGTGATAGGAGCATTCAACTTATGAATGTCACACAAACCTCAACCCCTAGCATAATTACAAGAATAGAGGGTTCATTCCTTGTCTTCTACGTGTTTTTTTCCTTGCAATGGGATATCTGTACATCTTGGTTCCTCATACCTTGGTGTAATAAGCTTCATTGTTAAATAATAAGGCTCACTGATGATAATGTATTGCACTACAAATAAAGTAATGAAGAATTTCTCATCAAAATCCTATAAATCAAATCATTCCTATCATATCTATTTCTAGAATAAATAAAGGTTGATTCAATTGATTTATCATTTCATATCATACTACGTCTAACAACTAACAATTCTTCCAAATTCATGATTTTCAACACCTATTTTGACACAACAAAAAAATAAACATCATCACATTGCATTTTCATATAAATCACTTCAAAATATTAGTCCATTGCATTATAATAAGAACTTCATCAACTATTACACATCGCAAGATAAAGGTACATCACATCACTACATGATATCACATTCACATTAAAATCATCATCACATAAGCATAAAAAATAGCAAATAAACATTGGACCATGAAGTTCATCATCAAATAGTTCATCAAGAATGTATATCATATAAAAATGTGTCAAAATACATCGTATCTATGATACAACATCAATAACAAAAATATCAACCTATGTTGCCTCTATCAGTATGTGCATCTCGCCTAAATTGAGTCAATCCTGATGGTGTTGTAGGTAGACCCATCACTCCTCCATGGCTAGTCTGTCGAGAGGTAGACTAACTTGATCTCCTCCCCTTGAAAGCACAAAAGCTAGGATCCCTCTGACCCTCAGGAATGGCTCTCTCATAAGACTGCCTATAGTAAATAGCCTCATGTGCAACAGCAAAATATCTATCATCCTAGCTTTGTGCCTCTATCACGTGCCCAAATAACTGATCGTATATATCCATGGTGATCTGAGCTCTCCTAACTTTGTAATCCCTATCCCTTTGTAGTAGATCTCTCCTAATGGCTATCTAATCCCTCTCTATAGTCAAATCCTCCATCACCCACCAATACTGATCTTTATCCTCCATCCACCACTACCGCAAAGTAGCGACTAAGTCCTCTAAACTCCTAACTTGATCTCTCAATCCCTCCTCATCTCCTCTCTCTGCACCTCCTTACTTCATAGCTCAGGGCATATCAACATCATGTCCATTATCCCTACCCTCATCCCCATCATTGATCGATGAGCCTAATGCTAACTCATCTCCCTCACTATCGCTCCTATCAGAACTACTTATAGATGCAGTCTCTCCACTAATATCCACATCCTCCTCTCCACTCTCGACCTTCTCTACAACCTCTTCTATCAGATCTATCCCTCCTCCACCTTTACCTCCTCCATCTCTCCCTACTCTATCTCTCCTTCCATCTCTCCCCTCACCTCTCCCTCTCCCCTAGGGACCCCTACCATGTCTAATATGCTGGGCAACAATCAAAACTATTAGATCTGTCAAAGGTATAAGCCTGTGTTGTATCCACCATACACTATACTATGTTGTAGACCCTGGATCTACCATACGAACTCGCCATCCCCATTGAATAGGACCAAGAGCATCAAAATCAACAATAGAAATATGAGGTTGCACGCAAGCACCCCAATCACCAACCTCTCATGTAGTGCGAGCAAAATAAATTGTCACATCCAGAATACCCTATATCTCCTTGAACTGTCAGAGTACATGACCAAGAAGATGCATATCAATAACCCTATGACCACCCATGTCTTGACTAATAAGATCTTTGATATCAACAAAAATGAAGATGTTGGGAATCATCAGCCCAACCAGGGCAAGTGAGATAAGGTCTCCATGAGAAATACTATAATATTGTTGGCATTCTACACTCTTATAAGAATGGTTTGTGAGAATGGTTGTGTTGTCATTGATGGAAAATTGATAGGCAACTAACTGGCATTCACTGGCACTAAGAATTCTATATACATCGGCATGCACCAACACCGACAGACACTTACATTGGTAACAGTATATCGGCACTAAAGCCAACATAGAAATATCTTTTATTGTAATATAATTATCTTTTTGTAAGTCGACTTGGCATATTGTAAAAGACTCATGTATGTATGAAGTCTTGTAGATCATTTTTGAAAAGGAATAATAGAGGAATGATATGATGTGAAATTGTTAGAAGAATTTTGTATAAGGACAACAAGGTTTTGTTTATAGACTAAGCTTAAACCAGTATTGAACTTGACATAGTTGATGCTGATTTGAGCAGTATATTCTATTTTGTAGTTGAGCAATGAGCTCTAGGCTATTGGCCTTCCTGCATATGCAGGCCCCTCATGTAAGTAATATTTATTCATTGGATAGTGAGTGAATATTATGGGTCACAAATCCCACCAAGGTTTTTCCCACACCGGGTTTCCTTGTTAAATATCTTGTGTTATGTTGTGTTCTCTATGTTGTCTCTGTTATTCTTATTTGTTGCATTAATTCTTATTTACTAGTACACTATTTTGAGATGCAAAGTTTTAAATAATTATAAATATTCTCTTCACCGATTAGACACTGATTCACCCCCCCCCCCTCTTAGTGTCTTTGGGACTGTCATTGATTCTAACAATTGGTATCAAAGACTGGTCCTCTATTTTCAAAAGCCTAACAGCTTGAGGAAGATTCTGACACTGGTACAGATGGAGAACTTAAGAAAACAGTTTGAAGGAGCTCTTGTAGATTATGATGCAGAGAAATTGAAGAATATCAAACTTGAAGATGAACTAAGGACTGCATAGGAATTCATTAAAGGACTTTAGGAGAAGTTTTCTATAGCACAAAATAAAAGAAAACAACTTCATGAAAAGATATAGAAAGATGATGATGAAAAAGAAACTCTTAGAGAACTTGCAAAAAAATTGAGACAAGAAAACAATAATATGAAGAATGAAATGAAATATATGACCATGAGGTTATGTAAAGATATTGAAGATAGGAAGAAGGATGAAGAAGACTTGACTAGGAGACTTAATGATGATATAAATGAAAATCTAAGGCTTAGTCATTAAAATGATATGCTGAAGACAAATCTGATTCACATGCAACATGATAAAACTGAGCTTATGAGAAAAATGGGAATTTTGGAAAATGAGTTGGCTACTATAAATAAACATATACAAATTCAAGAAAATTTTAGAGGAGCTTGATGACATGCTGAAAAGTCAGAAGCCTAATGGAGATACTAATGGACTTGGATTTGAAGTTGGAGAAGGTTCTAGTACTACAAATAATGATGATCATAATAAACTAGTAAGACAACCTAATGCTTATAAATTTAATGGCAAATGTTTCAATTGCAACAAATATGGTCATAGAGAAAATCAGTGTAGACTTAGAAATAAGCAAAACATTAAGGCACCCACTGATCAATGTTCCAAATGCAATAAAGTTGGTCATAATTCATAAAATTGCAGAATGAATGTGAAATGCTATGTTTGTGGAAGATTTGGGCACTTATCTAATCAATGTAGAACACAAACTAGTGTAGGATATGGAAAGGCTATTTAGAGGAATAATGTAACTTGTTATGCTTATAAAAAATTTGGACATATTACAAACTTTTGTAGAAGCAATACTTCACCAAAAAACAATAAAGGATCCAGTTTGAAAGGAAAAGAAAAGGTAGATGAAGTAAAGCAATAATTTTCAAAACAATAGATTAAGAAGAGAGATCAAAAAGTTGATGAAACTATATCTGCATTGGTAGAACAAAGTAGTTCTCCACCAGTAGGAGATTCTTCATCCAACTGAGAAGTAACCCTTTGGAGGTATTGTAGCAAGTTGAAAATCATGCAGATTACCCTCGGTTGATGGTGAGAAGATAGATTTCTTCTTTACCGGTAGATGTGTTAAGTTTTCACTTAACTGGTGAGCATTTAATGTAGTTGGTGGAAGATATGTCATTATAAATCATTTTATTTCCCTCAATTTCAACTCATCGAACATTCTAATTATCAGAGAGTGTGAAAACTAAGCAAAGGCATTGAAGGTGAAGGTGCGAAGTGATTTCTTTAGATATTTAGAATATTTTCAAGCAGTAAAAGGTATTTTTGAATGGCCTCTTCTTCTATTCCTGAGTTTATTGAAAACCCTACCATTATCGAGAACATTAAGAGACCTAGGCCTGTGTTTTAGATAATTCCCAAAATTGATAAACAAGATGACTTTGTGGGGGCATTTTCAAAAATTCCTAAAGGTGTAGCATTTGCTGAAGACCCTAGGATTTACATACATTGAAATATAAATGGTCTAGGATCTAAGGATTTCAAGAAAATGTATGATGAGGTTATAATTGATGATCAAGGAGTTATTAAACCGGATCACAAGATTGTGGAAACGTTAGGTTTTGTTGATATTTTGGACATCCCTGTATTCCCTAAGGAGGTCGTCAGACTTGTGTTAAGTAGAGTTCATGGAGAGTTCATATGGCTGGAATCAATTTACAAAATTACCAAAGAAGCAATAAGGGAAGTCATAGGTTTACCCTCATCCGGTAGTAGACCTGATAAGATAAAGAAATTCCCAACAAAATGGTGACAAGATTAAGCAGAGCGACATCTGATAGTAGGTCACTTAGAGTAAATGATATTAATGATGCAAATGTGAGATTTGCAAGTATGGTGCAAGGATACAAGATCACTCATGCAAATAGGCTAAATTTTGTTTCTAGTCTTTGTATACACAATGCTTATGAGATGGTAAACAACAATGAAATGATTGATGTTTGTGAATGGTTGAAAGATGAGCTTATTGATAACTTGAAAAATATTAAAGGAGAAAAGAAAGGCACATTCCATTTTGGAAAGCTATTAGTTTGTTTGATGTTGTACTTTGTTAAGGAAATACCTGGCATTGGTCATAAGGACTTTGCATACGATGTCTCAGTAGGTAAGAAAACTTTGGAAGCTTTCATTGATATGGGATTAGACTGTGAGAATAACATTTCTGAGTATTTCAAGACTTTCAAAGCTAAGTTGTGAGTTAGAGAAAGATTACCACAAAGTCTAGTAGATAAATATGACAAAGAAATTTGTTTTGTTATCAAAAGAGATGAGACATGGATGGAGGCAGTACTCCCTAGGACTATTTGGGTCACCAAGATGGGATATGAAGTAGATCTTACTATTCTGGAGACATATGCTAAAGCTTTACTAGATGCACCAAGAGAACCATCAGAAAAAGTCATTCGTAGTGCTGATACCATTGAGAATAATGTAAATTTGCTAAAGAAAAGAAAGAAAAGAGAAAAATACATTAGAGATGATTCTAAGAAAGTAAAGGAAATCAAAGAAAATGTCATGAACCTTAGTGGCATATTGGCTAGTGAGCTTGATGGTAGGAAGAGTGAAACAGATTGCAGATGAGACTATAGATAATTGGGATATATTTTTTGTGGAGAAAGAAAAACAAGAGGAAATGAGAAGACCTAAAAAGACATTCAAAGTGTATCAGAAAGACAAGGACAAGGGAAAAGGAAGAATTGGTGGAGTTCCAAACATTAAGATTATTAACAATCTACTACCACCACCTTTGGATACTACACCAGTACACTTTGAAGATCCACTAGTTATTGACACTAAAGGTATTACACATGATGATACTAATCCTAAATCAAAGATACTTTTTAAAATGAATGTGGATACTCAAGAAGTAAACATTATTATGGATAAGGATAATTTAGAGGTTAAGGCAAACAATGTTGACAGTGGCAACATAGCAAAGAAACTGGTAGAAACTGTTGAAACTAAGACATAAAAACAAACAGAGCAACCAGAAAAACCTACTAAAGATAAAGATACTAGCACAGGGCCATCAAAGATAGAAAAATAGGTAGAAAAACAAACTGAGGTAGAGGTACACACTGAAATAGTGAAACTGACAAACACAAAGACATTAAAACAGTCTGAGAAACCTTTGCAGGTTGAGATGCAAACCTAGACTGATCCACCAGAGGAAAATGAAAGCAAAATGGATACACCTGATGGATGCAAAGAGGTAATAAAGATAATTGGTCAAACATCCAACACATCTATAGGTGAATTCAGACCTACCAATATTACAAAGGTACTTTTGGATTCAATCAAGAAGATAACAGATTGCAATGCATTGGCCTACAAGGCAATTGATAACACTTTACCAGTTCTTAAATTGATTGCACCAAATTGTAATCGACCGTATTAATTATTCTTTAGGTAAATTGCACACATTGTCCAAATTTATTGTTGATAATGTAATAACTATTGACAAGGTGAATGAGGACACAATTAAGGAGAGAGTTGAAAAAGAGAAAAACAAATTCTTTGAAGACACTATAAAGAAGTGTACAAAACACTTGAATACATTATTACCAGTACTTAACACTACAATTTTGGAGTACAAAGAGCTATATAGGGAAACATGCAAATCTCACCTTTTGATAGAGGACATAGATAAGGAGATCAGTGAAACACAGAAATAAATTGATGACATAGCTGATAATATAATTGGTTCATCTAGACATATATCAGTTATTGAGCAGGAAATGGTAGGTTTTGAGGAGAAATTAGAGAAACTTGAGAAAGAGAAGGAAAGGATAAGGTCAAATGCCCAAAAACTTAAAGATAAACTTGGTCCTAAGTTGGATAATTTTATCTCTCAGAGAATTGAAATCCCTAAGGCATTACTTCAAGGAGAGTGATCACCGAAAGAACACATGTACTATCTCACCAACATGATCCAATAGACTAAGGCAACCTTGAATGATAGCAAAAGGTTTATATAGAGTTTGAACTTAATTTTGGCAGATATTTTTCAAATTGTAACCAGCCAATTATAGATCTTGAGGTGAAATTCTTACACTCGTTTGACTATTTTTGAAAATCTTATTCATTGATGTCAAAGGGGGAGTAGTGGGAGGAGAAAAATGCTTATTCAGAGGAGATAATTTTCTTAGAGGGAGCACATCTTTTTAGATACCAAATTTTGGATAACAGTTTTTTATTTTTCTCATGAGTGTTGCCATCAATGCCAAAGGGGGATATTGTTTTCATTCTACACTCTTATGAGAATGGTTTGTGAGAATAGTTGTGTTGTCATTGATGGAAAACTGACAAGCAACTGACTAGGATTCACCATAATTAAGAATTCTACATACACTGGCATGCACCGGTACCAACAAACACTTACACCGACATTGAGATTACATCAGCAATAATATACCAACACTCAAGCCGACATGGAAATATCTTTTAGTGTAATATAATTATCTTTTTGTAAGCCGACTTGCTATATTGTAAAAGACTCATATATGTATGAAGTCTTGTAGATCATTTTTGAAAAGGAATAATAGAGGAATGATATGATGCAAAATTGATAGAAGAATTTTGTATAAGCACAACAAGGTTTTGGTTATAGACTAAGATTAAACCGGTATTGAACCTGGCATAGTTGATGCTGATTTGAGTAGTACATTGCATTGGATTTAATCATCTATTTTGTAAGTCAATGAGACTTTTATTTTGTAGTTAAGTAGTGAGCTCTAGGTTGTTGGCCTTCCTGCATGTGCAGGCCACTCATGTAAGTAATATTTATTCATTGGCTAGTGAGTGAATATTGTGGGTCACAAATCCCACCAAGGTTTTTTCCACACCAGGTTTCCTCGTTAAATATCTTATGTTATGTTGTGTTCTCTATGCTATCTGTGTTATTATTATTTGTTGCATTAATTCTTATTTACTGATACACTATTTTGAGATGCAAAGTTTTAAATAAGTATAAATATTCTCTTCACCATTTAGACACTGAGTCACCCCCCCTCTCAGTGTTTTTGGGACTATCATTGATTCTAACAAAGATATCAATCTAATGATGTCGATACAAGGTATTACTCGATGCCCTATGTCTCACACTAACAGTGTACCTATAAGAATATGGCTGATCTGGCTCTAAATCAACATGTAGCGCAGGATGAAAGATAGCTATGTGCTCCCAAGCCCATGTTTAGAGCAAATCAATGCCACATCCAACTAATTTCTACAGCAAGTAAACAATCCCATGAATTTGATGATATAAAGTGGAAGGAAGAGACAAACCCCAAGAAAAAACCCATCTATCAATAATCATATCATGCATGAATCATCCTCATCCAATAGGGAAACCATGGGTACATCTATCAGGGATCAATAATCCAACAACAATAAATGAAAGAACAATGGTGAGATCATCATAATCAAAATCATCCCAATGAATCTCGCAATGAGAAAGAATATGGAGATCCTCCTCCGAACACTCAAATAGTGTACACAAAGCAGATACAACATCATGATGATCAAAAGTAACTCTTGTACCAAATATCAGAATGTGTAAGACACACCATACATCCTTAAGTGTGATGGATGCCTCACTTGTTGGCAGCTGAAAAGAACATTTCTTTGAATGTCGTTGCTCAATCTGTGAGGCCCCACCTCGACTCAATCTAACATTTTAGTGGTTTTCATATTAAGACTATTACGAATACTTATTTTTATGCATTTTGGATTTAGAACTTATATGATTTCATGATTTGGATAACATTGCTATATATTGAGGATTTATTTATATGATTTATGATATAGAACACTACATGATTTTTGAATAGGATGAATTTGTGGTGATAAATGTCGTTATTTAATTTGCAAGACCTTACTAGGATAATAGAATTATGATGTATGTTTAAGTGTGGATGAAAATTATGAGAATTAGGATGAATTGCTTATGTGAAATTGCTTGGATATAAGATGTATTAAATTGTTCAGATGTAAATTGTATGCAAGTGATGATGTGTACTATTATTCTTGTGATTTATATTATATGTGGTTATTTGAAAGTTACTAATGTGTAAATTGAGATGCACAGGAAGTTATCCACGTAACCATGGAAATATTACAGAGAACCAAACCTAGACCTATCTATGTTCGTAAGCAAGGGTTTGTTTATTTGGAGAGACAACACCCCATTTGTGTTGTATTTTATTTGTAATAGTATATGATGCATGTGTGTTAAGTGTTATTTAATTGATTTGTGTAAAACCCCCAAGAGATGATTTCATGTATTAAATTGTAAAAGTGTTTTCTTTGTGTCACTTGACATGTGTGGATTTAAGTTTGAATTTTTATTTTTGTCTCTTGGTGGGAAAGTGTTCAACTATAGTTGTTTTCAATTAATGTAATGTGATGTCATAAATACCTTGGGTAAAGAATCTTTGGGAAGGTCAACATAGGTTTGACTTGAAAATAAACTTCAAAGGGGTTTAAAAAGGGTTAAATGAACACCTAGGGGTAGTTTAATAGGGTTTCCTAAAGCCCATAAGGTATACCTAGGGGTTAGGGGTAATTTAAGGCAAGTTTCTACTCCCAAGTGACCTTTTAGACACCCTAAAAATTGACTTTTCTGAGTTGTGCGAAAATTGAAATTAGAAGATTGAACCTAGTTGTAAACTTTCCTTTTCGAATGAGAGTTCCCTTTCCCATTCTATCTTACCTTCCTCTTTAGTTTTTCAAAACTTGTGGGAACTCTCACAATGGGCTTCTTAAGCAAGAATTAGAAAATTTGTGGGTAATCACCCACTCTCCATTTTTGGAGACAAGAGAAATTTTGAAAAGAATAGACTAGATTTCGAATAGAGAATTTTGGCTAAGGGTAGAAGGAGAAGAACTGTGGAATTGGGTAGCTCATCCTCAACAAAACTAACCTACCTTTGGGTAGATTAAGGTTGGTTGTAGTGTTCTTAAAATGGCTTCTTTTTGCATGTGTTTGAAAGAATATTGGTGTAAAAGATTTGTTTCCTTGTATGTCCTTTTGGGAATTTCATTTGGTAATTTGTATTATGTATTGTATGTGTTTTTGGGAGTCATCAAGACCTCTTACTCTTGGGAGAGAGGAGGATCTTGTGGGTGGTAGAAGTGACAACCCTTGAGTGAGAGATTCTCGTTATGAGAGTGATCACAAGGGATTTTGTGTGACCCTTGCTGCATGGCCTGTTTGCGCAATGGGGGTCATAAGGAGGGAAATAAGGCCTGAATGCCTTGGGGGGGCATAAGGAATAAGGGGTTACTATTCTTGATGTATTTGGTGTGCCATGAGGTGGCTACATGTTTTTCATATTTACAGATCTCCTCAGGGTATTTGGTCCACTACCACCCTTAAAAAGGTCATCACCAAGGTGTGGTACAGTGTAGCCGGGATGGGAGTGTCTTTGAATTTGTATGCATTATGTCCCTTTGTGTTTGCATGTTTGTTTCCCATCTAGGGCTTGGTTCTCCGAGCTTGGGGGTGGCTACCAGTTAGCCTAGGCTGGGAGGTGAGCACTCCATGGTCATAGTTTTGATTTACATTGCAGGATTGTTGGAAGAAAAGAGTAAGACAAGTGGAAGGTTGCAAGAGTTATTGGTTGCAGGAAATTTATTTGTAAATGTAATTTTTTTTTGAAAAAAAAAAAAGTCTTCATTTATTGGAAATGAGAGACCCATTGTACAGTGATAAAAGTGTTATCTTGAAATACGTTTTCTTTAAAAAAAAGAAGTTGTATTATTTTAGTACATTATTTATTTCAGAAAAGAATTGTGCATTCATAAATTTAGAAATTTTCCAAAGTTCAAAATATTATATTTGATGTGTTTTTATTAAATTGCAAAGCAAGAAAGTTATTTAATTCTTATGCATTCAAAAATAAATAAAATAATGAGATTAGTGTTGCATGCATATTATAGGCTGCATATAAATCATTTAAATTCTGTTTTCTATAAATGCACTTTAGAATAGGATAGTTATGGAAAATTATCTTTTCGTTTATTTCAGAAATTAGTATCTAGATAGATAGTTTACCTAGTCAATGTAAATTTAACTTGTTACAGTTGCTGTGTGAAATTAACTAAAATCAGCCAGTTACTTTAAGCATACGATAATCCAAATCTATCTTTTTATTAGTTGTTGTAGATTTTTGCAAAGTCTGTAAATTTATTTATTTCAAAAATGATAATGACAATTCTAATATAGTCTTTATTAAATAAAATCTAGATTATTTAGTTGCTAGTAAAACTATTAAATCTAGTCATGTATATAGCAGAAGGTAGAAATAAAATACCTATATAATTATTGCTTAGAAAAATATACCCTTGCTGTAAATGAATTACTGTAAATGAATTAGGAAATTTTTAATCCATTTATATTTTTTATATAGCCAAAATCAGAATACTAGGACCTATTTATTTCATAGTTGCTGTCATATAAAATATATAAATATATAAATATATATAAATATATATATATATATATATATAATTATATTTAAAAAAAAAAAAAAAAAAAAATTAAAATTTGTTTTAGATTAAAAAAAATATATAATTTAAAACTTTTTGTTCGGCTTGGCCCCTATGGTTTACCCCGCAGTGTGGCCCCTTTGCATAGTGGGCGCGGGCTCTGCAGTGGCGGCCACAACCGCCACTATGGGCTGCAACCCACAGTGGAAGGCCTCGGCCTCCACTATGGGCGGCGACCCACAAAGACAGTGCCGCCATCCCTGTGGGGAGTAAGCCCCCATCGGCAGCCTCTATCATTTTCGTTGCCATTCAAACTGCATCCCTCCTCCGCCATGGCCGCTACCTGGGGGTTATCAATTCGGCCTTGTTAAAAGAAAATGGTTAATCAAAAAAAATATAAGTATAAAACCCTAGCCCAAGTAGGGCTAGGGTAATGATATTAGATTTAATAAAAAAAAAATTTAATCTTAGGAAGATTTTATAATGCAAACCCCTAACTAGGGTTTGCATGGTTTGGTCTAAATAAATTTAGAAAGAAAATATTACATTGTTTAAATATTTATATTTCAATATATGTGTTTATACAAATAATTATAATTATTTATATACACATATATGTAACTAAGAAATAGAAAGTTGTAGTTAAAGAATAAAGGATTTCTATTGGATTAAATATTTATTTAGTGGAGATTATTTTTGGAATAAATAAAAGCAAGTGGGCTTAATCATACCTTAGTTAAATTAATTTGAGCACATCTTAAGTATGGATTAAATTGAATTAAATAGAGGGAGTAAGTTTTAGTTTAAAATTTTAAGTAGTAATAAATGACTTAATTAAAATAGTTGAAATATTTTAATTTAAGCAGAATATTATTATTTTTCAGTGTATTAAATTAACGTTGGGGAAACTTAATTATGTGGCAATATTACTTATCTAAAGGGACTAAAATGGAGATTGCAATAATTTTATTGAGAATATAAAGCTATTTATGACTATTGGAAATTTATAGTACCCTTGTCAAGCAATTTAGATCTTTGGATTTAATTTAATCTATTGGAATAAGTTGAAGAGATAAGATAATAATTAATTTGGTATTACTTTTTTGATTTGAATAATTATTTGCTTACTTGTGTTAATGGAATAAAGTTAACTCTAAACTTAGTTAAGACAACACATATAGAGTATTGCAAATTAGTTAAATTGATGTTCTAAGTTATGGTTTTAAAAAAAAAAAATTATCCCGTTCTTGCCCTAAATTTTGGGCATGACATTTTGGTATCAGAGCAAGGTTTCCACACTAGGAACCTTACTCCACTTACGTTTCGCCTTAGATTATTTAAATTATTTTTGTTAAATTGATTTTATAAGACATTTTAATTTAATTGAATTAATATTGTTCTAAAAGAAATTAGTTATTTATTTTACTTTATTTTCCTCTTAGGATGCCTCTAACAATGCGACAAGCTCACAAGCACTAAAGGGGTCCTAGGCATGAGTGCATAGCATGTGAAGAGGTAGTGAGGGAGGAATTGGTTCCAGAAGAGAACCCAGAAGCACCTCCCGAACAGCCAAATGAACCTAACTGAAACCTCTTAGAAGTAATACAAAATCTTATTGGCATAGTTAAGGAAAGGATTTTAGCAGAGAATCCTCAGGTTATAAATTAGGACTCTAGGAGTCATAGATTAGTTGATAGAGAATGAAGCAAGAGCCCAGCTCCTTTTCCTATAAAGAGTCAGGGTGGAAATGAGCCAAAGTCTGTGCACATGCTAGGACCACCTCTAGTGGTGGAACTAGTTTATTTTGAGAGAGCTCATCAGGATCCAAGGGATCTTATTCAGGAGGTCATGCACCTCTAGCCACCATCTTTTGGAGGTTCTACCAATGGGGTAGAGGCTAAGGCATGGCTTTTGAGTTTGGAGAGGTGCTTTGCATTGCATTCTTATGAGAGCAACCTGAAAGCATGTGTTGCAATCCATCTATTGAGAGGGTTAGCCTCCACTTGGTGGAGACAGGAAGAGTACAAATGTGGATTAGTTTCTGATACTCTCACTTGGGAGATTTTCACATAAAGGTTCTAGGAGAGGTACCTATCAAAACACTTCAGACAGCATCATATAGATGAATTTCATGACCTCCAACAAAAAGGCTTATCAATAACCCAATATGAGAGCAAATTCTTTGAGCTGTTGCCTTATGTAGATTATCTAAAGGATGAGAAACTTCTTGTAAACCGCTTCATCAGAGGGTAAACTGCTTCATCAGAGGGTTAAATGCCAGTATAGCTAGGGTAGTTAGGATGTCCGCTCCAAAGAGCCTTCGAGTTGCCATGGAGAAGGCACTAATAGCCAAGGAAATTTAGGTCAGACCATAGGACAATGGGGATCGGTTTTAGAACCTAAATCCCACAACTCAGACTTATGGATTCTAGAAACCACATTGGAAGGGAAACAACCAAAACTCACAGGGGTTCTCCAAACCTCCTCCTCCACAACAGACACCACAGAACCAGAGGTAGAAGCCTCCACAGTATCAATAGGGCACCAAGCCCAAGCAGTGGCAGACTCAGGGACAGAGATGTGATCACAGAGCGTAGGTGCAGTACACACCTCCGGTGAGGACTCAGTAGTCCTCTAGGGGTGGGTATAGCGGATCTAGTAGGATAGGAGATTAGGCTTTCTCTAGGCCTCAAGGTGCCTAGTTTCAGGCATGGGGTGCTTGCTTTACATGTGGAGCCATGGGGCATATGGTGAGGGATTGCCCTCAAGGTCAGATGGCAGGGAATCAGCGGATGACCACTTCAGAGCTAATAGTTGGTGATATGGGTAGGTCCCATAGGGTATTCGCAGTAGTTGACAGCTGCCAGGCTAAGCATTAGGCCACGGTCATCGAGTCTGGAAGTATGATCAAAGGTAACAATGTATCTATTTTGTTTGATTCAGGAGCTACTGACTCCTTTATATCTCCATTGGTTGTGGAGCATTGTGGGCTAGTGGCAACTAGACAGGGTGTCAGTTGGGAAGTGGAATTAGCTTTAGGGGCTAGAGTGTCAGTGGAATCAGAGGTTAGGGCATGTCAGCTACAGATTGGCAGGACCACCACTTTAGTAGACCTTAGAGTGACACCACTTGGATCTTACGGTATCGTACATGGCATGGATTGGATTTATGCCCACAGAGCCAAGATGGATTGCCGCTTGAAAAATATTGAGTGTGAGGATGATCATGGTTTGCCCATAGTTATCACCGGGATTCAGAGGCCCATGTCTCTTCATATGATCTCTGCAATGCCGCTTAAGTGGAGCATGCGAAAGGGATGTTAGCTTTTTGCTATCACTATCAGTGATAGAGGAGAAGAGGATGAAAATGAAACATCACTTGATGACCATCCTATCCTTAAGGGATATTCAGATGTGTTTCCATCAGAGCTACCTAGAATGCCGCCTTGTAGAGAGATTGATTTTCATATAGACCTAGTACCAGGAGCCAAGCCAGTTTCTAGAGCACCTTATAGGATGACCACAAATGAGCTTAATGAACTCAAAATATAGCTTGAGGAACTCCTTGAGAAGGGTCATATTCATCCTAGCATATCCCCTTAGGGTGCACTAGTCATCTTCATTAAGAAGAAGGATGGATCTCTTCGATTATGTATGGATTATCGGCAGCTAAATAAAGTAACCATCAAGAACCGATATCCTTTGCCTAGAATTGATGATTTATTCGACCAACTTCAGGGTGCCAAAGTCTTTTCCAAAATAGATCTGAAGCTAGGATACCATCAGCTAAGAATAGTGGAGAGTGATATCCACAAGATCGCATTTCGCACTAGATATGGTCACTATGAGTTCACCGTAGTTCCATTTGGTCTTACGAATGCCCCAATGGTTTTTATGAGCCTCATGAATGGGGTATTCCGTACATTTCTGGACAATTTTGTAATTGTGTTCCTTGATGATATATTGATACATTCTCAGAATGAGGAGCATGAGGAGCACCTGAAATAGGTATTTAAGTGTTTGTGGGATAACTAGTTGTTTGGCAATTTGTCGAAGTGTGCTTTCTTTCGATCAGAGGTCAAGTACCTTGGGCATGTTATTTCTGGTGATGGGATCTTAGTTGACCCATCAAAGATTAGGGCTATTATGGATTGGCCAGTGCTAACCAGTGTGAGAGAGGTCAAGAGTTTCATGGGCTTAGCAGAGTATTACCGATGTTTTGTCAAGGGATTCTCTAGAGTTGCACATCCTATTACTTCTCTTCAGTGTAAAGGGAAGAAATTTGAGTGGATAGAGAAGTGCGAGAAGGCCTTTTAGGAACTCAGGAAGGCACTTACGAGTGCTCCTATCCTTGTTGTACCAGACCCCATAGCTGACTTCATGGTTTGTATAGATGCTTCACTAGAGGGTTTAGGGGCAGTTCTTATGCAAGATGGTAGGGCCATAGCTTTCGAGTCTAGGAAACTTAAGACTCATGAACTTAATTATCCTACTCATGACCTTGAGCTCACAGTAGTAGTGCATGCACTTATGAGGTGGAGACACTTCCTTTTAAGTCATCACTTCAAGTTGCATTCAGATCATCAAAGTCTTTAGTACATTTTCACTTAGCCAAACCTTAATGCATGTCAGAGGAGATGGATGGAGTTCTTGTGCGAATATGATTTTGATGTTCACTACATCAAAGGAAAGGAAAACATAGTTGCAGATGCTTTGAGTAGGAGACATCATGAGGTTTACACCATATCTATGGGCACATATTTGAGAGACCATATACTACAACACTTGCCAGAGGATGGATGGTATGCAGAGGTTGGTTAGGTAATACGATCTTAGGTTACTCTAGAGGGGAAATATGTGGATTACTCTTTGGAGTCCGATGGACTATTATGCCACAGAGGGTGCATTTATGTACCTTCCTTTGGGGGATTGTGAGAGTTCATTGTCACAGAGGCTCATAGAGCTCCTTATGCAGTGCATCCCAGAGTTAAAAAGTTGCATGCTAACTTGAGGCAATTATATCATTGGCCAGGAATGCAACAACTCATTGCCGAGATAGTAGCTTGATGCCTCAAGTGTCAGAGAGTAAAGGCAGAGCACCACCACCCAAGTGGGTTGCTCCAGTCTCATGCTATACCAGAGTGAAAGTGGGATACTATATCCATGGATTTCATCATTGGTCTTCCTATGTCTTCTCATCGCCATGATGCTATTTTGGTGATAGTTGACAAGTTGACCAAAGTGGCCCACTTTTTGCCAGTCCAGACTACATTCATGGCACCAGCAATAGCATAGGTGTTCTTACGAGACATTGTTGGACTTCATGGCATGCCCCGCAAGATTATTTCTGACAGAGATTCCCTCTTCACTTCATCCTTTAGGAGGGTATTATAGGAAACTATGGGCACTAAGCTCAATTTCAGTATAGCCTATCACCCGGAAATAGATGGTTAGATAGAGAGGGTTAATCAGGTGTTAGAGGATATGCTTCGCATGTAAATCATGGATCATCAGATTAGGTGGGAAGAGTACCTTCCCTTAGTGGAGTTTGCCTATAACAATGAGCATCACACTTCTTTGGGGATGCCACCCTATCAGGCATTATACGGCAGACCTTGTAGGACACGTTGAGTTGGGATCGCATAGAGGATAGAGTTGCTATTGGTCCTAAGATAGTTCAGGATATGGAACAGCAGGTGGATTTGATTAGGTAGCGTCTTAGAGAGGCTCAGGATAGATAGAAGAAATATGCTGATGCAAAGAGGATAGATTGTAGCTATTTTGTTGGAGATAGAGTCTTCTTGAGAGTGTGACCGCACAAGAGTCCAATCTATTACGGAAAGGGTTCTAAGCTCGCACCTCACTTTGTAGGACCTTTTGAGATTCTTGAGAGGATAGGCCTAGTGGCCTACCATTTAGCATTGCCACCTAGCATGTCACACATCCACGATGTGTTTCATGTATCAATTTTGAGGAAATATATCTATGATGAATCTCATATTTTAGATTGGAATGCCTTACAGGTGGAGTTGGATGGGCAGCTAGCTTTGGAGCCCATTTGCATTCTGGCATGCCGAATGCTGGCCCTTCGAGGTCGAGAGCTGGACCAGGTTAGGGTCCAGTGAGATTGTTATGATTAGGTTACGGCTTCATGGGAGGACGCAACACGTATGAGATCAAAGTACCCCCACCTCTTTGATGAACTCCAGGAGGAAGTTCATGCCTAGAGGGGGAGGGTGTGAGGCCCCACCTCGACTCAGTCTGACATTTTAGTGGTTTTTATATTGGGACTATTACGGATACTTATTTTTATGCATTTTGGATTTAGAACTTATATGATTTCATGATTTGGATAACATTGCTATATATTGAGGATTTATTTATATGCTTTATGATATAGAACATTACATGATTTTTGAATAGGATGAATTTGTGGTGATAAATGTCATTATTGAATTTGCAAGACTTTACTAGGATAATAGAATTATGATGTATGTTTAAGTGTGGATCAAAATTATGAGAATTAGGATGAATTGCTTATGTGAAATTGCTTGGATATAAGATGTATTAAATTATTCAGATGTAAATTGTATGCAAGTGATGATGTGTATTATTATTCTTGTGATTTATATTATATGTGGTTATTTGAAAGTTACTAATGTGTAAATTGAGATGCACAGGAAGTTATCCATGTCACCATGGAAATATTACGGAGAACCAAACCTAGACCTATGTATATTTGTAAGCCAATGTTTGTCTATTTGGAGAGACAACACCCCATTTGTGTTGTATTTTATTCGTAACAATATATGATGCATGTGTGTTAAGTGTTATTTAATTGATTTGTGTAAAGCCCCCAAGAGACGATTTCATGTATTAAATTGTAAAAGTGTTTTCTTTGTGTCACTTGACACATGTGGATTTAAGTTTGAATTTTTTTTTTGTCTCTTGGTGTGAAAGTGTTCAACTATAGTTGTTTTCAATTAATGTAATGTGATGTCATAAATACCTTGGGTAAAGAATCTTTGGGATGGTCAACATAGGTTTGACCCGAAAATAAACTTCAAAGGGGTTTAAAAAGGGTTAAATGAACACCTAGGGGTAGTTTAATAGGGTTTCCTAAAGCCCATAAGGTATACCTAGGGGTTAGGGGTAATTTAAGGCAATTTTCTACTCCCAAGTGACCTTTTAGACACCCTAAAAATTGACTTTTCTGAGTTGTGAGAAAATTGAAATTAGAAGATTGAACCTAGTTGTAAACTTTCCTTTTCGAATGAGAGTTCCCTTTCCCATTCTATCTTACCTTTCTCTTTAGTTTTTAGAAACTTGTGAGAACTCTCACAATGGGATTCTTAAGCAAGAATTAGAAAATTTGTGGGTAATCACCCACTCTCCATTTTTGGAGATGAGAAATTTTGAAAAGAATAGACTAGATTTTGAATAGAGAATTTTGGCTAAGGGTAGAAGGAGAAGAACTGTGGAATTGGGTAGCTCATCCTCAACAAAACTAACCTACCTTTGGGTAGATTAAGGTTGGTTGTATTCTTCTTAAAATGGCTTCTTTTGCATGTGTTTGAAAGAATATTGGTGTAAAAATTTTTTTTCCTTGTATGTCCTTTTGGGAATTTCATTTGGTAATTTGTATTATGTATTGTATGTGTTTTTGGGAGTCATCAAGACCTCTTACTCTTGGGAGAGAGGAGAATCTTGTGGGTGGTAGCAGTGATAGCCCTCGAGTGAGAGACTCTCATTATGAGAGCGATCACAAGGGATTTTGTGTGACCCTTGCTGCATGGTCTATCTGCACAATGGGGGTCATAAGGAGGGAAATAAGGTTTGAATGCCTTGGGGGGCATAAGGAATAAGAAGTTACTATTCTTCATGTATTTGGTGTGCCATGAGGTGGCTACATGTTATCCATACTTGCAGATCTCCTCAGGGTATTTGGTCCACTACCACCCTTAAAAAGGTCATCACCAAGGTGTGGTGCAATGTAGCCAGGATGGGAGTGTGTTTGAATTTGTGTGCATTTTGTCCCTTTGTGTTTGTATGTTTCTTTCCCATCTAGGGCTTGGTTCTCCAAGCTCAGGGGTGGCTACCAATTAGCCTAGGCTAGGAGGTGAGCACTCCATGATCATAGTTTTGATTTACATTGCAGGATTGTTGGAAGAAAAGAGTAGGACAAGTGGAAGGTTGCAGGAGTTATTGGTTGTAGAAAATTTATTTGTAAATGTAATTTTTATTTGAAAAAAAAAAAAAAGTCCTCATTTATTGGAAATGACAAACCCATTGTATAGTGATAAAAGTATTATCTTGAAATACGTTTTCTTTAAAAAAAAAGAAGTTGTATTATTTTAGTATGCTATTTATTGCAGAAAAGAATTATGCATTCATAAATTTAGAATTTTTTTGAAGTTCAAAATATTATATCTGATGTGTTTTTATTAAATTGCAAAGCAAGAAAGTTATTTAATTCTTATGCATTCAAAAATAATAATAATAATAATAATAATGAGATTAGTGTTGCATGCATATTATAGGCTACATATAAATCATTTAAATTTTGTTTTCTGTAAATGCACTTTAGAACAGAATAGTTCTAGAAAATTATCTTTTCATTTATTTTAGAAATTAGTATCTAGATAGATAGTTTACCTAGTCAATGTAAATTTAACTTTTTACAGTTGTTGTGTTAAATAAAATAAAATCAATTTGTTACTTTAAGCATATGATAATCCAAATCTATCTTTTTATTAGTTGTTGTAGATTTTTGCAAAGTCTGTAAATTTATTTATTTCAAAAATGATAATCGCAATTCTAATATAGTTTTTATTAAATAAAATCTAGATTATTTAGTTCCTAGTAAAACTATTAAATCTAGTCATGTATATAACAGAAGGTAGAAATAAAATACCTATATAACTATTGCTTAGAAAAATATACCCTTGCTGTAAATGAATTAGGAAATTATTAATCCATTTATATTTTTTATATAGCCAAAATCAGAATACTAGGATCTATTTATTTCATAGTTGCTATCATATAAAATATATATATTTATATAAATATATAATTCTATTGACATGCAGATTACATGTATATCATTTTATATATATTTATATAAAATGCACTATTATAAATTATCACCAAAAAAATAATGTATTTATGCCTGCATGTATATAAAAATGCTATGAATATATATATATATATATATAAAATTATATTTTAAAAATAAAAATAAAACAAATTAAAATTTGTTTTAGATTAAAAAAATATATAATTTAAAACTTTTTGTTGGGCTCGGCCCTTGCGGTTTACCCCACAAGGTGGCCCCTCTGCATAGTGGGCACGGGCTCCCCAGTGGTGGCTGCAGCTGCCACTGTGGGCCGCAACCCATAGTGGAAGGCCTTGGCCTCCAATGTGGGCAGTGACCCATAGCGATGACGCTGCCATCCCTGTGGGGAACAAGCCCCCATCGGTTGGCTCTATCATTTTCACCGCTATTCAAACTGCATCCCTCCTCTGCCATGGCCGCTGCCCGGGGGTTATCAATTCGGCCTTGTTAAAAGAAAATGGTTAATCAAAAAAAATATAAGTATAAAACCCTAGCCCGAGTATGGCTAGGGTAATGATATTAGATTTAATTAAAAAAAAAATTAATCTTAGGAAGATTTTATAATGCAAACCCCTAACTAGGGTTTGCATGGTTTGGTCTAAATAAATTTAGAAAGAGAATATTACATTGTTTAAATATTTATATTTCAATATATGTGTTTATATAAATAATTATAATTATTTATATACACATATATGTAACTAAGAAATAGAAAGTTGTAGTTAAAGAATAAAGGATTTCTATTGGATTAAATATTTATTTACTGGAGATTATTTTTGGAATAAATAAAAGCAAGTGGGCTTAATCATGCCTTAGTTAAATTAATTTGAGCACATCTTAAGTATGGATTAAATTGAATTAAATAGAGGGAGTAAGTTTTAGTTTAAAATTTTAAGTAGTAATAAATGACTTAATTAAAATAGTTGAAATATTTTAATTTAAGCAGAATATTATTTTTTTTCAGTGTATTAAATTAACGTTGGGGAAACTTAATTATGTGGCAATATTACTTATCTAAAGGGACTAAAATGGAGATTGGGATAATTTTATTGAGAATCTAAAAGCTATTTATGACTATTGGAAATTTATAGTACCCTTGTCAAGCAATTTAGATCTTTGGATTCAATTTAATCTATTGGAATAAGTTGAAGAGATAAGATAATAATCAATTTGGTATTACTCTTTTGATTTGAATAATTATTTGCTTACTCGTGTTAATAGAATAAAGTTAACTCTAAACTTAGTTAAGACAACACATGTAGAGTATTGTAAATTAGTTAAATTGATGTTCTAAGTTATGGTTTTTTAAAAAAAAAATTATCTCGTTCTTGCCCTAAATTTTGGGCATGACACAATCAAAGTAGTAATCATGGCCGTATTGGTCATAACCTCAAGCAAATGCGCTATGTGATACAATCCAACCTATCACAACAAAGGAATATCCTCTATGTCCAACTCATGACATGGATTAACACCATTTGGCCTTGTTTGTCTAGCAAGCAATACTAGAAAATGCTCCTACATTTGAAAAGAAAACTAAATTAGCTACATCATTCACATCATTAGGACACATGAAAAAATGCATATTGTTATCGATTATTAGTTTAAAACTTCAATTGCAAAATACTTAAACCAAGTGCAAATTAGAATTTTCAAGTGCAAACTGAATTTAACAATTGCAAATCAGAATCTTCAAATGCGAACTTATTTCAACAATTGCGAATCAAAATTTTCAAATGTGAACTAATTTCAACAAATGCTAATCATTAACTTCAATTGCGAGCTAAAAATCAATTGTGAAACATTAAAAGCAAATGTGAATCATTAATATCAAATGAGAAAAAATCAACATGCAATTGTAAAATGCATAAAATTAGACCTATCAAACATCTATGAAAAATTTGGAAAAAATAGATACAAACGAGCAAAAAATCATGACAACTTACCATGCCACCAGTACTGAGAGGTCTTTGATATGACCACACTCGCTCAGACAAATGCAGCCTCGCTATGTGACCTGCCATATCACTCCAAGGATGTCGAAAGCACTAATATCTTTAAGAACTTCTTACAAACAAAAAGAGTGCAAATGAGCTCAAATCAATGCCAATTTTTAATTTATAGCTCAAGGAGGGGTTTTTTGTCACCCTGATGGTCGGGGATTCCTCCAAATTTAATGCAATTGTAGACATACCAAATGAGATCAAAACCTTACCAAACTTCACATTATTGATTACTACCACATTTCCAAAAAAATGAACTTCATTCCACAATTTTTTGATCACTTTTTTCGAGGGGGCATATTTATACCCTAAGTGTCACTAGGGCATACTAGGGCAATTTTTTTTCATTTTCTATGAAACAATGTCATTTTGACATTGTGTCAAAGAGGGGCATATGTAGACACCTAAAAAATGTCTCATTAATCTTGCACTAATTATTCATCTATTTAATTAAGTAATTCTTTAATTATTTGATTAAATTAAATATTTCTTCTCATCATCACATCCAACATTTCCAATTATCGAATTTCTATCATTTTTTAATCAATTAACCCTATCTCAATTATTAATTAAGTATAAATTATTTAATTAATTGTGACTTTTTCCTTAGTTAAATAATCTTTATTATTTAATTAATTCAATTTCCCAAGTTTAAATATTTTCATTTAAATTATTTAAAATAATTAATTAAATTCCTCCAAATCCCCAAATTATAATTACAATTAATTTCATCTAATTCATATCATTTTCCCCAAATTTGAATTTCATGTCATTTCATCTAATTTCACATTTCCAAATTCACATTTCACGAAATCTGAATTTCAATTAATTTCATGTGCATTTCAGCATTCGAATGACCAAATTCAAATCCAAATTGAAAATAAAAATCAAATTCAATTTCAAAATCCTAAAACACATGTTAAAATTAGAATTGATTGATTAAATCAGTTATCTAATCAGTTAACTCATCAATCATCTATTTTAACTCTCAATCACTTTTTTCTGGCTAATCCATCTAATTAGTCATCTCCCTAATCAATCCAGTCAACTAGCTAGTCAATTTAGTCTATTGATCAATTAATTAAGTTTACTAGCCAATATATTTAGTTCACTCTCCAATTTATTGAGTTAACAAATCAATCTAAACCAATTATCTATCAATCAACACTTAAGTTCTATTTATCACCCCCTTTGTGTTGAAAATTTATAAATTCAACCTCATTTTCTCAATTCAAGCTAGAGAATCATAGTCTTCAAAATCGTTGTCCATCTTATGCAAGAAATCAAGTGTAATACCTGAGAGCCACTTACATCAACAATAATGGAGAAGAGCAATGGAATCCTTGCTATGTCATTTGAGGGAGCTTTTAATTAGTTTCATTTCATTTCAATTAATTTTGCATCATTCCATTGTAATTTAGGAGTAATATTAATTAGATTAGAGTTGTGATTCACTCTTTGATATCTGATTATGCTATTTACACTTCATTTACCCCTGAAAACACTATGTATAGAGTAGTGATAGAAGTGCAAACACAATTGCAGTGGGGCCTTCAACAACCTCAAAAACTTCTTTTGAGGTCATTGAGGCTCTTGGGCAAATCAAACTATCTAAGTACTATAATACCCTAAAAATGGTCATCTAAACCATTGGCCCCTTATCTTGACAACATCACCAAGGTCCTAACCAAAGACAATTAAATCAATCTTGAGCACACAATTTATTAATTCTTTAATCATCAAATGTCACATGGCAAGTCAACTATTCTATATTAATTAAATATTTATTTAATTAATTGAATCACTCCAAGAATATCATTTTGATCAATTATCCTATTTAATTTATTAAATATCCTAGCATATTTAATTAATTAATAAATTTGTCATTTAATCATAAAGAAGGAATTAATTTATCACAAAAGAGGAGTTAATCACATTCCAAGAGTTAAATTGAAAATAAAATAAAATAATTGAATTGAGAGAGAAATCAAACTTGAGATGTCATATCTTTCTTAAAAATTGAGATAACTTGAAATCAGAAAAACAATTAAAAGGAATTGAATCATTCTCTAAAATCGGAACACAAAGCTTTTGAGAAAACAAGTTCAGTTGTATTGAAAAGACTCTTTTCTTGAATAAATCAAAGAATTGCCTATTTTTATCATAAGTGCTTGGAATTAATTAATTCTTATCTCTAATGCAAACTCGAACTTATAATCTGAATGCATTTCAATTAAACTATAATTGGAATCTATCTCAAGGTTAACTGAATCTGATTTCTCAATTATTTCAATTATCCTAAATTGTGCTTTTTCTTGATCTCTCTTGTGATTCTCTATAAATTCAGCCTTCATCTCGACTTCAAAACACCCTAGATATTTGTTATTATACACTTTTTGCTCGAGTCATTGAATATATTGTTCTTGTTTTTTGAGATTATTGCATCTTAATTTAATTTCTTTTTGCATATTTCATGATTGCTTGAATTCATATAGCTTACTATTCATCCATCTAGCATAATCTTGCATCCATTTAGCTTAATCTCATGCTCATATAGATTAAATCCTCCGTCTTGGTGTAGTCTAGTCATTGGTATTGCTTATACAAATCTGAGAGCAATCTTATACTTGCATCTTTAAAAAGGAAATTGGTCGATTTGTTATGGTTTTATTATTCATGCTTATATCTGTCTAACCATACATGTAATCACTTAATTGAAGTATTGTGTTTTGTAGCTTATAGACTTATTTCACTTTTTCACACACATTTCTAGCGCCCACCATGTGGTAGAAGACTACATTTGTTTCGGCCTTGGAGACTAACTTTTTCTTTTCTTTTCTTTTTTTAGATTTTTTTTTTTTCAGATTTTCATCTATACAGTTTCTGTGAATTGTCGTATGAGTCTTCCCACAATGTCGGATGCCAAACTACAATTACCATACGAGTCAGTGAAATTTTTTGTATGGATCTTTATTATTTGGTGAAAAAAAAAAAGAAGATTTCACTCTTGAGGTTCTCTATTCAATTTTGATTATATTGATGTTGATTGTGGCTTGTTATCTATCTATCTAAGAAATTTTTATAGCCTAATTAGTTTTTTGTAGAACACTTTTCAAAGATTATTCTTTTTGCACAAAGACAATATGACTACTGATTCATTGTCTTTGCAAGTTTCTTGAGGAATATTGACCAAACATAATTTATTCTTTAAATTCATATTTTGGCACCTAAATTGCTATCTAGTTAAAGAACAAATTTGTATTTTGTGTTTTAAGAAAATTCTAAGAGGTAGGAGAGTATGCTCTTGTCTTTATAGACAATCAGAAATCCAGACCCTTGAAGTGTTTTCTTTAAGTTTGAGATTTGTATATCTTTAGTGGGCCTACCCTCTGGAGGAGCTAATAACTCTATAGCCATTACGACTAGTGAGAGGGGAATGACCCAAGTGGGAATGGCTAAACGCCAAGTACTCCAACCCACTATAAAATAAACATGATTTGATGAAAATCAAGTCAATGACAGTGCTTGGGAATAGCTCCCCTCTGTACCTTTAGGTATATTAAACCTTGGTTTTCAAGGCTGGGAGACCTCTTAATTGAGTTTATACCTCGATGCACTGAATAGATCCCTTACTAGTTCCAATTAAAATTAGAAGCTACAGGATTCACCTTTGAAAGTGGGATAATCTTTATGTAAGAGAGATAGTAACTCTCCCAAGACACTTTCCATATCATGCTCCTATTAGTGTTTGGAGTTGGCTAATACGGCATTGAAAATCCATTACATGAGACTCAGCAGCCGTATTCAGATTAGCTATTGGGTGTGTACCTAAGTTAGCAAGTAAACATTTTCTTCTCTCACCAATTTCCGTAGGGTTTGCATGTTGTGATTGGAGTTATTATTCATATTACATTTTTCTTGTATTTTTATCCCTAAAACTAAGACTGGAATACCGAAACTGGTGAAAACAAGTAACAACTCAGTGATCAAAACTTTGTCCATGTCAAAAACTAGTCTATTTGAGCTATCCAAAAACTCAGTCCATCTCAAAACTAGTGGTCATCAGTCATTAAAAACTCGGTCTATCAGAAATTTTATCTCTGTCCAGTAAGTTGTTGTACGAGTCTTCTGATTTATCATCCTGCTATATAACTATTGCCGTATGAAATTTTATTAGGTTTAACAGTTTGTCATCTGAGCCTCAGTTATGTGTCATATGAAATCTAATAAACTATCATCCTGCTTTGGGAATTATCATCTAATCTCTGATTCCGTGTCATACAAAAAACCATTACATTCTTTAGTTTGTCATCTGAGGTATACCCATCTGTCATGTGAACACAGGTAGCAAATCATACAAAATTCTATTTTTGTCATCCTAAAACTATTAAACTATTGTCTGGTCCTGTAAAACCTATCACACGAATCTCTGACTTTGTTAGTCTAGAATAGTCAAACTTGCCTAAAACAGTCTATAGTGAGCATAAAAATCTGAATAGTGCACTTCTTCCATAATGTTGCACGATTTTGTCGATCATATTTTAACTAGTTCAATCAACCATTTTATCAAACTTAAGTCACTTAGATAACATCTTACACAAGATAGATCATTCTTGAAACCAAATTGAGTCTTAGTCACTTCTCTTAAATCAAACTAGGTAACTTAGATAATGTCTTACACAGGATAGATTTTTCCTGAAACCAAACTCAATCTTAGTTGCTTCTCTCAATCGATATGTTAAATGAACAACTGGCTTTAAATTTGATCTTGACTTTTGTATCACAAATAGCTCTAGGTCACATCAGTCAATAAAAATGCCTACTCAAACCAGAAGCTCCTCTAAAAATTCTGACAAAAGTAAGAAGCCCATGGCTACCTTGGACCAAAAAATTCAAGATCTCAAGAGAGAAATATATGACATTCAAGCTCAATGAAAAGATTCAATGACCCCTCTTGAGATAAAATTTCATGATATCAAGAACACTAGACTTCAAGAAATGTTAAAACAATTACATAAGTTGGAATAGAAAGTAATTGGAAATCCAAATCCAAATCTCATACAAGATCACAAGACACCTTCACCAAGAGAAAAAGACATCTATTTCCTAGATAGATAGTTTACACCTTTGGGGCAATCTATTGAGTCAGCTTTGGAAGAGCTTCTTGAGAATAATCTTATCATATTACCTAAAATGACCACATTCGGATGTGAAGTTTTGAGTAAATACTGTGCATACCATAGGCATAACAAACATAAGACTTTAATATGTATGGAATTAAAACATAAAATTCAAGAGCTCCTTGATGATGGTGTTATTGAAATTGAAGATCCTAATAATTAACCTAAAGAGAAACTATATGTCATTACCAAGCATGATCAAAATGATGAACCTGTGTCTAGCAATGGCCCACATATAGCCTCCATTTCTTCCATGATGCCACCATCTCCTAAGGCTTGTTAACAACAATTCATATCATATCCCTCAAATAATGAACCTAATGATGAAATTTTCATGTTGACCCTCAAGGGCTATCTCAAGGGCCATCCCATCCAATGGTTGAAAAAGATCCTACCTCCCTATAATCCCATGATGGTCCCATTATACCTTTCCATTTCTTCCAAGATAATCCCCTTCCATCTCAAGAACAAAGCATACTTCCTAAGCAAGATCATGATGTGACTTCTACCTTTTCAAATGAATCTATTCAAAATGAAGAGTCAAATAGTCTATCCAATGGTCCTCTTCCATGTCAAGATCAAATTATGCCTTTATCTCCTTGCCATAATCCTCCACGTTCACCTCAAGGATCCATCATGCCTACAAAGCCCTCTCATGATCCTACAATTCAAAATATTTATAAACACAAAGGGGTAGACCTTCACAAGAAAGAACCCCTCCATGTCAAAGATAATATTAAGGATCATGGCCTCAATGACATTCCTCAAGATGGTTTTATCCCTAGTAAACCAAAATCCAGGTACATGCCTTCCCCTTCATCTCTTCCATCCATTTTAGGACCCTATATTCCTCCATCCCTTGTGTAGGATCAACAAAGGCGTACATCTGCTCATACCTTCCCTTCATCTAAAAGGACACAAAGACCCATTAAGAAAAAGAAAGAAAAATCAAAAGCTATATGGGTTACTAAGGCACTTGTAGAAGCAATGTGTTCCAAGAAACTACAAAAGCATGAAAAATCAAAAACCATGTGGATCCCTAAGCATCTCCTTGAAGCACAACAGTCTAAAGAAAAATCCAAATCAACAGCCAAGATTGTTGTTCCTCCATCCAAACCTTCCAAATCTATTTCTCCACCACCTCCTTCATCTATTTTGGAACCTTATATCCCAAAGTCCTTGATTGTTCCTCTATCCAAATCTCAAAATCTGAGATCCACTTTTCCTCCATCAATCCACCATCCGGTCAAGATGTGTGCCAATGGTGATCCCACAGATGTTTCCATTCACTCATGCACCAAACTTTCAACATCTGGTCAATTATCCAATACTCCTTTTCATCCTTCCATACCCCTTATCCAATCCTTTGCATAAGACTTTACCCTAGTTTCATCGCAAAATCCAAAAAAAAAAAACTAAGGAAATCAACATTGGAGATGTAGGACATGTACACTTAGCTGAGTCCTTCTTGGAAAGCCATCTTTATGTTGGACCAATAAACTACCTACACAAAACTCCCCAACCCTATGAACAACATGCAACTTAAACGATATCATATCTAAGGGTTGGGTTAGTTTAGCATTTTCTTTCTGTATTGCATATCATTTTATTCAAAGCACTACATCACATATAGTTTCTTTTTCAAATGCATCTCATTCATATAATTTCTGCATTTGCATATAGCAGCATTAATAAAACAAGGCAATTGTCCAAGTTTATCATTTGTTTGCATTCAAGAAAAATAATGGTCATCTCCTTTCTTAGATATTAAGACATGAAGTCCTTGAGGTCATAAGGTCATTCATTTTTAACATTACCCTGTGATGGCACTTTACTTATGGTTGGGTAGTGATTTCACTATTTGAGACTTGTTAACCAAAAATCTATCAATTGCTAAATCTCAAACACATTAATAAAATCTCTAATTCATTCTAGACACCTATTTGATCACATGATTGGTGAAAAATCTAAAATTATACCTTAGCACCATTGTAATTGTCACATCCAAGTAGGTTTCATTACTTACAAATCCAAATAAAAAAATAGAGAGAAAAGTGCTATGCAAAATGTTCATCTCAAGGCAAAAGAGAAATGATATATAACTAAAATATCATGCATACAAGTGTGATAGAAAGCTTGACTATGGGACCATGTGCGTAACTCCATCAGAGCTATGGATGCCTACTGACAATGGAGCAATATTCAAGAAATTATAGTCTATAACCTCATCGGAGCTCTAAAAGCTTGCTGGCAGCGAGGCTCTATTCGAGATGCTTTTGAAGCTAGAATAATCCATGTAGCTAGTCATATAGGATTCTAAGGATCTGTAGTGAACACAAGAATGGGAATTAACTCATTTGCACTCACATGGGCAAAGGAATATCAAAGTTTCAAGAACCAATGGGGAATTTTTCTACATCTCCATTTGTAAATCCTAGTCACTAAGTGTGTTAATTTGGATGTTCCAAGGGACCTTAAGGATTGATTGACCGCTTATCTATGAAATTTTTTGTACCTCCAATTCAATTGGTGTATTACAAAGTGCTAAACAAACACAGTTATCCTTGTTCAAATAGGAAATGCATCTTCATCATCCATATTGCATTAATATAGATCATATGGAAAATCATTGTCTCCATATGCATTCTATAGATCATCATGTCATATAGGTTTGCATACTGAGGGCATAACTAAGAAAATCCTAAAAGTCATAAAATGTCCTGAACAAACTCCTAAAAATCATAAAATATCATTAACAAAATCCTAAAAATTAAAAAAACCTCACTAAATCAAGAACTAAAAAATCCAAAGCAAGAAAGCATACACTATCATTCAAACCAAATCAACCATAGACAAATTGTTAAGGTCTGCAATCACACTTATCACATGTCTTGTTAATCAATCTTTTAAACTTTATCAAACATCAACATGTCTTATACAGGGAAGGGTACACTCGAAACTAGACAGATCAGTCTTATACGGGGTACTTACTCTTTGAAACCAGACATTCCTATCAATGATCATCAAATCAAAACAATGACATAGATCAGTATGGGTGCTAGATTTTATCTAGGTTAATCTTATCTCTTGTACTGAAGTGTTGTATCTATGCTTTCTCTTATAGATATATTTTAGTCACTTTTGTAACATTCTGGATCTTTTAGAACCCTCATGCCTTGAAACTGATCAATGTCCTAGTCCTAGGGTAATCGAGAAAGCACATTACATGTCCTAAGAAGTATCAACCAAGTCAACATTCTATCAGTGATACCTGGTCATCCATTCTAAGTCAGTCACCTATCTCTTGATTACTAAAGAGTTTTATCACTGAGTACACAAGCAAAACAACATTAATGAAAACAATCATTAAACAGTTTGACATACGAATGAAATTTTTCTTTGTGTGTTGTCTTTTATGTTGGTTTTCAATTATTATTCCCTCTAAGTAACTCGAGGAAGTCTATCTTGACTAAGAGGAGCAAGGATTGGGGGCATTATATTTTATTTCTTTTCTCCTTGTAGGAAGGATTCTGATGATATGGAAACATCTAATCAGTTGGGTTTCTATGATAAGAGCCTTCACATCAAGGTGAAATCACCACACATACATCAACTTCTCTTATTTGTATGCTATGGGGAGGTTCACATCATTTCTTTGTCTATTTTGAGGGAATTTCTTTATCATGCAATCTAGGTCCCTATGAAATCTGTCCAAGGATATGAACAAAAAAAAAGGGTCATTGCGGACAAGATAATTAATATTACACATGAAAAGAAGGAACTCTAATCTGCCTACTATGTTTGTTAATGCTCAGTGATGAAACTTAAGCATTTCAAATGTAGTGGCTAGGTTTAGGCTGCATCTCATTTTGCATTTCATTCTGCATTTTGTGAATTTAGAGTGATTTCGTTATGATAACAATGATCTCTTTATCTTCTGAATGAAAGTTGGAAGCATCATCATTTCTAAGCTAAGTGGTCTATTTTTCATCATTTTTCTGATCGAGTACTTGTTTATTGAGATGTTAGCTGCATACATAATCATCTTATATATATTCATACATTCATTTGCATTCACATTATTGCATAGAAAAATAAACAAATTTGCATTCCTAGATACTCATTTTAATCATTTATTTGTATATGAAAAGAAACAAAAAAAACAACATCCAAATTCATCTGCATTACATACATCCATATTGAAAAGATATGCATACATATAGAATAAATCATATAGAACAACATCTCATAATCAATGAACACAAGTACGATGAAATCAACTTAACAGCTCGTAAATCGACTGTCCCGGGTCCATTTTCGGGATCAAAATCAAAATATGAGATCGTTCTTCTAGTCAATTTTGTACAACTATGTCCACTTAGCACTTTCCTCAAAAGCTCATTCTTTCTTCAATTTATGCTCAATTTCTAATGAATCAATGCCGAGTCTCAATTTATTCTACAAATCAATTTTGTGCTCAACTTCTCAATCGACACCAAATTTTCAAAAATTCCTCTGAATCATTTGTGCAAAAATAACTTATCATCGCTAAAAAATTGTCTAAAATCATGTAGCCTCGCTATCCTTTGTGTATACACCTAAAAATGGTCTGAAGATAATTAATTAAATAAGAAATTATTTCATTAATATCCCTCCCAAATTTAATTGAATTCATCAAACAATTTGATTAAATTATTCATTTTCATCTACTTATTAATAAATATAAGGATTTATTAAATCGGTTCATCTCAATAATCCTCCTCGATTTATCATTCAAATTAATTGATCTTCTCCATAAAAATCAATTCTTCCTAATCCCCTAATTAATTGAAACAAATCAAATCAATGAGTTGTTGAAACTAATTAGCCAATTTTCTATTAAATGAATTTCTAAATTCAAATTCTCCTACATTTAATCACCTAACCCAACCATTCCTAAACTTAACCCATTATACCTACCCCCATGTTCCCTTTCATCTAACACCTTATAGAACCTTTGTGACACTTGTCACTAAGTGTTCCTTTTAATCCAACCTCCTTTGCCAACCTCCTCCAATTTAACCATTGATATCTTCAGATCAATCTTGACCATTGAATCCTGCCACCTCACCCCTAGCCTTGGGAAATCCTATAAATAGACCCTATTTTGGAGAACAAATGGCCAATTCACATACATTCATTTTGGTCCTAATTCATGTTCAGTTTTAGCTCATTTGCATTGTTATTATAGGCATCTAGCTTATAATTTATTAGTTTAGCAATGTTACATGCTCAATTTGGTTTGAATCTTAGCTAAATCATGCTAGGATAATCATGAATTCATATAGCTTAATCATGCTATCATGCTAGATCATGCATAATCATTCAAACCGTCCATCTAAGTGTAGTCAAGTCACTGGAATTTGCATACTAAGATCTGAGAGCAAAATCCACACTTGCATTTACTAGGAGGCAATAAGTCGATTATTTAATGGTTTTATCGTTCTTTGTTTCAATTTGCTAACCATTTCTTGTAATGATTTATTGAGTGCATTGTGGTTGCAAGTATAGGTACACTTCATAGAGCACGACATTTTGGCACCCACCGTGGGGCAGAAATCATCATTTTCGACCTCCCAAGCTTCATCAAACATCTTCTCTGCCAGATAGAATCAGAATGTCGTATGATTTGATTTTCTCACTCTTATGAGCTACCTTTGAGCCTCATATGACACTCTATCCTATGTCATATAAGCTAACTATCTTGTCGTACGAGGTATAAGTTTCTATTGTACGAATTCTTAACTAGGCACATTTTGTCTTGTACGAACTTTATCCTCTATCGTACGAGTAATTCTGTGTCATATGAGTTTTCTTTCATTATCGTACTATAGCTAAATATTTCTCATACGAGTTTCTACTTTGAAAATTGTTTACTCGTACTAGGTTGATTCTGTCTCGTATGAGTCTGTTTTGCTCTTTGTGCAAAGTCTAATCCTTTGTTGTACTAACTGCAAATCTATGTCATATGAGTCTCTGTTTCTGTGAATTTTAATAAACTGCAAGTTAGGGTTTTTTAATTTTAATCTAAGATTTTCTAACACTAACCCTGACTGGTTTATGATACTTTTTGACAGCCTAACGATTTTCTACAAATATGCTTGTCAAAGAAAAATTTCAAAAACACAATCATGACTACTAATGAATTTTTGCAGGTTGCCTAAGGATTCAACAAAAACTTGGTGTATTCTTTAATATTTTTAGGCACACTTCAAATTTTTAAAGAAAAATGAACAATCATGTATTTCATGTTTTGATGATAGGCGAGTATGCTCTCACCTTTCTTAGGTGATCAGAAAGCTAGACTCATTTTTATTTCATTAGTGCATATCTTTACCATGCCTACCCTCCTGAGGAGTTAATAACTCTTAGCCATTAAGGCCAGTGAGAGGGGAATGACCTAAGTGGGAATGGCTAATGCCAAGTAATCCAACCCACTATAAAATAAATATGTTTTTGATGAAAATCAAAGTAGCGGCAGTGCTCAGGAATAGCTCTCCTTCATACCTTTGGGTATATCAAACCTTGGTTTTCAAGGCTAGGAGACCTCTTAATTGAGTTTATACCTCGACGTGTTGAATGGATCCCTTACTAATTCCAAGTTAAAATAGAAGCTACCCGATTCACCTTCGAAAGGGTGATAATCTTTGTGCAAGAGAGATAGTAACTCTCCCAAGACACTTGCCATATCGAGCCCCCATTAGCATTTGGAGTCCAATAATACACTATTGAGAATCCATTGCATGATGCTCAGTGGCCGTATTCTTATTAGCTACTGGGTGTGTACCTAAGTCAGCAAGCAAAGGTTTTCATTCTTAGCCAACTTCCTTAGGGTTTTAGTGTGCTTGGAGTCAATTATCATCTCATGTGTTTGCTGTGTATTCATCCCTAAAAGTGACAAATTAGACATCTCAAACTCGAAAACACAAACAAGACACCAAAATTCACAAATCTAAATTCAGGAAAACAAACATTTTTTTAGCTCTATCTGGTTCTGTGTCATATGAGTCAGGTTATTTGTCGTATGAGTTAGGATTACTGTCGTACGAAAAAGTTTGCAGAAAATCTTTAGTTGTACTACATAGCATTATGTGTCGTATGAGTCATCTAGTCTGTCATATGGTTCATAAACTTATGTCATACAAGTCTCTGCTCTTTCAAAGAAAATTTTTTGGTCTGTCATATAGTTCATTAAGCTATGTCGTACGAATCATCTAGTCTATCATATGGTTCAGAAAGTTATGTCGTATGAGTTGCTGCTGTTTATATGAAAAATTCTATTCTATCATACAGACCTGTATCTTGTGTTGTCCTTAGCTGAGTCTTATGTCATACAAAACTCTACATTTATCAAAACCAGAACTGAGTCTTACATACCT
Organism: Cryptomeria japonica; assembly: GCF_030272615.1. Classification (NCBI taxonomy): domain Eukaryota; kingdom Viridiplantae; phylum Streptophyta; class Pinopsida; order Cupressales; family Cupressaceae; genus Cryptomeria; species Cryptomeria japonica. The sequence goes on along the minus strand of NC_081412.1, from coordinate 236,231,531 downwards.
GTTTCAGACTTGTCATTTATGTCTAGTCAAATTGTAGTAAACCTAAACACCTAGTGTATGTTATTATGTGCTTAAATTGTCATGTGTATGCCCATCCTAACTAGATCTCAAAGATGAAAAATTGCAGAGACCGAAATCGAAATATTAGAAACAACTAGAATCATGGAACATGAAGATGAAATACAAGTGGAAGGAGAAATAATAGAGCAAAATATCAAAGACATCAAAAAAGGACCCTCAATTTGACAAATTTATGCGAAAATTGTTGGACAAAGAAAAAGAAAAATATTTTCTAATGTTAGCCAAATCTGGTGCTACACTCCCTCAAGACTTTGATGTGAACAAATTAACACAAAAGAAAAATGATCCTCCTCCTAATTATGAACCATATGAAGATATCTTTGGTCTCAAAATGAATGACATGTCAAGTCCTCATAACACTAAAACCAATGACGAGACTTACATCCCCAAAAGAGATGAAGTAGAAATCCTAAATAACATTCAACCCAATGATGATACAAGAAGAACTAGAGATGAACCAAGAAGAGATCTAAATCCTCCTAGAATATAAAATCAAGGTTATGCAAGAACAAATCATGTTGATAATCCTATCACAACCCTCACACAACAACTACAAACAATGCAAACGCAAATTCAAGACATGCAAAGAGGAAATGTCAGGAGATATTCACTCCAAGGAATTTGCCCCTATCCATTCGACATAAACCTAAACATGATAACATTTCCTATAGGGTTTGAAACTCCCAGATATGAGAAATATGATGGAAGAACTGACCCTCAAGACCACATATGAGAGTTTTGCACCATGAGTATACATACTTAATGAGACTATTTCCGAAAATTTTAAATGGGCTAGCCATGGAATGGTTTTCTAAACTGCCACCTGGAATTTGATCACTTTTAGAATTGGTAGATAAATTTGTTTTGAAATACTCATATAACATACAACCTGAAGTGATGATGTTAGACTTGTGTAACACTAAACAAAAAACTGGAGAATCATTCATAACATTCCTACAATGATGGAGATGTCTTGCTTCGCGATATCCTCGTATCATGCTAGAGTATGAGAAAATGGACATATTTATTGACAACTTAAATGATCAAATGAGTTATCATTTAAAAATGCAAGGAAAACAAAGTTTTGCAAAAATGGTTGATAATGGAATCAGAATGGAAGAATCCATGATAAAGAAAGGTGAATTAAAAATATGCAAAGAAGGAGTCTATTCTCCTAACCACAACAATAACAACCATTGTAACGACAAATGAAAATTTTGGAATAGAAACTGAAATGTAGTTAACGATGGAATAGTGGATAACAATAATGTAAAACCAAAACAACCGGTTTTCAATTTATCTACTCACTCGGCAGAAGCACAACAAAATAATAATCACCAAAGAGAAACTATCAAAACATTCTTTCAAAGACAATTTACAGACATTGGTGAACCCCTAGGGTCAGCATAAAAAACACTTATCACTAACAAATTGATTTCTTTGCTAGAAGAAAGGAACTATGAACCTCAAATAAAAACACACTGGTGGAATGATCATCAATATTGCGATTTCCATCGAAACAAAGGACATCTCAAAGATAATTGTCAAAAGTTGAGACATGTCATACAAGATTTGATTGACAAAGGAGTAATAATGGTGGATGGACATACAACAAATGAATCTCATATAGCTTTTAAAACTCTACTTCCCAACTATGACAAAGGTGAATCATCAACAATAAACAATAGTAAGGGTAAAGCAAAGGTAAACTACGCTCATACATATGTTAATGTGGTAAACATGATTGTAGTTAAAGAAAAGCAAAATCAAGAACCTGCTCATGCTATCACAAGAAGCAAAGCCAAATTTATTTTTCCAAGTCCTACAACAAACACCTCATCCACAACAAAACAATACAATTTAGTGGAACAATTGCAGAAAACACATGCGCAGATATCCATCTTGGAGCTTTTGAAACTTTCACCCGCACACAAGGAAATTCTTGAATGAGCATTAATAGATACCACCATATCCAAAGATCTTGATATTGATCAATTCCAAACCATGGTGGGACACCTCATAACCCCTCACTGCTTGTCATTTACTGAAGAAGATGACATGTCCTTGCAACATCCTCACAATACTCCCTTGCATATCGAAGTCATCATTCATAAACACATGTGTTAAACATGTCCTAATAGATGGAGGAGCTGGTCTAAATATCTGTTCATTAAGTCTTGTTTGTGCTTTAGGATATTCAGAAGATGTAGTTGATGCTTGGAAAAGGATCACTATAAAAGCATATAATGAAGAAGAGCATTCCTCCAAAGGAATTGTGATACTACCCATCAGAGTGGGACCTTTGCAGAAAGATACAGCATGCCAAGTTCTAGACTTGGATTTATCATATAATATACTCCTAGGGAGACCATGGATCCATGACTTACAAGCTATCCCATCAACATACCATCAATGTGTAAAATTTCCATACAATGGAGAAGAAATCACTATCTCTATAGATTCAAATCCTTTTCAATATTTCAGCAATCTCAAAAATAGTGCAAGAAGTCACCGTTCCTCATAATAGGGAGGCATCATCTCCAAACACACAATCCAAGGAACAATCATTTGCCTCTATTCTATCAAGTATGGAAAAACAAATGTAGCTAAAAGATAGAGGGAATAGAGAATATTTGATATCACAAATACTACTCTCTGCTAAATCCTTGGGAAAACCATCAAACTCTACACAACAACTAGTTATAAAAGCATCTTCTGATATTTGATGGAGCATTTATTAGTGCTAGGACCTTATCAAAGGAAATAGAAGACAAAGATGTGCTACAGTGGCTATACAAGGATGAAGAGGTCCAACAAAAGATCAACAATGTTCGCATACCTATAGAAAAATATGGAAAAGGATTTAGCATTCTCAGAAAGATGGGATACACTGGAACCGGTCCTATAGGGAAAAGAAAATAATCTTAGAACCTATCTAACCTTACACTCAATAGGATACAGACAAATCAGGCATAGGATATGGACAAGCAAATTTACCAGAAGATGCACTTTTTAGTCAACAATAAGAGGAATATGAGAACAAACAAGAACAACTTGCTATTCAAAGGGAGCAACAAGCACAAACAATGAAATGGGAAAAGAAGCGAGCTTCAGATCAACAAGAAAAACAAACCAAAAGTACCTCTCAAGCAGCATTAAATCTTGATCAAAAGAAACATGATCGTAGTACAAATCTAGGAGAGCTCATAACAAGGTTGACAGAACTCAATCTCAGCCCTGAAGAAGCTGAATATGAAAGAAGACAAGATATATTAAGAATAACAAAAGAAATTCTATATGATCAAATCTATAGATTATTGTTGGTATTTTGGTATGGTTTTTTCATTGATGTCAACACCTACTAAACACTTATCAACACTGGCATTTTGGAGAATCAGCAACATTCAACGACAAACAAATAATCATGCACAGTCATCGGTATATGGCACACCAATAGAATATACTAATCACCAGCACTTGGAATGATATGGAAAACACTTGGTTATGTTGAAGACATCATTTGGACACTTTGTCTTAGAGGTTTGTTAATTGGCATATTCATATTTGCATATTTGCTATTATCGACAAATAGGTCCAGTATAAGCACTGACAAGTTAATCTATTCTAGATCAACACGACACATTATGAAGATGATTTATTATGATTTATTATTGTTGTAAATGCATTGAGCCGATATGTTGAATCGGTTATTGCATTGGATATTGTATTGTTTGTAAAATGCTTTTATTGTAAAATCTTGTAGAGCCGACCTACTAAAATTGGTCTTAGGGTATGGTATAAATGTAAGATCTTATTTGTAAGATTGATATAGGAATGCGAAGAAGAATTATGTGAAGGTATATGCGAGAATAAGCAGAGCTATAATGAAGAAATCATTTGAAGGTTGAAGGAGGGTTTTTGTAAAGACAATCAGAACTACATTGGTACTGAATCCAGCATAGTAAGATGCTATTTTGAGCAGTACATTCTTATTAGATTTAACCATCCAATTGTAGTCAGTGTGACTCTCATTTGTGATTGAGCAGTGAGCTCTAGGCGCTTGGCCTTTCTGTATGTGTAGACCCTGTTTGTATACACTTACTATCTGTAGTAGTATCATCTGATTGTGGGTAAGGTTTCCCACCATGGTTTTTCCCCTTACAGGGTTTCCACGTACAAACTTTGGTGTTATGTGTTGTGGATGTTATTGTTCTTTTGTTTCATGCATTAATTCCTACCGGTATTGCAATTAACTATTAAAACTATCTACTGGCATATTAGATTGGTTCACCAGTATTAAGCATTAAGTTGGTCAAGTTGTTTTTGGTTTGAATTTGTTTGACAACTAATTCACCCTCCCCCTCTCAGTTGTCTCTGGGACCTAACAATTGGTATTACAGCCTAGTCCTCTTTTGCAAAGGTTTAACAGCTTGAGGAGATCCAATGTCTACTAACTATTTCAGGAAGGATAGTCTGAAACTTGATGGAACCAATTATGGCATAGGGAAGATTAGGATGGAGACACATCTTAATTGCATTGGAAAGGACATCTGGGATGTTACAAAGAATGGTTATACTGTTGCTATTCAAGGTCAGCCTTCTCTAGCTAACTTGACTAAAGATGAAGAAAATGATTGCAAGGTAAGAGAAGCACTTTTGAGGGCATTATCAAATCAGCAAATCATGGGATTGTTAGATAGGTCTACTACTAGAAGCTATTTGGGACCATTTAGAAACACTGAATGAAGGAGATTCCATAGTCAAAATTACAAAACTTGAAAGCTTCTGAGTTAGGTATGATAATCTAAAAATGGAAGAAAATGAAAGCATTTTTGCTTTTATGGAAAGAGTAAATGAAATTGTTTTGGGTATTAAATGTTGTGGAGGAACCTTAAGTGAAAGTGAAATTATTTCAAAAGTTTTAAGAGGATTGCCACCGGCATATAAAATGAAGGTTATTGCTATAAATGAAATGAGAACAATGCCTAATGCATCAGTAACTAGGGATACATTGATTGGTAAACTTTCAGCTTTTGAAATTGAGGAATTTGGTCCTGTTGCTACTATAAAGACAGATTTAGCTTTTAAGGCATCAACATCATCTGCACCATCATTTGACAAATCTGATTGGAAATCCTTCTATGCAAGAGAACTTGAAGAAAGCAGGAAAGAAAATGAAGAACTTGAAGAACTTGAAGCACTATTTGCAAGAAAAATGCCTAAAGGTCTAGTTGGAAGTAAGTATGAAGGTAAAGAACCCTTTAAATGTTTCAACTATAATAAGATTAGTCATATGGCTTCAAGATTCCTTGATAGACATGCTAGACTAAGAGAAGCAGCTAGAAGAACATACAAACCTAACCTTGAATATCGGAGATACAAATTCAAGAAGAATAAAGATAAATCTTGTTATATTGTTGATGGAGGAGTCACTGATGATTCTGATGAGGATCTGGTAGACAATGGATGGGTATTTGTTGCTATTGCAAAAGATAAACCAGCACATACTATACAATAGATAGAATAGGCTTTGGCAGTTGAAGTTGAAGTTAAGGAAGAATGGATTATTGATTCAGGATGTTCACATCACATGACTAGTGATAAGAGTAAATTCTTAACATTTGAGGAATACAATGGAGGCCTAGTAAGATTCAGAGATGACAAAGCTTGTTCAATCAAAAGTAAGGGTACAATATCTCTTGATGGAAAGCATAATACTAACAATGTATACTATTTTGAAGGTTTAAATCATAATCTACTAAGTGTTGGTCAATTAGTTGAAAAAGGTTTTTAGTTACAATTCAAAAATGGAAAATGCAAAATCATGAACAGAATTGGTTTGGAAATTGCAACTGGTAATCAGACTAGAGGTAATATCTTTCATTTGAATAACAGTGAAAAGAAATGCTTGATTTCACATATTGATGAGAGTTGGCTATGGCATAAGAGACTTTGTCATGTAAATTTTGATTGTATGGTGAAAATCAGTACTACAAAGACATTTAGAGAATTACCTAAAATTGTCAAACCTCACAATACAGTATGTAAGGAATGTCAATTTGGAAAATAGGTTAGAGCATCTTTTAAAAGTATTCCAAAAAAATCTAATAATGCTCTTGACTTAATTCACACTGATTTATGTGGCCCAGCTAGAACTAAAAGCTTACAAGGTGATAGATATTTCATGCTAATCATTTATGACTATTCTAGAATGTGTTGGGTTACTTTTCTCAGAGAAAAATCAGAAGCACTTGGAAAGTTCAAACTATTCAAAGCAATGGTAGAAAATGAAACCGGTAAGAAAATCAAATGTTTAAGAGCAGGTCAAGGAGGTGAATTTACATCTAAGGAATTTCATACATTCTATGAAGTGAATGGAATCAAAAGACAGCTATCAACACCTTGGACACCACAATAGAATGGAATTGTAGAAAGGAAAAATAGAACTATCTTGGATGTAGCTAGAAGTATGTTATCTGAAGCAAATCTACCACATGTATATTAGAGAGAGGCAGTAAGCACAGTGGTCTATACATTCAACAAAGTTCACATCAAAGGTGAAACTGGTAAGACCCCTCATGAATTATGGTTTGGTATTACTCCTACTCTTAAATATTTTAGAATATTTGGAAGCAAATGTTATACCAGAAGAGATAAGTATATTGGAAAATTTGATCCTAGAAGTGGTGAAGGAATATTTCTTGGTTATTCATCTAAGAGTAAAGCATGTAGATGTTTTAACAAAAGATTGAAAAAAATTGTTGGAGTACAAATGTAAAGATTGATGAACAATTGAGAGAAACTTCAAGGTATATAGACTCTAAACCAAAAAAAGAGATTCCTACAAATAAACCTACTCTGAATCCACTGGTACAGAATGAAGATCTAGTTACACCAGCATCATCTAAAATTTCCATAGTAACTGAGGAACAACAACAAACAAAGACACCCTGGTATGTAAGACTAAATCATTTTGAAGATCAGATAATAGGAAACAAATATAAAGGTGTTATGACAAGAGGAAAATTAGCAAATGAAGAGGTATGTCTTATTTCTCAAATTGAACCATCATATGTTAATGAGGCATGTGAAGATAAACACTGGATTAAAACTATGGAAGAAGAATTAGAACAAATAGAGAAAAATAATACATGGACATTAGTTCCCCGGCCTACAGATAAAAATGTTATTGGAACCAAATGGATATTTAGAAACAAACTTAATGAAGATGGAAAGGTAATAAGAAATAAAGCAAGACTAGTGTGTAAGGGATATTCACAGAAAGAAGGAATTGATTACAATAAAACCTTTGCACCGGTAGCTAGAGTTGAGGCAGTCAGATTGTTTTTGGCTTTTGTAGCACACAAGAACTAAAAAGTTTATCAAATGGGAATGGAGATCTTGAAGAAGAAGTTTATATTGAGCAACCTGATAGATTTTCTTTGACAGATAATAAAGATATGGTTTGCAAGTTAAGGAAAGCATTGTATGGGTTGAAACAAGCTCCAAGAGCTTGGTATGCTAGATTGGATAAATATCTTTTGAAGATTGGTTTTTCTAAAGGTAATGTAGATAGTAATTTATACTATAAAGTAACTAATGATGACATCTTGGTTATAGAAGTTTTTTTTGATGATATAATCTTTGGAGAAGAAGACGGATTATGTAAAGAATTTTCTAATGAGATGCAGCAAGAATTTGAAATGTCTATGATTGGAGAGATAAAATTCTTTTTAGGATTGTAGATTTCACAGACTGGTAAAGGTATATTCTTGAGTCAATCTAAGTATTTGAAGGAATTGCTAAAGAAATTTGGAATGGAGAATTCTAAACCGATAAGAACACCTATAACTACAACTGATAAATTATCTTTGAAGGATGAATCAGAACCTATTAATCCGAAAAGATGCAAATCTATGATAGGAGGTCTACTATATTTGACACAAACAAGACCTGATATTATGAATGCAGTATGTATTGTTTCTAGATTTCAAAGTAATCCTAGAGAAAATCATGAATTAGCAGTAAAAAGGATTTTCTGATACTTACAAGGTACTAAAAATCTTGGCTTATGGTATCCTAGAGATGAAAACTTTGAATTATGTGCATACACAGATGCTAATTGGGTAGGAGATTTGGATGACAGGAAAAGCACCACCGGAGGATCATTTTTCTTTGGAAATAGATTAATCTCTTGGTTGAGTAAGAAACAGAGTTGTACATCTATATCAACAGCAAAATCAGAATATGTTGCAGCGGCAACTAACTGTACACAAGTACTTTGGCTTAAGAAAATGTTGAAGGATATAAAGGTAAAATGCAAGGAACCTATTACTATCTATTGTGATAACACTGCAGTAATTGATATATCTAAGAATCCAGTATTACATTCTAAAACCAAACATGTTTCTATCAAACTAAATTTTCTGAAAGAACATGTTGAAGCAAAGGAGATAAAATTGGTTTATGTGAATACTAAAGAGAAGATTGCAAATATTTTCACTAAACCTCTACCTAAGTAAACTTTTGAATATCTTAGAGATTAGCTTGGGGTCATGCCCCCCCCGATAGAGACTTAGACAGTTAATGATTATCATCAACTGGTAGAATTAATACAGAAAACTTTTACTCCGTCTTTGATGAGGAAGCTACTTCTTAGGGGGAGAAGTTGGTATTTTGTATTACTTTGGCATTGATGTCAAAGGGGGAGAGATTGGTATGAAAAACACAATGAAACACAATGAAGACACATGTTGCTCTCAAGGGGAGAGATTGTTACTTTAAGAGAGATTGTTGGTTTTTGGTATTTGGCATTTCTATTTTGGCACTTTGATAGTTTTTCCATCTTGTGTTGCCATCAATGCCAAAGGGGGAGATTGTTGGTATTTTGGTATGGTTTTGTCATTGATGTCAACACTTACTAAACACTTATCAATAGTGGCATTTTGGAGAATCAACAACATTCACTGGCAAACAAAAAAATATGCACAGTCATCGGTATATGGCACACTGACATAATATACTGATCACCGACACTTGGAATGATATGGAAAACACCTAGTTATGTTGAAGACATCATTTGGAAACTTTGTCTTGGAGGTTTGTTAATTGGCATATTCGTATTGGCATATTTTCTATTACTGACAAATAGGTCCAGTATAAGTACCGACAGGTTAATCTATTCCAGATTAGCACAACACATTATGAAGATGATTTATTATGATTTATTATTGTTGTAAATGCATTAAGCCGACATGTTGAATCGATTTTTGTATCGGATATTGTATTGTTTGTAAAATGCTTTTATTGTAAAATCTTGTAGAGCTGACCTACTAAAATTGGTCTTAGGGTATGGTATAAATGTAAGATCTTATTTGTAAGATCGATATAGGAATATGAAGAAGAATTGTGTGAAGGTATATGCAAGAATAAGAAGAGATATAATGAAGATATCATTTGAAGGTTGAAGGAGGGCTTTTGTAAAGACAATCAGAACTACAGTGGTACTGAATCCAACATAGTAAGATGCTATTTTGAGTAGTACATTCTTATTGGATTTAACCATCCAATTGTAATCAATGTGACTCCCATTTGTGATTGAGCAGTGAGCTCTAGGCACTTGGCCTTTTTGCATGTGTAGACCCAATTGGTATACACTTACTATCTACAGTAGTATCATATGGTTGTGGGTAAGGTTTCCCACCTTGGTTTTTCCCCTTATAGGGTTTCCACATACAAACTTTGGTGTTATGTGTTGTGGATGTTATTGTTCTTTTATTTCATGCATTAATTCCTACCAGTATTGCAATTAACTATTAAAACTGTCTATCGGCATATTAGACTGGTTGACCAGTATTAAGCATTAAGTTGGTCAAGTTGTTTTTGGTTTGAATTTGTTTGACAACTGATTCACCCCACCCCTCTCAGCTATCTCCGGGACCTAACAATTACAAGCTGTCAGTGAGACAGATTCTAATGAGTGGGAATGGGTTTCCTATCATTCTAAAGACTTAGCTAAAGAAATTTTCTTTGAAGGAGATGTAGAAGTCGATATAGTTCACAAGTATGTAGGACAAATGTCAAGAACTAGTTCACTTGAATTAGAATCACATTCAGCTAACAAGGACTTAATCGAGGATGGTCAAGATTTTCTTATACGAGGTCATTCTGATGAGAGTACTATTCTAGACATGGACCTACATACTAAAAACTTTGACACATCTATCATGACCCTTGATACCCTTGAAACATCTCAACCTGATGATCCCTTGCCTCTACTACACCCTGAACTTATTGATTGGGAAAATGAAGGACACACCGTCATTGATACCTTTCCAAATGATAATGCTATATCCTTATATCATAATGCAATCAAACTTGTAACAACCTTCATTAGGGATTCCACTAACATATCTTTGAGTGAAGTGGGTGGCAAATCTCCTAGTCGCAAAAATGAAAAAAACTAAAATAACATCAGGTCTAATGCTGAAAACCATTTATTGGCAACATTAGATCGAGAAAAAGAAAAAACAAAGGACACATCTAACAGTGAAAACCTCCTTGAGGCACCGAAAGATGAGAGATTTGACACTTTACCTAAGCACTATCAAGAAAGGTCATCCATTCTAGTTGAACCAATAGAGACGGTTAACATTGGCACAACAAAGCAACCAAAGATTCTTCATCCAATGACTTCTCTATCAGAAAAAGAAATGCAACAGTATATGGAATTTTTCAAATGAAGGCAAATAAATTTCGCCTGGTCATATGTAGACATGCCAAGGATAGATCGAGAGCTTATTATGCATCACCTAAATGTAAGTCTAGGAGCCAAACCAGTCAAACAAAAGTTAAGGAAAATACATCTACATATTGCTATTCTAGTCAAAGTAGAACTAAAGAAACTATTGGATGTCGGATTCATCAAACCTATGGCCTATCCTCAATGGGTATCCAACATCATTCCTATTTCAAAGATAGATAAGAGCATCAGAATATACACAGACTTCAAAGATCTTAATAATGATTGTCTAAAGGATGATTTTCCTCTGCCTAACATTGACATCATTGTAGATTTAACTACTGGACACACCATGTTCTCTTTAATGGATGGTTTCTCTGGATACAATTAGATCAAAATAGCAATTGAAGATCAAGAAAACATGGCTTTCACATGCCCATGGGGTACTTTCTACTGGAATGTCATGCCTTTTGGATTAAAGAATGCAGGTGCTACACATCAAAGAGCTATGACAACTATATTTCATGACATGATGCATACATTCATGGAAGATTATGTAGATGACATCTTAGCAAAATCATACAATAGAGAAGAACATATGGAGATACTGGAAAAGATCTTTGACTGGTTAGAACAATATAAGCTACGACTAAACCCTAAGAAATGTTCCTTTGGTGTTACTTCAAGCAAGCTATTAGGATGCATTGTTTTAGCTAGAGGTATCAAAGTGGATCCAGCTAAGGTAAAGGCAATCATGGAAATGGCATCTCCCAAGAATATCTGTCAACCCAGATCACTCCAAGGAAGACTCCAGTCAATCAGAAGATTTGTTGCCCAGCTAGCAAATAAATGTCAACCATTTACTCATCTGTTACATAAAAATGTTCACTTTAAATGGGATGATCAATATGAAGACTCATTCAACAAAATCAATGCATATCTCATGCAACCACCTATACTAATGTCACCAATGCACAATAGGACAATGAAGAAAAAGAACAAGCTATGTACTACATCAGTAGAATATTAGTAGGATATGAGATCAACTATTCATCAACAGAAAAAGCATGCCTAGCAATAGTTTTGGCTTCTCAAAAATTATGACACTACCTCTTATCTCACTCCATCAAGTTAATAGCTAAAATCAATATTTACTTAGCAAAGCAACATTAACAGGATGACTAGCTAAATGGATCATGATCCTAAGCGAGTTTGATATTGAATATGTTGACAAGAGAGCTATCAAAGGACAGGTCATTGCAGACCAACTAGTAGAGGCACCACTTCAAGATGATCATCCTTTAAGGATTGAATTTCTTGTGGCAGATATCTTAACAATCACAACAAAAACATGGAAACTATACTTTGATAGTTCATATACACAACATTGATCAGAAGCAGGTATTTTACTCATCACACCACAAGGTCATACAATCCCGAGAGCATATAAATTAAGCTTTTTGTACACAAATAATATAATAGCGTATGAAGCATTAGTAATAGCTATCAAAATGGCTGTAGAATGGAACATCAAACAACTTCAGGTCTTCAGAGATTCTTAGCTTGTCATCAACCAAATCAATGATGACTATCAAACAAAAGATGATAAACTCAAGCCTTACAAAAAGATGGTGGAGGATTTCAAGAAACACTTTGATGAAATCACTTTTGAATGAATTCCAAGAAATGATAATAAAGTAGTAGACACCATGGCAACACTGGCTTCTCTATTACAAACATAGGAAAACCAAGAGTGTTATGAATTCCTGGTTGAAGAGTTGTTTTATCCTGCCTATAATTTTCTAGATTCCCAAACCATTTATCAACTTATTGGACATAATTCTTCCCACTATGGCCAAACTTTCACATACCTGAAAGATAACACCTTACCTTCAGACCTATCAAAGAACCAAAAGAGAGACTTTATTCACCAATCCTCTCATTATACTCTCATCGCAGATACCCTTTTTAAATGAGGTCTAGACGGTACTCTCTTAAGATGTCTTGAACAAGAAGAATCTAAGAAGGCCTTACATGAAGTCTATAATGACATTTGTGGCACTCATTCAAGTGGTCTTACCCTTTCAAACAAACTCATACGCTTGGGCTATTATTGGTTGACTATGGAATGAGATTCTTTTCAGATAGCTAGAACATGCAAACAATGTCAGATCCATAGAAATTTGATTCATTAACCAGCACAAGAACTTCATGCTTTAGCAACATCTTGGCCTTTATGCCAATGGGGTCTTGATCTAGTAGGAAAGATAGCTCCTTCTTCATCTAATGGACACAAATTCATCCTCATAGCTACAAAATATTTTGTAAAATGGATCGAGGCAGTACCTCTCATCAATATCATAGGAAAACAAATTGTTGCATTTATCCTAGACTACATCATATGTCGCTATGGAATACCAATGACCATTATCACTGATAATGGGTGACCATTCAAAAATTAGAATGTATAAGAACTATGTGAGAAGTTCAAAATCTAGCATAGATTCTCCACACCATATTATCCACAAGGGAATGGGTGGGAAGAAGCATCTAACCAAACCATTCTAAAAATCCTCAAAAAGACAGTGAACGATGCTGGGAAAGATTGGCATGTTCAATTAAACCCTGCTCTATGGGCCTACCACACCAGTATCCGCACACCAATAGGTGCCACACCTTTCTCTCTTGTATATGGATTAGAATCCATATTGCCAATCAAAGTAGAGATACCTTCTCTACTTGTATCACTAAAAGGTCTCATCCTAGATGAAGAACAAAGAATATCTAGACTGCAGAAGTTAGAATTGATCCATGAATGAAGACAAAATGCCTTTGATCATCTAAAGGTATATCAATAAAGAATGTGCTAGATTTATAAACATAAGGTCAAACTAAGAGTCTTTCAAGCTAGAGAACTAGTACTAAAGGAAAATCCATGCAACCAAGCAGATCAAGAAAAGAAAGGTAAGTTTGAACCAAACTAGTTAGGACCATTCATAGTCACAACAATATTTGGGTCAAGAGCATATCAGCTATCAACACAAGATGGGGATTAGCTTGAGGAACCAATGAATAGCATGCATCTGACGAAGCTTTATGTCTAAAAATCAGAAAAATAAAAAACAATGAAAAATCAGAAAAATAAAAAATAGTAAAAAATTAAAAAAATCAAAACCAGTGTAAAAATCAGAAAAATAAAAAATAATGAAAAAGCAAAAACAAAAAAATCAAATATGAGAAAAAGTGCAATTAAAACAGAGGGTGAAAACCAGGCAAATAGGTGCTATCTGTCAGCTAGCTCTTCCATCTATTAGTTCATGCATTTTTCACTTGCATTCATTCTTCATCAACAACCATCATGAAGCATTTGTACATATGTAGGCATTGCAGCTGCTCTCTCGCCATGGTTTCGATCATTGAGTATATCATAAAAAATTTATTTCTAGGCTTGGGGCAAAATTTTATGATCATGTTGAGCTGAATCAAACAGGTAGAACAATAGTTAGACAACACTTATCAAGTGAAAACACTAAGACACATCCAACATTGAACATGAGATCAAACTATCAACTATCAAGCTATCACACGTCAGTCTAAGCACATCAAACATTTTTTAATGGATGATATCTTTAGGATACTACTTTTTAGCACTTTGGTTCAACTTTATTATCTTGATTTTCTCTATCATGATTTCTGAGTACCTCTAGGATGTCTTCTGACTAGAGGAACAAGGAAGGAACATGATATTTTTCTTGTCTGTTGTCTATAAATTAATCATTAGTAGGTGCAAATTTGTCTCAGGACATGATCATCGAAGTATCATCGAAGACATTTCTGATTTGCATATACCAATGGTTAATACTGCCTGTTTTATGCAAACAACACTCAAGTCATTTTGGTTTAATTATATCTCGATGCTTGTGTTAACTTGCAATATCAAAATTTAGGAAAGAAATGCTTAGGTCATCATGGTTTAATTATACCATCAATGTTTGCACTCACTTCCCACATTCCAAAAATCTCAATGGTGACAAAAATGCAAAATAATCCAGTGACTAGTCCATTGCATTTCATTTGCATTTTTAGCTTGCATTTCATTCTTGCATGGATCCCAAAAGCTCCTTTTATCCAAGGTCAAATCTATTGCAGGAATCATCAAAGCATCATCAAAAGTGTATACGCAATCAGAATGATGATTCATATCTCTCTAGATATTGTCAAACCAGTGAAAAATCTTATGCTATCTCCCTCAAATGCACCAACATCAGTATATCCAAATTTTTTTGCAACTGATATCAACAAATTGTTAGTTCTTTATCTAATCAATCTTATCAAATGAAATCAATCAATCAAACCTAATCCACTCTATCATGTCTTATACAAGATGTATCCTTCCTGAAACCAGACGTGATCAACAATGTCTTATACAGGATGAATCCTTCCTGACACCAAACAATCTGATTTTGACTCATGTCTTATACAGGATGTATCCTTCCTAACACCAGATGCTCTGATCATGTCTTATACAAGATGAATCCCTCTTGAAACCAAATGTTATGATCATCTCTTATACAGGATGAATCCTTCCTGAAACTAGACTGAGTCAAATCAATCAAGATTTTTCAATCTTATCGATCTAGGGAATCAAGCTAATCAAAGAACTCGCATTTTCATCAAACATAGTTGCAGAAATAAAATAAAATCTATCAGGATATCAATATTGCAAAAACTCCAAAGATTAATTATCTCAATTGATCTCCCAAGGGGGCATCATTATATCCAGATTTAGCAATCAAGAGTTGGGGCATCCTATCAAATCAATACCATCATCAAAATGAGATTATTCTTTGAATCAACGCATCATCGCACCTTGCTTCAAAGAGGGGCAAAATGTATACACCTAAAAATGGTTTGAAGATAATTTATTAAATAGGAAATTATTTGATTAATCTCCCTCCCCAATTTAATTGAATTCATCAAACAATTTGATTAAATTATCCATTTTCATCTACTTATTAATAAATCTAAGGATTTATTAAATCGGTTCATCTCAATAATCCTCCTAGATTAATTAATTCAAATTAATTGATCTTCTCCATCAAAATCAATTCTTCCTAATCTCCTAATTAATTAAAACAAATCAAATCAATGAGTTGTTGAAACTAATTAGCCATTTTCAAATTCTCCTACATTTAACCACCTAACCCAACCATTCCTAAACTTAACCCATTCTACCTACCCCCATGTTCCCTTTCATCTAACACCTTCTATAACCTTTGTGACACTTGTCACTAAGTGTTCCCTTTAATCCAATCTCCTTTGCCAACCTCCTCGAATTTAACCATTGATATCTTCAGATCAATCTTGACCGTTGAATCCTGCCACCTCACCCCTAGCCTTGGGAAATCCTATAAATAGACCCTATTTTGGAGAACAAATGGCCAATTCACATACATTCATTTTGGTCCTAATTCACACTCAATTTTAGCTCATTTTCATTGTTATTATAGGCATCTAGCTTATAATTTATTAGTTTAGCAATGTTATCATGCTCAATTTGGTTTGAATCTTAGCTAAATCATGCTGGGATAATCATGAATTCATATAGCTTAATCATGCTATCATGCTAGATCATGCATAATCATTGAAACCCTCCATCTAAGTGTAGTCAAGTCAGTGGAATTTGCATACTAATATCTAAGAGCAAAATCCATACTCGCATTTACTAGGAGGCAATAAGTCAATTAGATAATGGTTTTATCATTCTTTGTTTCAATTTGCTAACCATTGCTTGTAATGATTTATTAAGTGCATTGTGGTTGTAGGTACACATACACTTCATAGAGCACAACACTTTGATTTTGCTCTCATGGGGGCATACTCATGACCTTATGATCTAACATCTTCAAAGTCAAATTTTTTTTCAAATCTTCATCAAAAGTTGAGCAAAAATCTTTTTCAACTAAAGAAAATCAAACAAATTCTTATTGCTAAGGGGCATCTCTCCTTCATCACTTCATATCAAGTCAAGATCTCTCAATCATCTGAATCAAATCAATCGCTAGGGGCATATCAGTCTCATCGCTTCAAATCAAGCTTATATTTGTCTGCATCTGAATTAGTCTCTTAACGTTAATCAATTTCATCGCTTTTCATCAGGCTGATTATTCATTTTAACTCAATCAAAAGTTTAAAGAGTATCTTTGATCACACACTCAATCTAAGAAGGTGTTCAATTTCATCACATCAAATCAAGTTGGATAGTTTATCTTCACTCATCGTGTCTTGATCCATCAAGTTCAAGACCGATTTTATCTTCGCTCACTGTGTCTAGTTCAATCAAGTTCTAGATTAGTAAGATATGCTTCTTGATCATTCAAGTTCAAGTTCGGTATCTTTTCTCTCAATCAGTCCTAGTTCAATCAAGTTCAGGATCAATATCGCTTAAATCAACTTTGTTCAGCTTCATTACTTCAAATCAAGCTAAACACCTCGCTCTTCATCTAGTTCGTGATCAATCAAGTTTAGAACTGGTATCTCCTAGACACATCAACTATTCTTTGAACCAATGCATTGCTCACACATTAATTCAAAGAGGGGAAAATGTAATACCCTAATAATGGTCATCTAAACCATTGGGCCCCTAATCTTGACAACATCACCAAGGTCCTAACCAAAGGCAATTAAATCAATCTTGAGCAAACAATTTATTAATTCTTTAATCATCAAATGTCACATAGCAAGTCAATTATTCTATATTAATTAAATATTTATTTAATTAATTGAATCATTCCAAGAATATCATTTTGATCAATTATCCTATTTAATTTATTAAATATTCTAGCATATTTAAGTAATTAATAAATTTTCCATTTAATCATAAAGAAAGAATTAATTTATCACAAAAGAGGAATTAATCACAAAGCAAGAGTTAAATTGAAAATAAAATAAAAGAATTGAGTTGAGAGAGAAATCAAAATTGAGATGTTATTTCTTTCTTCTAAGTTGAGATAACTTGAAATCAGAAAAACAATTAAAAGGAATTTAATCATTCTCTAAAATTGGAACTCAAAGCTTTTGAGAAAAGAAGTTCAGTTGTATTGAAAAGACTCTTTTCTTGAATAAATCAAAGAATTACCTTTTTTTGTCATAAGTGCATGGAATTAATTAATTCTTATCTCTAATGCAAACTCGAACTTATAATCTCAATACATTTCAATTAAACTATAATTGGAATCTATCTCAAAGTTAACTGAATCTGATTTCTCAATTATTTCAATTATCCTAAATTGTGTTTTTTCTTGATCTCTCTTGTGATTCTCTATAAATTTAACCTTCATCTCTCATTCAAAACATCTTGGAGATTTTTTATCATACACTTTTTGCTCTGGAGTCATTGAATATATTGTGCTTTATTTTTGAGATTATTGCATCTTAGTTCAATTTCCTTTTGCATATTTCATGATTGCTTGAATTCATATAGCTTACTATTCATCCATCTAGCATAATCTTGCATCCATTTAGCTTAATCTCATGCTCATATAGATTAAATATTCATCTTGGTGTAGTCTAGTCACTGGTATTGCTTATACAAATCTGAGACCAATCTTATACTCACATCTTTTAGAAGGCAATTGGTTGATTTTTATGGTTTTATTATTCATGCTTATATATATCTAACCATACATGTAATGACTTAATTGAAGTGTTGTGTCTTGTAGCTTACAAACTTATTTCACTTTTTCACACACACAAGTACTGAGTACGTGATATATTAATAACTATTTACATGCTATTAGTGATGAATACTAAGAGGGGGGTGAATTTGTATATAGAAAAATACTGAACTCAAACACTTAAACAATTTAGCAGTAAACCAATGTAACAATTTTACTAACAAACTAGTTAAAACAAATGCAAACCAAACAACAAATAAAGAATTCACCCACAAGAGCAATAACACCATAACACAAGATATTTGATGTGGAAACCCAAATGGGAAAAACCACGGTGAGAAGAAACTCACAAGTAACTATCTCCAGAATAGGAACCAGACTGGTTAAGGTCAGACCAATTAAGGTCCTACAATGTTCTTCACCAAAATAGATCCTATTAGGAATCTAGATATTTGTTAGGAGATAAGTCCAGTTAAAGACTACCTTGTGAGAGGATTTTAGATCCAGAGATATGAACCACCTTGTTAGAGGATTTAGAAAGGCTTTTCCAGGCCTACCTAGTTAAGGGGTTCAGACTTGTTGAAGATGTGAGTAATCAACAAGTGAGTGATCTAAATATTAGCACAGTATGCTTGGTTAGATCCTTGACAACTCATTGTTAAGGCATCTCAACATTACTTCAGTCTTCAGTAAGTTCGCACTCAGTTTCTTCATAGACCTTCTCTTCTATGGTAGCTCTTACAAAAACTCATCAACCACCTTAAACCCTAGCAACAACTAAAACTCTAGACATGATGTCCTTATAAAGGAATCTGATTTCATGTCGGTCCAATAGGATTACAATGCAAGTCCCTAGGTTTAGTGCATCTAGACACATTTGGTAACACGACACCAAATCACCACCAAAGTGTCAGCACCACCATAGAATCAGTGGATGGTAACTCATCACAAAATGTTACTAGTTGGTAACTCATCATAGAGTATTACTGGTTCAAACAAAATACTAGTTTATGCAAAATACCGAGTGCCGGTTTGTCAAAATGAAGACTAGGAAATATATGATCTACTACTTTGTTCCTTCATGCCACTTTGGGTCTTCATACTATTTGAGATCCTCAAACCGGTTGAGATCGATAAACACTTTCTGCAAAACACCAATAGTCTAAAGACTATAATACATGATATCAGTTGGAACAAATACTAGTTGAGCTTAACTCATACATACAAAAAGTGATCTCAAAGCAAGTGTGTATCCATCAATGACAATCACAACATCATCATCAAAAATGTCAACAATCTCCCCCTTTGGCATTGATGGCAACACTTAGGAAAATTTTTACATCTAAGTGTTTTGCAACAAAAAATATGCCATAACCAAAATTACTCCCCCTAAGCATACACACTATCCCTTTTGCTGAAAAATATATTGTATACTATTCTTTAGTAGAAATAAACATGAAAGTATACATGACATTCATCAAAATCAAAATTTTTTATACTTCTCCCCCTTTGCCAACAATGACAAAAACACTGCAGACTAACCCCTATTTCTCATTAAAATAATAAAAGTTTATGATAATGAGTAAAACTTATCAAAAACTGATTTATAGTCCTACTAAAAAATCTTCATGGATAAAGACCTTGACTCAAGTAAGGAGGTAGCCACATCATGCTCTGTCTGCATCTAGGATACCTTTTCCTCCATGGCATCTATTGTGCTCATTTCCTAGATGATCGATAATGCTTCCAAGTTGAGATAGCACTTTTGAAGTATTTGCAATCTTGGTAGTATAACCAATTGTAGTTCCTACAAATCCCTAGTCTGAGTGCTGATCTCCAAATCAATTCTGGTAGTCTGGAGTTGAAACCAGTGAATGGTTTACCCATAGGTGGAGAATGAATCATAGGGCATCTTGAAGGTTCTTATATATTCCTACATATCAATTTGTAGTTTGCTTTTCTAAGTAAGCACATCACCACAAAATAGATGGGGTTGACATATCTTGCTGAGTAGTAGATTCCCCTCATCCAAAACATCTTTAATGTCCTTCTATGCCTTCTGTAGATCGGACTGGAGCTCATTTAACTTTTTCACCAAGGTAGTGTTCAAAGCCTTTTGATGCTTCTTTTTTGCATTGGCTTTGGTAACATCTTCCAGACATTGCACTTGGTCCTCCACAACTGTGCATAAGAGCTTCAATTGGGCTAAAGAAGAATCAGTACTTGGGAGATTGGTACCAGGAATCAAACTAGTGAGTGTTTCCACCACAATTTGAATCACATCTTCCTCCTTTTTCCTCAGTGCATCAAATCACTCTTGAACAAGCTTGATGCTTTGCAACAGCTCCGTTTCATTTGTAGACTAGAGGTCAAGGGGACTAGCTATGCTAACTAGTCTGGCTTGAGTGCCAATTGCCTTTGGTGTCTCCACTTGTGTGCTCTTAGCCACTTCCTTCTCCCTTTCAGCTCTTTTCTTTTCCTCTTCTGCCTTCTTTTTATCCTCTACTTCTTTCTTTCTCTTCTCTTCTTCTTGTTTCCTTTCTTCTTCTTTCTGCTTCTCTTCTTCTTGTTTCCTCTTCTCCTCCTCCTATTTTCTTTTCTCCTCTTCCTATTTCTTCTTTTCCTCTTCCTTTTGCTTCCTATTCTCCTCTTCTTTTATCTTCTCCTCTTTTACTTGCTTCTTCTTTTCTTCCTCTTGCTTCCTTTTTCTGCTTGTTCTTTATAAACCTCCTCCTTTGACACATCTATAGAGACATTTTCTTCATCCAAGGCATCAATATCAATAGTATCCACCAGTTCAGTAACCAAGTTTCATTCATTGTCAAAAACCTCATCCAGTTTTCTGATTTCTGGTTCTTTTTCAGCCTTCTTGTTGGCTTTAGACACTTGATGTAGTTTCAGAGCTGATTTGACATGAGTGTGGGTATTAGTTACTACTTCAGTGGTTTTTCCTTCTAGCAATAGAAGTTTCCTTCTCCTCATGAAGAAGAGGCCTTTATACTTTTCCATAACTTCATAGAGTTCTGAATTAGATACATCAGGAAAATATTGTGCAAATATTTCCTCTCTTATTTCCTATTCTTTTTCTATGGCAATGATCCATTTGTTGTCTAAAGAATTATACAAAGAATCCAGTGTCATAGATTTGATTTATGATGGTGACCGGTCATTAATACATAAATATTTGATAATTTCTTATTCAACTTCCTCTCTTTTATTGAAATAATCAAAACAATCTACTAAATCACTTAGTACTTTCCTCTTGATATTCTTAATGGTTCTTTGACAATGTGTCAAAGGTTTGTTAGAGGAGATATCAATATTTATCGGTGTTGATGATGTCAGTTCAATACTGGTTGGCTATGACTTCTTCCTCATTTGCCTAGTCTTCTTAGGCAGTTCTTTAGATACAGTTTCTTTAGAGTTCGGTGTGTTGCCTTTTGTCTTCCGCTTACGTTCAAAGACATTGGAAGGAGCAGCTTTTGGTTTCTTCTTTGCCAGTGACCACTTGGTCACTTTAGGGCTCACTAAGGTAACCAGAGTCGATACAGATGGCACTACCCTTTCTTTACTGAGGGCTCGTCAACCAATGTCACCCTTTCTAGATAGGTGTTGGTCCTCTTCTTCTTGGGATCAAGTAGTGAGGAAAGTAGGGTAGAAGCATACCCATCCAACATGTCATGCATTACCTCATAACCCATAGGCTCCACCTCTTCCTTTCTGGGCACAACAACCTCCATTATGCACTCATCTACTTTGATGATAAAGCAAATGTCCTCTTCATACTTCTTGACAATGTCACTAGATATTCTCACCCTTTGGCTCATCTTGCATCTTAACTCATCAAAGTATTTATTTAGGACTTTAGGGTAACCAGTTCCAACCGCTTGAAGGCTTTCCTTGATTTGTTTTGTTACCAGTTGGTTAGCAGACCACTGAATATCACCTACTCCTGGAAAGTAGCCTTGGAAGTAGAAGAACAGTTCGACCAGTAGTTGACCAAATTTAAATCTCAAAGAATTGTCATGTTTGATAGACCTCAGGTTTATCAGCAGCTGACTATGCATATAGGTGCATAGGTCAAATGAGGCATCTTCCATGATTACCCTGTAGGCGGTATTTACTGTTGTAGCAGAGACAGTTGATTCTGCTAGCAGAGAACATCTGGTAACCTATCACCATGTAGACATACTTGACCAGATCATCCTTAACAGAGTTGACAGTCATTCCTCATGAGTCGCTCATTGAACTAGTGAGCTTGGACATTTCAGTCTTGCTGACCTTCCTTAGGGCTGGCACTTCCCCAATGTTACAGAAACTGGCGACAGCATGAATCACTTTTGGTGTAATGTCATGCATCAGCTCTAAATACATTTTGTCACTATGAACACTTCTTAGAATGATGTGAATGTGATCATCTATGAATTCTTCAAGGAAATAGATAGAATTGTGAAGGTTCTTCTTCTCCAATATGCTAAATTCTGGTTTGATCTTCTTGTCCTTCCCATAGAACAAACTCAACTAAGAATGGATCACAAGAGATCCCAGGTCTTCAATTTTAAAGTCAATGTAATCTAAAATACCTTCTTCTACTATAACACCAGTGGGTATTTGGGATAGGGTATTATATTTTGCCTTCCATTGTATGAAATCAACTAAATCAATGGATATACTAGAGCTAGGATGTGATGTTGAAGCCATGATAAACAGAGAAACTTGAGAAATACCTTCAAAAGTTGAGATTTAGGGCTTGCAATTACCGCTTCGTTGCTCACTACTTCAGTTGCTAGATTATTGGTTGAGTTCTACACTTGACCGATTGATGATATCTTCAAAATATTCTTCAAGGTTTTGAAATCTCTCAGAGTCACAAGACAAATCACCTTTTGTTGCTATGCTCTTGAAAAATTCTTCGCTCAAAAACTGATAAGTGAAAAATGACTTGAAAAACCCTTATAAGTGAATTCTTCACCTACCATAATAAATGCTCCACAATTAGGGCGTAAACCCTAATTTACCTTTTACCATTTTTGGTCTTCTACCAATTGATAGGTATCACATACCAGTTAAGGTCTTTTACTGGTGTAAACTGGGGGTTCAAAACATTTCATTGATTTGTTCCCCCTAAGCTTTTATGTTGCTTAGTTTGCTGGTTCAACGACTTCCACACTAGGTGCAGAAACTGGTTCTTCTTGAGACACTTCTTCTGGCTTCTTCTTCCAAGTTTTCTTCATATCTGCTTGAACGGTTTCAACATCAATCTTTCCTTTTGGAGTGACCAATATATCATTCGATATGTTCTTTCTCATCTTGCAGAATCTTGTTATATGTCTCAGTTTATTGCAATGATAGAAAACCATTCTAGGTGCTCTCCAAGGTCCATTATTCATGCTTCCATTCTTCCTTCTGCATGTTGTAGCAGTGTGACCACCACCATGATAGATCAAATAGGTTGTTCTCCAACCAGTTGCCGCTTGATAGCCACCAGACCATTGGCCATAGGTATTATACTGGTTGGGATTCTAGTTCACAGGAGGTTTCGGGATAACTCCTTGTGTCCTTTGATGATATCTTCTAGTGTTGTGCATGACAAACCTACATTCAAATGCTCTATGCCCAAACTTGTTGCATGCATAATAGTTACCATTGAATCTATTGAATCTAGGCACATTATTTATAGAGGAAAATTGTTGTAGGCCTTGCTTCTACACACATTAGCAGTATGTCCTTCTTTGAGACAATTAAAGCAAATAGGTTTGAATTTTTTCTTACCTTTATCCTTGGATGTCAATTGCTTCTTAGGTGCATCAGCTTTTGTACCAGAGGTCTCATCTTCCTCATGATCGGAGAAACCAAGTCCATCAATATTCTTGACCAGTTTAGCTGATTCAAGCTTTTTCTCTAGCTTAACAGTACTCTTGTTGAACCTAGCAAGTATTTCCTTTGACTCATTGAGTTCCTTGGAAATAGCAACATTGGATTCCATCAAGGTTGCATTCTCAGAAATGGCTATGTTCAGTTCACCTTGCATGTCTTCTTTTTCCACTTTACTCACATGGAGTTGAGTGGTTAGGGCATTGATTTCTTGCTTCAGTTTGGAGATCTCACAATCTCTATCCTTTACCAGATCCTCATCTTTTCTTCTGTTCTCAAGCTCCTGACTCATTCTTATAGTCAGTCCTTCCAACTCCCTTCTCAAGTTGGCATTAGACTCATTCAATTTTTTAACTTCTCCAACTAGGGCTTCCATGTCTACTTCATTAGAGGAACTATTTTCAATAAGTTCTATTAGTTTTTTAGCATGCTCTCTTCTCTTGGACAAAGAGGCTTTATACTTTACTTTCAGCTCATCATAGGCTTTCTCACATTGAGTGAGCCATTGAGTAATTTCCCTCATAGTGTATTCCCCCATATCACCTTATAAGTGGTTAAACTTATAGAAAGGTTGGCTCTGATACCAATTGATGAATACTAAGAGGGGGGGGGTGAAATAGTATACAGAAAAATACTGAACTCAAACACTTAAACAATTTAGCAGTCAATCGGTGTAATAGTTTTACTAACAAACTAGTGAAAACAAATATAAACCAAATAGAAAATAAAGCATTCACCCACAACAACAATAACACCATAACACAACATATTTGATGTTGAAACCCAAATGGGAAAAACTACGGTGAGCAGAAACTCACAAGTAACTATCTCCAGAATAGGAACCAGACCGGTTAAGGTCTTACAATGTTCTTCATGAGAATAGATCCTATTAGGAATCTAGATCTCTGTTAGGAGATAAGTCCAGTTAAAGACTACCTTGTAAGAGGATTTTAGATCCACAGATGTGAACCACCTTGTTAGAAGATTTAGAAAGGCTTTGCTAGGCCTACCCAGTTAAGGGTTTCAGACTTGTTGAAGATGTGAGTAGTCAACAAGTGAGTGATCTAAATATTAACACAATATGTTTGGTTAGATCCTTGATAGCTCATTGTTAATGCATCTTAGCATTACGTCAGTCTTCAGTAAGTTCACACTCCATTTCTTCACAGACCTTCTCTTCTATGGTCGCTCTTACAAAAACTCATCACCTTAAACCCTAGCAACAACTAAAACCCTAGACATGATGTCCTTATAAAGGAATCCGATTTCATGTCGGTCCAATAGGATTACAATGCAAGTCCCTAGGTTCAGTGCATCTAGACACATTTGGTAACACAACACAAAATCACCACCAAAGTGTCAACACCACCATAGAATCAGTGGATGGTAAGTCATCACAAAATGTTACCGATTGCTAACTCATCACAAAGTATTACCAATTCAAACAAAATACCAGTTTATGCAAAATACCAATTGCTAGTTTGTGAAAATGAAGACTGGGAAATATGTGATCTACCGCTTTGTTCCTTTGTGCCACTTTTTCTCTTCATACCACTTGAGATCCTTGAACCACTTGGGATCGGTAAACACTTTCTGCAAAACATTGATAGTCTAAAGACTATAATACATGATACCGATTGGAACAAATATCGGTTGAGCTTAACTCATACATACAAAAAATGATCTCAAAGCAAGTGTGTGTCCATCAATGACAATCACAACATCACCATAAAAAATGCCAACAATTAGTCCCTAAAATGTTGGCAAGCCCAATGGTATTTTTATTCACCATGTACGTGCTCCTACACCTTAAAAATGTTATGGTAGGGAAGGAAACTAATAGGCTCAGTACTACGTACGTGCTATTTGTAGTTAATAAAATGTGAAGGAAAAGGGAAGGAGGGAGAGAGAGGGAGAGGGAGAGGGAGAGAGGGGAGGGGAGAGGGAGAGAGAGAGGGAGAGGGGGAGAGAGGGAGAGAGAAAGAGTGGAGAGGGAGAGAGAATAAGAGAGAGAGGGATGGGGTATGGATAGAGAGAGAGAGATAGAGACAGAGATAGAGATAGAGATGGGGAATGGAGGAAGGGAGAAGGGGAGAGAGGGAGAGGAAGAGAGGGTGTGTGTGTGTGAGAGAGAGAGAGAGGAGGGGGGAGGGAGGGACATAAGAAGAGAGAGGGATGTGGTATGGAGGAAGGGAGAATGGGAGAGAGGGAGAGAGAGTTAGAGGGAGGGAGAGAGAGAGAGGAAGAGAGAGAGAGAGAGAGGGAAAGAGAGAGAGAGAGAGAGAGAGAGAGAGAGAGATGATGCATAATGGTTTTTGTACACTAAGTCAAATGCTAAGTCTATCAAGGAAAGAATGGCCTCTCAAGCTCAAACTGTGGACCTTCGAATTATTAGGTCTATTGTTCATCCAAATGGTGATCACTATATGGAAAACCTAATCATAATACAACAATATAAAGTAAGGGAGATAAAGAGAGTAGGGAGAGAGAAAGAGTGGGGAGGGAGAGAAGAAGAGAGAGAGGGATGGGGTATGGAGGAAGGGAGAAGGGGAGAGAGAGAGGGAGAGAGAGAGGGAGAGGAAGAGAGAGAAAGATATAGAGAGAGAGAGGAAGAGAGGGAGAAGGATAGAGAGAGAGAAAGAGAGAGAGGGAGAGGGAGAGGGAGAGGGAGAGAGGCACCCTATATGTGCTTGAGAGGGGGAGAGAGGGAGACAATACACATACATACACACATATGTGTGTATATATATGTACTTAATATAATATATTATATATATTATATATTATATGTATATACACATATTAGATATAACATTATATTATACACACTCCCAAATTTTAAACAAAAGTAGCGCGTATGTGTTGTTTATCTTTATTACCTTCGTACACGTTTTTAATAGTAAAGACATCGCGTACATACTTCTTATACCATAGGTACCCCGTACACACTTTTGAGTGTTTAGGATTGGAAATAGGCATGGATGACAAAGCTACAGGTTGGAAGTTTGATTTCCCTCCATTTCCCCCATTTTGATATGTTTTATTTTATCAACTTGGTTTCTTGACTTTGTCATCATCAGGTTTACACTTCATCAAGTGGGTATTTCTAAAATTGCCACCATATTTTCACCCATCTTCTGAGCTTTTTAACCATATAATTTTCTTAGAATTTGAACAATAATAACATATTATTATTGAATTTCTTTTACCAGTGTCTCCATAGTTCTCACAAACATACGTGTACCATTTTTTTAATAACTTTTGATCTACTTATCCAAATTTAAAAAACTATATATTATTGTACTATACTTGATTCTTTACAATTAAAAAAGAAAAATTGTATTTTCAATTTTTTTAGTGCAAGTTATGCTTCATGCACGAACAAGTACCTAATTTTCAAGATGTGCTTGATTGGAAAAATCATTAAAAAAAAATAGTCAACAAAAAATTACAAAAAATACACAACTTCTAGTGCTCACTCTTAACTATCTTTCTGCAAAAGGATTTGTGAAATTACTAAATATAACTATGACTTTTTTGATTCGCATGTCTGACACTATGTTATGTTTTTTAGAAAAAATCAGGGTCTATTTTTCGTGAGGATTTGGACCCCTTAATATTATCCAATTTTGAAAAAATTTAGTAGTTTGGGAACTAGATTCAAAGTACTACAATATTTTTTCTTTGATTATCTTCATTCCTAGATGGATGGCTTTCAAATTTTGCCTCCAAGTTTAGGTTCACATGATTTATGATAAAACATGTCCACTTATACCCCCTTTCTGACCACCATCTTTGTGCACTTACGCATACCAGGAATGCCATAGTTCATACCATATGCTTTGTCAAACTTACCATGAGAGTTGAGGTCCTGATTTGCAAATTCAACCATATTGACTAGAAATGCCACCCTAGAGACTATAAAAGCTATCATATTGACCAAAAACACTACCATACATACCAAAAATGTTTCCACACATACCAGGAACACTATCCTAGGTTTTTGGTGTGTTGAGTTGTCCTACGGGTCTCTAGAAGTCAGTTTTTGGCTTGTTTGAGTGCATCTTTGGTCTATGTGAGTACTCTAAAGGCTTGTGTAGTATGTATTGGCATTTTTTGATATCTCTTGTTATGTTTCATTTTCTTTGGTAAGAGGGTTAATGCCTTACCATTGAGGTGGTTCCTATGCAATTTGATGCTCCAACAAGAGGGACAATGCCTCGCTATTGAGGGATTGATTTTATCACTCTAGTGGGATGTGATATGCCTCATTGTTGAGAATTTTATGTTATTTGGACCTGTTTTATTATTTTCATTTATGATTGTCTTATATTGATGTTGCATTTGTGAAGGTTTCATTCTTGAGTTGATTCTTGAGTCCTTGTTGCTCAGTTTGTGTTCATTTGTTATTGTGGTTGTTGTACCTTCTTGAGATTTCATGTTGGTATTATTTTTTCTTTTGGATTTGTATCTTTACCCTATCGCCTTGGTTCATAGATGGGGGAGTGGGCTCTTGCATGTGTTGGTCCTAGGTTGTGAGTACTAGACCTCTAGGAAGGGGGTCTAAACCTAGGAAACCACATGAAGAGTTTATGGTATAATTTCAAGTGATAATATAATAACAATTGATTAGAGGGATGGGTATTAGGAATACAACTAATAAAGATAAATAATATTATATTGTACTCCCCAATTGGATGGACCGAGGGAGGTGTTTTTTGGGATCCTAGATTGGGAAAACCATTGGAGTAGTATACCTAATCTCCCTTGAATTACTTGAAGATGAAGATGGATTCCACATGAGGCTAGCATGTGATGACACTCTACCCCACATGTATCCATTTTCCATATGCCTATTTTTATTGATTTTCTTCTAGAGGATATTTGCATTT
Source organism: Cryptomeria japonica (assembly GCF_030272615.1). Taxonomy (NCBI): domain Eukaryota; kingdom Viridiplantae; phylum Streptophyta; class Pinopsida; order Cupressales; family Cupressaceae; genus Cryptomeria; species Cryptomeria japonica. Next base: position 236,202,267 of record NC_081412.1, on the reverse strand, counting down.
ATTCATCCAGTTATTGTACTTTGGTATTGTAGCCTTGTGTTTGGGTCTCATGAAGTCATGTTGTATCCTTTGGTTGATAGGTGCCATCTTAAGTCTCGAGTGTGAGTTGGAACCTTTGTCATCTCCTAGCATTGGGGGTGGTTCCTTCATTTGTTTCACATGGTTGGGTGGTTGATTTCCTTCTACCATTGGGATACTCTCCTTTGTTTTGTATGTGTGGATTGGATTCTTCATGAGATTGTGCTATTGGGTTCTTATGTTCATGAAAAGAATACATTGTATCATGATGTAATTTGTATGTAAAATAAATTATGTAATATTATGTAATTGAGAGGGAAGTTGTATTAGGACTTCATGTTAGAATTAGGTATAGACCAATGGTTTCTTCATGATGTGAAAAAGTGCTTGTCATGAGACTAAACTGATCATGGGAATGGAATAGTTTATTTGTACTTGAATTTTACTACATCTATGTGATGGATAGTATTGTGTTATTATATAGAATTAATGGTACTAAAATGGAATGGATTAGCATTAATCTATACTTGAGTATCTAGGTGTTCATTGACACTAAAGGTTAAATCATTTGTATAATGTTCTAATAAAGTATACTGTGTATTTGGAACTTTGCATAGTACGCAATTATGACTTGACTAAGTAAAAGAAATGAAGAAGAAATATGATGTAGAGGTTAGGAAGAATGCTTTGATGTTTTCTTTATGTATAGAATAATTAATATGTAAAATGTGCTTATGGGTTTAATGTGATTATGAAATGGAGTAGTCATATGAATTTGAGATTTATTTATATTCATGCATTAAAATTGAGTTATATTATGCCCTAGGATGATGATGAATAGAATAGTTGCATTAAAGTTTCATTTGAGCAAAATTTATGAGGAATGTGTTGGTGCCCAAAACCACATATTGGGAAACCAAAGACTTACCTAATCCTTAGTTGATCCAATTAGCCTTGGCCAATGAATAGGGATGGTCGAAGACCAAATCCCTTTGCACTTTAGGCTCCACTAAACCCAGGTGGGTGTACCTTACACTCTCAAGCACAAAAGAGGTTTATTTTAAGTGAATTTAAATTGTGGGAGTTAACAATTGCAGGGATGGCAAAAGGTTTTCTCACAATTTTGCTAACAAAAGTGCTTTTTATTGAATACCTTTAAAACTAATAAAATAAGTGTGAATATAGTTGTGTTATGTAAAATATTACTGTTAGGACTTTAAGCCATTATGAAAAAGAGTAGTATTGATAGAAATTATAAGATTTGTTTCTTTGATAAGGACCTAATGTATACAAACTTATTCAACAAAGATTAATAACAGACCAGTGTCTTATCACACCATTAATGAATAACTTTGTGGACAAGAATCACTATCAACTCAAGAGACAATTATAAGACCATCACTGTAAAAGTTTCATTATGTGTTGCATGAGCAATCAAAACCCAATTTTACAATTAATATAACATCATGGGATGGTACATCACAACAAATCTAAAGATTTTTCAAGAGGACAATATGATTCCGTCAAACACAAAATTACACATAACAATCTGAAGATAAAATCATGAAATCATGTATATTAACTTTTGGAATAAGAATGTACACAAAAATTGCACTTACAAATATTCCAATACATTTAGTTTGCACAAAATAAACTCCTCATTCCTATTAGACTTTTCTAAAACATAACACTTGTAGCCCAGCTAGCAGCAAAATATTATCTATCTCTTATGATACAAAAATGACTCACTACATATATGTGAGCCAAAGGATTCAAATGAAAGGACACACCCTTTCATCTTGTTAAATTAATACTTAACTAAAACCTAACACGTAATTTCTTAAATACTAGACACAAAATATAATAAAAATTAGTTCTGGTCATCCAGTATTGTATCACACTTTTGTATATGCTCCAGATACTTGTTGTCCTTGTGGGTGCTAGTGTTGAACACAATATCCCTGTCAGTGATCTCCATAGTAACCATTTTCTCCATCTGCTCACCTGTCTCCTTCATATCCAAAACTTTTGCCCAGTCAATGTTAAGGGATGTTGAGTACACTCTGGTATTCTGCAATCCAAATCCCTTTGTCCTTTAACTGCTCTATATCATCCACAATATTTGGTACACCATACCTAACAATATCTTTACAATTGGTAAATTCTTGCTTGATATCTACACCAAATGCCTTATGCTTGTTAAACCTTCTCTAGATCTTCTCAACAATATTCTCATAGACACTCTTCTCTTTTAACAATGCCTTTAGCCTCTTCAAAGCTCTTTCATGAGAAGCCATATTATCTTGGGTCTTCTAAAAATTTGTCCATAAGTTTTTGAGGACCTCCAACAAATGCTCAAACCTATTTGTCAACAAAACACAAGCAACATCTACCCTGGCAGTCCTAATTTGCCTTCTTAGCTTAATATTTTCTTTCATTTGGTCCTCAAATTTCTTTTTCCACTTCACACCAGTATTTGTTATCTATGGTACTTCATGACCATGACTTCTCAATAGGTCTTCATATAATTTTTTGTATTTTTGACCCTCTTTTAACACCCACTGCATTTGGGCCTTATTCATTTTTGCAATGTCAATCCCCAAATCTGCATTGACAATTGGATTAACTTCTCCCACTTTTAGCCTCATCATGTGCTCAAATACCTTATCTACATTTATAATCTTGGGTATTTTATTTGGAGGGTATAGCACCCAAAGCAACATTTCCTCTTCATTTGGATCATATCTCGATCCAATAAAAATGTCATCAACACCCTGTATGTCTAACTTTACATCCTTTCTATTAGAATGTAACAAGCTGTCAAAAAAGAAAGAAGCACTTAAGTCCCATCATAGGGACAAAATGATACCTGCCTCAATGAGAATTTGTCTCTCTCTCTATGGTGTCATTGTGGCCACTACTGCATCGATGTCTTCTTTCAATTTTTTAAGCATTTCTGCTTCATTTTCTGGGATAACACTTGGAATGCTTTCCCTCAACTTTTTCCCTTTGTAATGATACAAGAATGACTTAAACTCTTTGGATTGTACAAAAACTTCATGTGTAATGAAAGTTGCGTGCTCTTCCATTCTTACATCTGTGTTGGCATTTATTCTCACCATGGCTTGCTCTTGGCTCTCTGCCACTTCTTCTAATTCAGGTGCATGGAGAGTTGATACAACCATATTCTCATCAGACCCACTCTCAGAGTCTTCTTTTTCTTTTAGTTCTTGAAGCCTCTGCTTCAACTCTTCCAATTTTTTGTTCAATTCCTCTAAGACTACATCAACCTCATCCCTTTCCTTATTTCTAAATAAATCTTGAGGATCCATGGGTATATGCAAATATTCTCCTAGGTTCTGGCTTTCCTGCAATGGTGGATATACCCCTCTGGATCATAATTTTTCCAAGCTTGGTGTCCATACAAGTTGTACTCCTCTACCAGCTTCTTTTCAATCACTTCATAAGCCTTGGTAGATACAATGGTGAAGTCTCCAAAATGAAAAGTGCCAAGCATAAACACCTTCTTGTGTGCACCACCCAAATGCTTTGCATTTGACATACTAAGTTTCTTAACAATCTCTAAATAAGAAATCCCATTAGGAACTAATATAGGAAACATATATGGAACACCCTCAAAACCATAATCGCTGAAAAAAGTAAAATTCTAGCATACAAACTAGTCACCCGATTTGTGGTTGACCCTAGTGTCTCCAAAAGCCTGGGATCTGAAGAATATCTTAATCTCTTGTGAGATAGACCCATCACATTCTACTCCAAACAATCTACACAAGGGCTTCACAAAATATTCTTCGAACAACACATAGTGTTATTTATCAAACCTTGAGTCCCATAGGGTAACCCATAATTGAGCTGGTTGGTTTTGTCCCTCTTTGTTCCTGGAAGTCACCTTTAATTCTCCTAGCCACAAAGCTTGCATCTGACCATGAAATAGAACCATATGCATTAGCAATGAGTAAAACTCGAAAGTAGGGTTAGGCTATGTTTGCAAACTCAAAAATCCTTCATGCAACTTCTCTGCCAAGTAAGTTACATAATCAAATGGCCTTAGCTCATGCATTTGAATGTCCACAGCCAACACCAATGGGCCTATTCTTGTAACATCGGGAACTTCTTCCCTGCAGACTTGGCTGCATGCCCAATATGTGTACTACAAGTATTGTCTGAACATGGTAATTTCAAATGGAGGACCATCCTACTCCATGAGTCATCCTTTCTCCTTTTCATGAATTTCCAATTTCCACATTGTGTGAGTGGTGTCCATTTGGGTATACTCTCCTTCTAGGTCTGTAAAGGATAGGGGCATGTAGGGCTCATAAGACATGCCGAAAGCCTCTTGCATAGACCTGAAAAATATCCAGATGAATGGATCCCCATTGGGCAATTGGATGCATCTTTTTTCTTTGTTGTACTTCCTGGTGATAAATTCTAATAATCTGAGATTTAGAAAAACATTTGGGACCACTAGTCTGCCCAAATTTGTCATCCAAGGGTTCGATAATGGTATCTCCTTGTTCTGTCTAAGGTAGTGATATAAAAACAATTCATGGCCCCTTATGGTTGTCCAGATATCTCCAACCCCTTTGTACTTATCTTCCAATTGATCCTTGGGTGGAAAATTGGTTTTAGACCTCCTCGACTTAGCACCAGATGACTCCATCTGGTCAGTCATGTCCTGGTTCAACTTTCACTTTTGCACACCTTCCACAGACTTCATTTTTTTTTTATTTAGTTGACTGTGTATCTGAAATCTCTATGACCTTTCTTTTCCCTTGGGAACCAAAAGCCTCAATGATTAAATGCTTGGACTCTTAAATTATTTGTGCTTCTTGTCTGCAACTTCAATGTTGGCGGCTAAAGAAACTGTGAATAACTCTAGCATGAAAACTCTTTCTTTATGCTAGATATGCAATTACTAGAGTTTGTAATGATCAAAAACTTATCAGATTTTCTTCATGCAGATCCAACCCACCTGATCGTGAGCATTAAATAATGACTGTCATATCAGACATTCTAATGGCTAATCGGCATAATCCCACCTAATAATTCAATTACTTGGCACCATTAGTATTTTGCATTTCTTCAATTACCTTTTTGTCTTTCTGATCGGTATAGGTCATTCCAATCAATCCATCTGATGTCACCCCAACTGTTTAAATTTTTTCCTCAAGGATTGACTTATCTTGATGGATCCACCTTTCCTTTCTATTAGTTAGCTTTTCTTTATGTCACATTGGGGTATGTCTCTCCAATGAAACCTTCTTCTATTTATTCCTCCAGTCACTCCATCGGCCTTTGGAATGAAGTAACTTAATACTTCATCTAATGGTCCCATGACATCTAACTTTCTTTTTGATCGGCGTAACTTTCACCGATTGCTTCATTGGGCTTCTAAGTAGCTTATTTTCCTTGCTTCCGATAGTTATAGTCTCCTTGATAGATCCACCCTCTATGGCATTCTACCCATCAGGCATCAGCACAGCTCTAAACATGTTTCTCTGGTAGCATAAGATATCCTGATGAGTCTTCTTGTATCTTACCCTTCTTATTGGGTTGCTCCAGTCTACTGGCGTAGGCTTTCCCAATGTAGTCACTTCATTTCCAGCGAGCTCATCTTCCTCAGCAGGCATCAAGATAACCCAAAACGCATCTCCCTGATAATGTATGTTATCCTCATGAGTCTTTTTCTCTTTATTTCTTGGTACCATTTTATCAGACAGAGTCTCTCTGATAAGGTTGCCTTCTCCATTTAGTGCATTAGGTATAGGGGTATCATAAATTAGGACCTCTTGATAACCCGATGTCATTTCTATGAAGACATCACCCCATTGGTTGTCGGCAAGAGCTCCACCGATAACCCCATCAGGTATCGAGATAACATTTTTTCCTTGTTGTCGATAATGTATGTTACTTCGATGACTCTGACTTCATTGTCGTAGGTCACCCTAATAGATTTCCACTTAGTCGCCCCTTTTCCTACCGCTCTCACTTTAGGAAACACCATCGGCATGAGTTACTCTTATCAACATACTTCATTCTCCTGGTGTGATTTCATTGGGGTAACTTATTTCGATAAGCAAAAATATTTGCATTTTTTACAAAAGAAGCCTTTCTCCATGGATGCAAATTTTAATAAACATACTAAAAGATTTATCCCACACCATATACATCTCTGAACATGCTCTCAACCCTACTCTATGATGACCTTTCAAAATGTGGTCTTGCAATGAGACTAAGTGTGAAGATGAGGATTACCAAAATGCCATTTCACTCAACACTTCCCTTGAATATGCCCAAGTGACACCTTTTTATGAAGACACTGCAACATAACTCCTGCACATACAACCCAACAATAAATGCTCTTATGATGGAACTATATGCAAAAAGAATCCATATATAGCACATAAATATTTTGTAAAAATATGCAGTAACAACGACTCTTTCTAGGGATGTATGTTCTTTTTAAGGACATAGCAAGATCTCAGCTATCTTTGGAAAGCAGACCAAAATAGAAAATTGAAAACATATAACAAAAAAAAAAGGAAAACTATATTACTATGATACAAGAAATACTCCCTGATTATCAAGAGAAGAAATTCTTAAGGTATTGGGCATGGACTAGAAATTCCAACACTTCGCCATCAGTATCCTGCATGTAATATGAATTTTCTCCACTTTTTCCCAAGATGATATAGGTTCCTAGCCAAAGTGCATCAAATTTTCCATGTTTTCCTTTGTCTTGGTCCCTGGCATTCCATTTAAGTACCCATTCTTGTTCTTCAAATGTTTCGTCACAAGCCTTTTTATCATATAAATCCTTAACCATCTGTTGCCTCTAAATGTTTCTTTCTTGAGCCTCTTTTCTATACTCATCCAACTTAGCCAATGCCATCAACCTGTCCCCCATGAAGTTTACTTCCTGTGAACACTCCTCTGTAACAAATTCATAAACTGGAAGCAAATTATTCAAGGGTAACCTTGCTTCTTTTCCATATACAAGCTCATATGGAGAAAATCCTATAGACTTATTGACTATCACTCTATCACCCCATACTACTAAGATCAATTTTAAATCCCAAGCTCTTTTATTTTCACCCAACATCCTTTTAATAATCTTCAACAAGTTCTTATTTCTTGAATCTTCTTGTCCATTTCCTTGGGGATGGTAAGGTGATGAATAGGACACACTGATGCCATAATTTTCATAGAAATCGGAGAACTCCCTAGATCTGAAACACATCCCATTGTCTACCACAATCTTTCAAGGTACTCCAAATCTGGTCAGAATGTTTTCCAAGAGAAAATTTGTCACCATTTTGCTTGTAGCCTTTCTTGTGGGAATGGCTTCAACCTACTTAGTAAAATAATTAGTAGCCACCAAAATCCATTTATGCCCACCACTATATTTGTTTTCTATTTCCCCTATGAAGTCAATACCCCACATTTGGAATGGTTCTTCTGTATGCTTGGGTCTAAGAGGAATAGCTCCATTATACCTAAGCTTCCCTGAAAATTTTTGACATGCTTCACATTTTTTGATATAAGCATGACAATCCTTGAAAACTTGGGGCCAATAATAACTGGCATTAAGAACTTTATGAGTAGTGGTTTTGACTGAGAAGTGGCCTCCACATACACCTTCATGTAAGTCTTTTTAAAATAGCAGATGCTTGACACTCATCTAAATACAATAAGAGAATACTATCTCTATTTTTCCAGTATAAATCTCCATTAAGTAATACATACCTAGATGTTTGAAGCTTTAAAGCTCTTTTCTGACTATCATTTAAACTATCAGGACACTTCATGTATTTCAAGTAATAAACAATATTTGTATAACAAGGGAACCTCTCAATTCTCATTTGTGCATCATCCAACTCTATTTGATTTACATGTTCTACTTCAAGATTAGATTCTACCATCAATTTTGCTAAACCATGACCCCTCACCAACTTTGTGATCTATATATCAATATTGAATTCTTGAATCTGGTTTATCCATCTGCATCTCCTTCTAGTAGTTTATGATTGTCTAAAGATGTCTTTAACAACAACATTTGGTACATATGCAATAACAGTGGCACCAACTAGGTAGGGTTTGAAAGTTTTTATAGCTTTCACAAGAGCATAGGCCTAATTTTCATTTAAATCATAGTTCAACTCAGATGCTTGCAATGTCTTGCTAAATAATTCCACTCGCTATTCATGGCCCTCATCATTCTTTTTTAACATAAAAACATCAATAGGATGGAATGAAGCAAATGAAAACACTTGGAAAGGTTTGGAGAAATCAGGGGACTTTAATACAGGGGCTTCCTTGATGGCTCTTTTGATGTTTACAAAAGCTTCAATAGCTTCATTAGTCCATTTTATTTCAGCACCCTTTTTCAACATTTTAGCAATAGGTTTTACAATTTTAGAGAAGTTTGAAACAAATCTTCTTACAAAGTTAATTTGACCAAAAAAATATTGAATTGCCTTAACTGCTTTAGGGATTTGAGTCTTATCAATAGCAACAATCCTTTCTAGATTGATTCTCACACCATCTTTTGAAATAATATGACCTAATAATTTCTATTCAGTAACTCCAAAATGACACTTTTTGGGATTTAAAGGTATGTCATATTCTAATGCTCAAATAAATATTTTTTCTAGGCCATTACAATGGTCCTCTTATTTTTTAGAATAAACCGTCATATCATCCTGGTAAACCGCAAAGATATAATCAATCAACCCCTCAAAGGCTACATCCATAGCCCTCTGAAATCTAGCTCCTACATTTGTCAGTCCAAAAGGCATCCTAGCATAGACAAAGGTGCCCCAAGCTGTGGTGAAAGCAGTTTTGAACTTTTCTGCTTCCCTAACTTTGACTTGATTATAACCTAAGAAGTCATCCATCATAGATAAGAATTCATTTCTAGTGACTTTTTGCAAAAGAGCCTCCATGTTAGGTAAAGCATAATTATCTTATAAAGATGAAACATTTAAATTCCTAAATTCCACACACAATCTGATATCACTATTCTTTTTTCTGACAGGGACCAAATTGGACACCCATCTTGAGTGCCTTATGGGCTCAATAATACCAACATTTCTCATTTTCATCTTGGGAGCCAAAGTAGGGTTTATTGGCCTTTGCTTCTATCTGAAAGGCTTTGCATCAGGCTTCAAGGGTATCTCATGCTGGAACAAGTCTTCCCTGTATGCCTTAAGTTCATCATATGATCAAGAAAAGACATGCTTGTACTTCTTTAGCAGATTAATCAATACTGTTCTGATTTTTGGTGTGAGCCCTTTTCCAATATATACTTCTCTTGGATTTCTTTCACTTCCCAAGTTGATTTTTTCAACATCCTCACATCCTCCTGAATTAGGTCTGAAACTTTCTATATCTTTATCATCAAACATTATTTCAAGCTCTATCAATCCTCTTGGGATTTTATTTGTTTTTAGCTGCAACACCTCTTGCCCAAGTACAATCCCCTTGCCATCCTTGCCCTCCACAAGTCCATTCCAATCAATCCACTAGTGCTCATACTGATTCTCACAAAACAAAAACTTTAGCAAATTCCTATTATCATGAAATACTTGCCAACTCTTTATATTGTCAGGGACTGATGGTTTGGTCTTGATTTCTACTTGGGTAATATCATCAAAAGGGAGATCATTATGTTTGATTGCTAGGTTAGCCATGAAGTTTGCCAAAATGTTATTGGACCTTTCAATCCAATTTATAGAGAAAGCATCAAAGAGTTCAATGTAATCCCAAACCTCATTCCTATACCTTCTTAATTTTGCATTTTTTGTAGCAAATTTGCAGCTAATTTTTAATCACCATAAACTGTTAGTAACTTAATGCCATGTTTATTTTCTATTTTAAGTCCTAATAAAACGGCCTCATATTCAAAAATATTATAGTACACTAAAAAGCTAACAAGAAAGAGTATTTAAAAGATTTTCCATTAGGTGAAATAAGTACAACTCCTACTCCATTTCCATCCTTACTAAAGGCACCATCAAAATACAATTTCCAAATTAAATTTTGATTTTGTTTAACCATTTCTATAATTTTATTAACTTTTACAAGTTTAGAAATACTTACCTGAAAGTTGTCCATATCTATGTGGCAAAAGTAAGTCACTTCATCATGATCAACTTCTTCTATGAGGTATGGAGACTTTGGTTCTCTTTTTATCCTCACCTCTATCCCTTTCACTGGAATAGTGGCATATCACAAGTCAAGCTGGACATGTCCACCCACCAAGTTAGACCATTGTCTAGACAACAACATCCCATAATTCACAGGTACTTGTACAACTATGATATCTATCTTGTATGCAATGTTTGGGTAGGCTGGGAATCTGAACTCAATGTCCTTCATAATTCCTACTATAGGAACTAACCTATTTTCCCAATTCTTTCATGATGTCTTCTGGGATGATATTTGCTGCTGCTCTTGAATCTATCATGCAATTTTTTAGCATTTTTGTGTTTATCAGTAGTGTTAGATAGAAATGATCTACCTGGGTGAGATTTTTGATAATAGACATGCCAAGATACACCACAAGAGGATCTTCTTTTGATTTAGGATCTCCCCTACTTACTTCTCCAACATTAGATATAATTTTCAATGTCTCATTCTTGTAGTCTGCGAATTTCATTACTTCTAGTAGAGGCATAATTATCTTTACTTGAGACAACTCCTAGGACATGAATGAGTTATTATTTGAAGTGGGCTTACTTGCTTCTTCTCCACAGGCTTAATCAGTTTTGGCATTTCTTCTTTCTTGTCCTGTTCTAGTATTGTTTCCTTTCCCTTTTTGGAATTTACATATTTGCTTTTGAAAGTGTTGTCTTTGTTCCCATCTATTTTTTAAATTTTGGCAAACACACTTGCTGACTTGCCCTACTTATTATTTACATTCCTATTTCTCAGCTAATAATTGTTCTTAACTTTTTCTATTGCTGCAATAGTGAAGGCTTTCTTTTCTTTCTCAGTTAAGTTCCTTAGTGAAGGTACTATGTGAAGGTACTATATCATCCTGAAACAATCTTCTCAAAGCTAGAATGTCTTCATCATCATCATCTGAAAAGGCCTATTCTATAATATAATGTTGGTTTTCTCTCATTTGCTACACATCAGAAAAATGCCCTCCCTTAGATGAGTCTTCATCCCTTCCCTAATATGGATAATATGAAAGTACATTTAGAGTAGGTTCACAATCCTCATTATGATTTTCCTCCTCTATCAAACCTTGGGCAATCATGAACTATTCTACAACATGAGGTAAATTACAAACATCACACCATGGATATTCATCTACAAAATTTGTGGCCTTCTTCAATGGATCATGAGTTTCTTTGCTTACATTTGGCTTCACTAGCTTCCCATCCTTCCAATTTGTGTTATATGGCATATCATGTAGCCTCAACCTATTGTAATTCATTTTCTTATTGTTGTTATATGCTGGCTTTTCATTAGGGTTTTTCTTACCCTTTAGGTCCTTAAGCATGTCCATGATCGGAGTAAGTTCATCTTTCTTGGGAACCCTGGAATTGTACAATTTTGGATCATCTCTCTTGGCAACCTTCCCAGCAACTTTTCTGTTATTCTCAATGGTAGCTATAGACACCTAACATTGTCTTGTCTAATTAAATAAATATTTTATTTATTTAATTTTTTATTTTTTTTAATGAAAGTGAACAAGCCACTAAACTTTTTTTTAATTATATTTAATATTTTTTTACAACGGGTTCAAAATGCATACTAGAAGGAAAGAACCTGCAAGAAAACCTCTAGTTATTGCCTCATATAAACCAAACTATACTACCCTTACAAAATAGCTATTACATATCCAATTGATCATATAACCTGCCCAAATCCATTCATGTGAGAGATACAATGAGGTCCCATAGGACATTTTTTGATACAATAGTTCAACATATGGTTATATCCAACAAAACATAAGCTCAAATAATTACAAAATGAAGAGATGGATGTCAACAAATATCTCCAAGATAAAATCATGCAAAGACACCAAGAAGCCCATATGCTTTTACTAAATGCGGAGCAAAAAAATCTTCAACCTAGCTTGTCAAAACTAAATTCTATACCAAATTAATTGCCCATACCTGCATCAAAAAATCATACCACATCTCTAAGATATCATAGAAAAGTATCTGACATTTAAAAACCAATTTCTAGTGCCTTCAGCAGGGGGATCATTAGCTACATCTGGAGGAGGAACAACCCTTAGAGGGAATTCCAGCCATGCAGGAGCAAAGAACAAAAATCTCAAAGAAAGTAATGAGTGCAAAGCTTCAAAAACAACCCAAGCTTTATCCACAATCTGAGTAGGCACCCAATTCACAAGAAACTCCATACATGCCCGGGTATCATCCATGGTATCACATATCAGCCCCATTCTTAATTCAAACAATAATTGACCATACCATCCATTACCCAAAAATTCATGATGAGAAAGAAAACCACTATAATAGAAAGACCCCACATCAAAATGATAACTATCCAAAGTAGAAAAAACCATATCCCTATTACACAAAGTTGGAAATATGAACGTGGAAACCATGAGTCAAACCAATTCAGCATCAAGTAAAACATCATAATAGATTGTAACAAATCGAGACATAATCTCTGAGTAAGAAATATTAAGACAAATTTCCAACTAACGATTCTCCAAAAGCTTGTAGATTTCATAAGCCACCTCAGGAGAAAATAGGTTAAAAACCTTACCGAGATTTTGATTATTATCCTCATTTTCTTCCCCTGAAACCACAGATTCAAGCACCACTCTATATTTTACAGAAGATAAGAGACTCGACATTTATAGAAGCAATCACACCAAGACAACCCACAAAACATGTGAAACAAAATGCAACCTACCACATTCTAAATAGTCTAAGCGAAAAGCATGGAAATAAATATTTTATTTATTTAATTATTTAAGCCTAATTCTTCTATTAATTAAATGATTTTTATTTATTTAATTAATTCATTTATCCTCTTCTAGCCTTACTTCTCTTTAAATAAATACCTTTATTTATTTAAATTGTCCTCTCGTAAATTAAATAAATACTTTTATTTATCTAATTGATCCCACTTCTTCTATTAATTAAATAAATCTTTATTTATTTAATTAATTCATTGGCATTTTCTACCCATGACACATGTCATTCATCTCTTAATTCTTACACTACCTACCCTCTCATTATTTTCTTATTTATTTTACCTACCCTCTAATCTTACCTGACCATTTATCTTTTACACCTCTCAATCTTATCCCTTCATTTCTTATAGTGTCTTCTATATAAGGAAATGCTTCCTTCATTATCAACCCCCAACTACACTCTTGAACTTTCATATGTGATCAAGCCTACTTGTAACCACATTTTCATTCTTTGTTGAGCTCTAGTTCACATATAAAATCTGAGAGCAAATATATCAATCAAGATCAATGGAGATAGAAAGAATGGAGATCCAAACTCTATTGGACATGTGATGGTATAATCTTTTTGATTTCATTTGATTTGAATTTTCTTAGGTTATCATCATATGTTATGGTGGATCTTTGTTATTGTTAGGCTAGGATTTCGTGGTTGAATCTATTTACACTTTCAATATTGTTATTTCCATTTTTACCATAAATATTTTGGCACGCCTGATGGGACCCTTGTCCCTTTTGCATTTAACATCTTTTGTTGTAGATTTTGTGCCTTTGAAGTTGTAGATCTAACATCTCCGATAACATTTTGATATTTCCACATCTGTGCATCATGGAATCACGTTTTTGATTTTATGTTGCGTCTATGACCTCCATAATTGTCTCTATGTTCGATAGTATTTTATTTTATTTTGTAGATTTCAGGGTGTGTCTCTATTTCCAAATTGCTTTTGTGCACCTTTCAGACACATCTCTATTTGGGAGTCGCGTCTGTGTTATCTAGGCATGTCTACAAAGGATTTAGGTGCATTTGTGATTTTCTACTGCATCTGCAATAGGTTTAATCACGTTTGTGTTTTGGATTTTACTTTTTTTAGTTTTTGATCTAGTTTTGAGACTTTATTTCATCATTTGGATTTCAGATCTGGTTTATTTTGGGCTAACACGTTGTGATCTAGCTAACAAAATTGGTGCAGCTTGTCTTTGAAGTGAATCATCTTGTCAAAGGCCCCTATTTCATGAAGTCTTTTGGATCTAAAATTCACCTAACTTGTGTGCTTGCAGGAGGGGTATTATTGCAAAACTACTAACAAATCTTTGTTGCAAAATTTTGGCAAGGGTTTTTGATCTTTATTGTGTGCCTTGTTTTCATAGATTACCAAACACTTCAATTGGTGTACTAAAATTGAAACAATTTCTTTTATGTATTGAGAAATAGGATCTTTTTCTTTAATCTCTAGAGGGCCTGTCTCCTCGTGTGGTCATTAGGACTACTAGTGAGGAGATAATGACCCAAGTGGTAGTGAGGAAAAGCCACCTCTTTCAAACCACTATAAATGATTGTATCCATGGTGAAAGCCATGGGTAACATGTGTTGATTAGTTCATACCGACACTATGTCTCCCCATAAACCCATTTGATCAAATTTATTTGATCTATTGTAGGGCGTAACCCCTACCGACTGGGAGCCTTCTGTATTTATAGAGCTTGAAATGTCACATGTAAAGCCACACGAGTGGATGCCCTTACTAGCACCTTTTTGTTTTAAAAATCCAAAATCATTCTATTTTTTGGGGCAGGAAGTCGATCCTCTGGAGTGGCCCACACACATACGGTTCTTAATAGAGATACAAATTTCACCATGAGCAGTTTTTATGGGGACTGATGCTTGGCTACCCCAGATAAGTGAGTGTCAAGGGTGGAGCCAATGGGGTGAAGCATCTAAGTATCTACTTTGAATAGTGTAGCCTTAGGAGAAACCCCATGTGGGACCAGCAACTATTGTCCTAGCCAACCATAAGAATTGTGCTTGTCTTCTTTTAAACATTTAAATATTCAAGATCAAAATTCATAAGTTTCTTCGTAGAGTGACAAATCAATTTTTCATGGTCATATGCCAATATACCTGAACTGGATCCGGATTTAGTAATGCATCATTTGATAGTTAAACCAGGGGAAAAACCAGTAAAACAAAAATTAAGAAAGATGCATCCACAAGTGGCATTATTAGTCAAGGTGGAGCTTGAAAAATTATTGGATGTTGGATTCATATGACCAATTGATAATCTTGAATCGATCTCCAACCTAGTACCAGTCAATAAGTCAGATCGCAGCATCCAAATATGTACAAATTTCAGAGACATCAACAAAGATTTTCCTAAGGATGACTTTCCATTACCATAGATAGACCTGATTGTAGATCTCATAGCAGGTCATGCAATGTTATCTTTGATGGATGGATTCTCTGGCTACAATCAAATTAAAATTGCATCTAAGGATCAGTACAAAACAACATTTACTTATCCCTAGGGAACTTTTTGCTGGAATGTCATGCCCTTCAGGCTAAAGAATGCAGGTGCTACATACCAACGAGCCATGACTACTATCTTTCATGATCTCATGCATGTAATTGTAGAAGATTATGTTGATGACCTCTTGGGAAAATCAATAGACATAGATACACATTTGGACATCCTTTCAACCATTTCTGATTAGTTGGATAAATACAAAGTAAGACTAAGCCCCAAGAAATGTGTCTTTGGAGTAACCTCAGGGAAGCTCCTGGGATTCATTGTCTCAAAAAGAGGAATTGAAGCCAATCCAACAAAAGTTAAAGTAATCCTAGAAATGACACCACCAAGAAATATCAGTCAACTTCAATATTTACAAGGAAGACTCCAGTCTATACAAAGATTCATAGCACAACTTGTGTATATATGTCATCCTTTTCAGCATTTACTACACACAAGCATCAAATTCAAATGGGATGATAACTGTCAATAGATTTTTCAAATACTCAAAGATTATCTTCTAAATCCACCAGTCTTGATGTCACCAGTCCCAGCCCAACCCTTGTTAGTCTACATATTAGCTACATCAATAGCACTGGGGGCACTCTTAGCACAACAAGATGTTGAGGGCAAAGAAAAGGCAGTCTATTACATCAATCCTACTTTGGTCAGTTATGAGATAACTACACACCAATTGAGCATGCATGTCTTGCTATGGTTTTTGATTCATAGAAACTATGACATTACATGCTAACTCATAAAACTAAGTTGGTCGCAAGGATCGATCCATTAAAATACCTTCTTAATAAGGTGATGCTTACTTGCAGACTAGCCAAATGGGTGATTCTCTTAAGTGAATTTGACATTGAATATGTGGATAGAAAATAAATAAAAGGACAAGCTATCATGGATCAGTTAGCAAATTCTTCCATGATAGATGATGCTCCTCTAACTTCAGAATTTCCAGATGAATCCATCTTGATGGTATCACACACAAAGCCTTGGTAACTATACTTTGACGGCTCATACACACAGCATGGTGTAGGAGCTGTAATCCTCTTTATCACACCTCAAGGGGATTCCATTCCAAAATCATATCATTTGTTATTTCCTTGTACTAATAACATAGCAAAATACAAGGCATTAACAACTAGATTACAGATTGCAGTTCAGTGGAAGATCCAGGAACTTCATGTTATTGGGGACTCTCAACTTGTAATTCATCAAGTAACCAATGATGACCAAACAAAGGATGAAAAATTAATGCCTTACAAGAAAATGGTAGATGACTTCAAGCAACATTTCATGAAGTTAACCTTTGAGCAGATACCAAGATAGCATAATCAAGCCACAGATGCCATGGCTACTATTGCTTCGCTGATCGATCTACCACAGAATGAAACCCGCTATGAGTTCTTGGTGCATAACCTTTTGGTTCCCTCATATGAGACCACTCCTACTGAGATGATATGTATCATTGGTCCTAATTCTTAGTTATACAATTCTATTTTCACATACCTTCATAACAACACCCTTCCTCTTGACTTATCCAACAACCAACACCACACTTTCATTCACCAATCTTCCCAATACATCATTTTAGCTGATATCCTATACCATCAAGGACTAAATGGAACTCTCCTTAGATGTTTAGAAAGGGACGAAGCTCAGATTGTGTTACATGAAGTTCATGAAGGAATATGTGGTCCACATTCTAGTGGTCCTACCTTAGCCAAGAAACTCATCAGGACTGGATATTACTAGCCCAACATGTAAAAAGATTCATATCAGTTTGTCAAGAAATGTAAGCAATGTCAAATTCATGGAGACCTTATTCATGCACCAGCATGAGAACTTCAACCGATTGTGATTCCTTGGCCCTTTTGCCAGTGGGGACTCAATCTCATAGGAAAGATTCACCCTCCTTCCTTTAATGGCCACAAATTTATTATCACTGCCACAATGTATTTCACAAAATGGATCAAAGTCGTGCCTCTCACATAAGTCACTGGAAAATAGATTGCTACATTCATTCTCAACTATATCATTTGTTGGTACGGTATTCCTCTTTTCATCATCACTGACAATAGATGTCCTTTCAAAAATCAAGATGTTCATGAACTTTGTGATCGCTTCCATATTACTCATTGTTTCTCCACTCCATATTACCCCCAAGGTAATGGTCAAGCTGAGGCGTCTAATAAAACTATTCTTAAAATCCTCAAAAAGACAGTCAATGACGCTAGCCGAAATTGGCATATCCAACTCAATCTTGCACTTTGGGCTTATTGCACAAGTGTTCACACACCTACAGGAGACACACCTTATTCACTTGTCTATGGCACTAAAGCTATATTTCCTATTGAGTTCAAATTACCATCTTTATGAGTCTCATTGCAAAACATTATCAATGATGAAGACTACAGTGTCTCTCGCTTACAAGAACTAGAACTATTGGATGAACGAAGACAAACTGCTTTTAATCATCTCAAGGCTTATCAAAAATGAATGAGTCATAGTTACAATCACAAGGTAAAGCCTTGCATATTTGAGGTAGGTGACTTAGCTCTCAAAGAAAACCCCAAAAATCAGCAAGATAGAGAGAAGAAGGGCAAGTTCAAACCAAATTGGCTTGGTCCTTACATCATTACAGTAGCCTATAGATCCAGTGCATATCAACTCCCAACCATAGAGGGCAAACCTTTGGAGTATTCTATCAACAACATGCACCTTTTTAGGTTTTACACATAGCTCTTCAAAGTATCCTAATTCAAAAATACAACAAAAAAAATTTAAAAAAAATACAAAAATACAAAAAAATCATAAAAAATAAAAAATCGTTACTTGGTGAAAACCTGGCAAATGGGCACCTTGTGACACAAAAAAAATTTTAAAAAAATTGAAAAAAGTAAAGAGAAATAAATCCATCCAATGGTGAAAACCACTTCAGTGGCATCCTGGGCAAACACCATGGTGAAAACCAGGTTACTACCACCATGTGTAGAGACATTGCTCCTCCCTCCTTCAGGATTCACTTTCATCCTTTCACTTTGCACACACTCACAACCTTTCCATCCATAATAAATCAGTTCCTATCTATGGCTAAGATAAATCCTACATCTAGTGATGCGTGTGGGACTACGAGCATCACATGTTTCATGGAGTACTATTTCTTTCAATTTTCTTTAGTCTATCCGCGCACAATCCGCAATAAAGTTCCATCTTCTTTGCAATAAAGTTCCATCTTCTTTGCAATAAAGTATCAATTTCATGGATTTAGTCAGTTTTAGATGAGACACAAGTAGCAATGGGCTTCAACAAATCAAATCTTTCAACAGACTCAGACAACATTATGGTTTAGTGCTATCTATCCTTTTGTGAAAGTAAACATTGTGACCACAATCAAATAGACTTATACAAGTGACAAGAGAAACTAAACTTGAGGACTATAGTGGATGTTGGTATCAATTCTTGGTTTTCTTTTGATTTTATCCTTTTCGTGACATGTCTTTTAGCTTTTCTAGGATGTCTCTGACTAGAGTTTTTATCTCCAAGATGTCTTTGACTAGAAAGGCAAGGATGGGGTATTGTCACCTATTTTTCTTTACTGTTTATGAATTGTCTCTTAGTAATGCTATGACTTGTCCAAGGATACGAGGACACTAAGAGTCTAGTATGAACTGGGGCATTCCTTGTTTGTGACCATCTGATCTCCATGCAAATGGGTACAATGACTTTTCGGGTAGAACATATACCTCGATTGTCATAACCCATTTTTTCATAATAAAGCTCAATGATGATAAAGCACAAGAAGCTCTTTCACCTCCATATCTTCTATATTCCATCCCCCTTTCTTGATTGACCTCCATAGTACTTCTTGAGTCTGTATAGCTTACTATCACATGACTGAGTATAATGACATGCCAAAAATATTTGCATTTCATGTAGTTTGCATATGCATCATCACATATTAGCATTTCATACATACATATAGATATCACAATTGCATTACATCCTGTACACAACACATATTAGCACATTTTACATTCTTTTCATGTAAATAGCGATTTATATTATCATGTTCATCTACATTTCATATAGTCACATTTGCATTATGCATAACATTAAAAAAATATAAAAGAACAAAAATATATTTCATTCCATCATGTACATATTTGCATCCATATCATAAGCATCACATAGCACCAACATTACATAGATACACATGCATATAGCTACCTCAAATATGAATCATCTCATATATATATTAAAATCATAAGTGTCATGATATAATGATGTCAAAATCATATGGCTACAATCACCCAAAGGTGTCATCATATAAAATGGTACAAAACTGATACATAGGGAGCCCTCTAAGGCTATGATGAACTCCCTCCCTTGGAGCCAGCTAGCCTCCATGGAGTCTAAGCCTTGGAAGGACTCACCCTAGGATCATCTCTCCTGTCCCCTCTATCTGGTGGTGGTGGAGGACCCATGACCCCACCGCTAGATGCTTGTATCCCGTCTCTTCCTCTAGAAGTCATTGCAGTGTGTGATGGTCTCTGGAAGCTCCTATTCTACTGATATGGTTGAACAACTCCATAATATAGGTCTCTCCAGTAGGCTATCTCCTCCCCTGCCTGCAGAACATAGGCGTATCTAGCCCCTATGTCCTCTGCTACTTGTCTCCCTTCCCTTAGTGGTGTCTCAACCTCTATATAGTGCTAAATAGCTTGATCACTGTCCCACTTAGTGTCCCTTAGCTATCTCCTGAGTCTAGCTATATCCCTCTCCAAATCCTAGATCTCATCTACCTATCCTTGAAAGATCTCCCTCAAGGATAGTAGCTCATCTTCCTCCTCTCTCCCCTCACCCTATCCGTATGGCTGCTCCTATGGCTACTCCTATCCCTATCTCCATCCCTATACCTATCTAGGGGCCTGTACCTATCTGTGAACCTACTTTGTTGGTACCTATAACAACAATCCATCTCTACCTCTCACTAAATGGGCCTGCTGAGCCTGTCTCTCCTCTAAGCCACTCTCCTCTCTATCATTATGCCCCACCTCTATCAACAACCTCTACCTCTACCATCTCCACTATCATCTCCATCACCTCTACCATCTCCCTCTATCACCTCCCCTAGATCCGTTGGCTATGGAAATGGATGCTCTGCCCAATATGCAGTGTATCTACATCCATCCCTATATCCTCCACATTTTCCCATATATCCAAAGGCATGGGAACCATCTTTTGTAGCACTGTCACTCCACATCCTAATCCCACTGATTCGTGATACACAAACTGATGTAGCTCATAATACAAGTGTTCCAAAAAACATGGTTCCCATGCAAACCTTGTGTGCTCCATCACTAATGTCTCTAGAGTCCTCCCCCATCCCATAGCCAACCCTCATGTCGCCCTATCTAGATAGAGGAACACACTAATCACTCTTCATAGCACCACTAGTAGCACCAATCTTGTCCATGTCATGGTATCCCAAGCCACATTTCCAACCCACATCTCGAGTCTTGGATCCTGAAACACTCATCTCAGTGCATACCTATCTCCCTCTCGATCATAAGGAACTAACTCCCCATCGATCAATATCCTGTACACATCCTCTAATGTGACTTTCATTTCACCCATCGGCAAATAAAAAGTACATGTCTCTGAGTGCCATCTCTCAACTAATGCAGTCAGCAATCCCATGTCCACCTAAAACTTAGGCACATACAAAATATATCATAGTCCCATGACCTCAACGGCCGCTCTATCCTCGAATGTCAGCTCGAGTCATAAAATTTGAGTCAAATGGAATCTCTCCTATGACTCTAGATTCGATAAGTTCTCCTATAGTCAAGAAAATCAACCGTGTCAATGCTAGTGGCATTTCCTGTTCATCACAAAGTGTTTCTTTCTATCCTAGTGGTACTCCTTGTTCATCACAAAGTGCTTCTTTCTACCCTAGTGGCATTCCCTGTTCATCACAAAGTACTGCTTTCTATCCTAGTGGTACTAATTGTTCATCACAAAGTGCTACTTTTTATCCTAGTAGTACTCCCTATTCATCGCAAAGTGTTGCTTTGATCCTATCTTTTAGGGCACCTACTTGAGTGTATCCTCTTGAGTAGCTTATACAATTGACAATGTATGTTCTATCATAGAATTGTCAATTTCAACCTAATCTAGTTGACAATGTATGTCCTATCACAAAATTGTCAATTTCTATGGTACTCCCTGTTCATCACAAAGTGCCTCAATTTATCCTATCATAGGGCCTCTTCTTGAGTGTATCCTCTTTAGTAGTTTCCTAATTGGCAACATATGTTTTATCACAAAATTGTCAATCCTAGCCCTGTCTACTATTCTAGTCTTCCTTAGATGACCTACTTGAGTGTATCCTCTCAAAAACTTATCCAATAGACAATGTATGTTTACCATAGAACTGTTGATCTGGCCTTGAAGACATAAACATGCTTTTTTGACACAAACGTGCTTGCATACTTCACAAACACACCCGGTCTGCACAAACAGGCCTGCATCACACAAACGTGCCTCTGCTCTACCCAAACATGTTTGTCCTACATAAACATGCCTGAAATACATAAAGGTGCTTGCATCTAACACAGATGCTACTAGAATCACGGACATGCCTGGCACCAACGCCGATGCGTCTAGCACCAATGTAGACGTGCCTAGCCTACCCACACACACCTTATCTTTTTTCCCCCTACTTGACAATTTTTACAACATACCTAAATCACATTTATTTCCCTACTTGACATGCATCTATGACAACAATTAATGCAACAAAGTACAAGGAGGTTTTGTGGTACTCACCGGCTCTCCCGCATCTGTTGGCCTCTGAAATTGGCAAATGCAATCGAATCTATGCACCAATGCCATTGCCACTGACTGTTGACTTCTCTCTGCTCTCTGCACTCTTATCTCTTAGGTGTGTGGATGGCAATGAAGATGTTTCACTCATAGTCTATCTTATAGACTACCATGGCCCTCATTTCTTGAGTCAGTCTTCTTTATCCCGTGACTCTGTCACTCTATCTTTTTAGTCCATTCTAGCTTTTCTTTCTTATCAAGAGATTATCTGTGATCTTTTTTTGATATTTTCATCCAATCTCTCAAGGGGGCATATCATTCCCATCTTGGGTAAAATTTGTATCTATTCATCTTATCTTCTTTGAAACAACGCAACAATCTGCATTGTCTCAAAGAGGGGCAAAATGTAGACACCTAAAATTGTCCTGTCTAATTAAATAAATATTTTATTTATTTAATTTTTTGATCCTAATTCTTTTATTAATTAAATGAATCTTTATTTATTTAATTAATTCATTTATCTTCTTCTAGCCTTATTTCTCATTTAAATAAATACCTTTATTTATTTAAATTGTCCTTTCCTAAATTAAATAAATACTTTTATTTATTTAATTGATCCCACTTCTTCTATTAAATAAATAAATCTTTATTTATTTAATTAATTCATTAGCCTTTTCTACCCATGACACATGTCATTCATCTCTTAATTCTTACACTACCTATCCTCTCACTATTTTCTTATTTCTTTTACCTACCCTCTAATCCTAACCGACCATTTATCTTTTACACCTCTCAATCTTATCCCTCCATTTCTTATAGTGTCTTCTATATAAAGAGATGCTTCCTTCATTATCAACCCCCAACTATGCTTTCAAACTTTCATATGTGATCAAGCCTACTTACAACCATATTTACATTCTTTGTTGAGCTCTTGTGCGCACATAAAATCTAAGAGCAAATATATCAAGAAAGATCAATGGAGATAGGAAGAATGGAGATCCAAACCCTATTGGACATGTGATGGTATAATATTTGTGATTTCATTTGATTTGCATTGTCTTAGGATATCTTCATATGTTATGGTGGATCTTTTTTGTTGTTAGGCTAGGGTTTCGTGGTTGAATCTATTTAGTCTTTCAGTATTGTTGTTTCCATTTTTACCATAAATAGCAGCAGTTGTCTTGAATTCCTGTAGTAGAGTATTAGGTCTATGAGAAAAAATCTCAGAATGGGTTTTGTTGACAAACGCACTCAAATAAAAGTTAATCAAAAATTAATCAACAGATTTGACATCTCTAGGTATTCTATTTAACACTTTATTAAATCTTTTATTACACTTAGCTACCAATTCATTTTGATTCTTCTTTATACTTGTTAATTCATGGGATGCAAATAAAGGATCATTATGATCTCTAAATTCTCCCAAGAACAATGTTACAAATTTCTGGCAGCTGCCAATACATCCATTAGGAAGGCTTCTATACCATTCTCCTACATCTTCTATCAAATATTGAACAAACAATTTCATGAATACATCCTCATGAGGAAACTCAAATTCTTCAATGGTATTTTTTACATTAACTACATGTTGTTCTCCTGAATCAATTCCATTTCTTGAGAATTTGGGGATGGCTAATCTTAAATCATTAGTGATCTAATTTGGATAACCAACAATGGAAATGAAATCCAACTGTCTATATCTTTTAATTATCATAGGTCATTTGCCACCCTGATTGTTGTTTTGATTGTTCATATTTCCTCTATTGAATCCACCATTGCTGCCATAATTACCATTGTTCACATTGTTTCCATCACCATTATTATTTCCACTATTTCCATTATTACCTCCATTGCCATTATTGTTGTTTCTATCTCCACCATTACCATTTCCATAATTGTCATTGTTATCTCTATTATTTCCATTATTTCGGTTGCTGCCATACTCATTACTTCCTCTATTATTATTTATATTGTTACCCCTATTTGTGTTATTCCAGTTCCCATCATTTCTCCCATTTCCATTTCTTCTTCCATTATCCTGGTTGTTTCTCTGCCTTTCTTCACTTTGATCCCTATGCACATCCCTCCATCTTCTACTTCCATTTAATAATGAATTATCAAAAGTTACAAAAGGCTGCTCTATTCTTCTCATATGAAGGCGACTATATTAAGGAGTTGTTAGCCTACCTCCCTCACCTTTACTTTTATCTTCTATCCCTTTTGACCTAGGGCTTTGAATTGTATCTCTTTGTAACCCTAGTTTTTGTAATACCCAATCTAGTTGTCTCCTAAGAGGCTTTGACATTTTGGATTCATCTCCATTTAAGTCAGCCATTTTAAATATGATTTCATCCCATTGCCTTTCCTCCTTTCCTCCCGCTCCTCAGTAGTCATGGTTTCATCACGGCCACCACTATTATTTTTTGCGTTTAAGGCATAGAAAGGATTTTCCTCCATATTTTCAAACTTCTCACCAGATGAAGAGCCATCCTCTTTGCTAGAAAACTTATTATAACCCCCAAATGCCATACTTGTCGTTGATTTCTTTTCTTTGTACCTTTTTTTGGACTCAACTGAACAAGATTATCTTGTCCCTTATGTAGAGACCTTCTCCCCTGCATTAATTTTATTGATAAATGCCTAGGGGTTTCTCTTACCTTCTCAAAATACCAACTGTTATTCATGTATTAAATGTAGAGTTGCCACCTCCTAAGAGGAACAATATCTTTTATTAATCTTCTAGACTCTTTCCTCCAGTGGAGTCTAAAACAAACCACCAAAGACTTTGAATACTTCCTAAGACAATTCCCCAGTAGAGTCACCAATCTGCTAGTGCCCAAAACCACATATTGGAAAACCAAAGACCAGCCTAATCCTTAGTTGATCCAATCAGCCTTAGCCAATGAACAAGGATGGTTGAAGACCAAATCCCTCTATAGTTTAGGCTCCACTAAACCCAGGTGGGTGTACCTTACACTCTCAAGCACAAAAGAGGTTTATTTTAAGTGAGTTTAAACTGTGGGAGTTAACAATTATAGGGATGGCAAAAGGTTTTCTTGCAATTATGCTAACAAAAGTGCTTTTTATTGAATACCTTTAAAACTGATAAAATAAGTATGAATATAGTTATGTTATGTAAAATATTATTGTTAGGACTTTAAGCCATTATGAAAAAGAGCAGTACTAATAGAAATTAGAAGATTTGTTTATTTGACAAGGACCTAATGCATATAAATTTATTCAGCAAAGATTAATAACAGATCAATGCCTTATCTAACCATTAACGAATAACTTTGTGGACAAGAATCACTATCAACTCAAGAGACAATTATAAGACCATCACTGTACAAGTTTCATTATGTGTTGCATGAACAATAAAAACCTAATTCTACATTCAATACAACATCATGTGATGGAACATCACAACAAATCTAAAGATTTATTAAGAGGACAATATGATTCCATCAAACAAAAAATTACACATAACAATCTGAAGATAAAATCATGAAATCTTGTATATTAACTTCTGGAATAAGAATGTACACAAAAACAAAACTTACAAATACTCCAATACATTCAGTTTGCACAAAATAAACTCCTCATTCCTATTATAATTTTCTAGAACATAACACTTGTAGCCCAACCAATGACAAAATATTATCTCTCTTATGATACTATGGATCAGGAAATTGAAAATCATCAAAACAATAGCAATTAGGACAACCACAAAACCTAAAGCTGCTATGAAAGAAACCTTAATCCAATCAATGAAGACATAAAGACAAGACATTCAAATCAAAAGAAATCAAAGCAAACCGACACAGATATCTCCTTCATGTGGCTCCATTTTTCTTCTTTCACCTTCAAATTTGATGTAGATCTCACCTACAAGTGCAAAATGCAAGTGGAAAGTAAGTTGTTGAGAGATGAAATTCGCAGCATAATGTTACTCGAAAATGTGATTGATTCCCCCTTTTCATTGAAGAAAATCATCCAATTTATAGACAAATTGGAGAGACGACAAGATTAGCATGAAGAGATTTGAAAGGAAATTCAAATCAAGAATGGCAAAATTATGACAAATGTATGACAATTTCTATGCAAGGTGTATGACAAATTATGGCAAATTATGACAAGTTGCTATTCCCGTGACAAAAGGGAAGAGAGAAAATAGCCTCCATGATTGCAACAAATGGAAGCATAAACATAGGAGAAAATGAGGGAATGAAATTAGGGGAAATATTAGAAAAATTAAAGAAAATAGGAGAAATAGAAATTAGAAATTAGGAGAATTTAGCAAATTAGAAAATTGACGAAAAAGATGAAATAGAAATTAAGTTAATTAATTAATAGGCTTTTATACATTAATTAATCCATGAAAGAGACCTAGGACTAAATAAATAGATTTATTTAACCCACAAAGAAGAAGAAAGGGATTAAATGAACAAATCATAAAACCCTAGAAATAAGAGGACAAGGAATTAGGTCAAGACAACAAGAAATTAATGTAGGTTTGATCATGATTCTAATTGACAAAGGACCAATGTTGATAAATGATTGAGATTGGTTGACAAAAATCAATGACAAATCGACCAAGATTGACAAGGAGATCAAATTGATAGGCACCAATTAATGAGGAACAATGACTAATCAATCCAAATTGACATGATTGAAAAGGAAAAGGATTGATGACGAATTGATTGCAAAATGACAAGATTGACAAGGACAAGGATTGATGATGAATCGATCATAAAATTACAAGGCTGACAAGGACAAGGATCGATGATGAATCAATCGCAAAATGATGAGATTGACAAGTTGATAATTGTAAATTATTACTAACAAGCTAAAGATGATTGAAAGATTGACAAGAGGAAAAAACCCTAATTCTATCATCGATTAGGATTGATGATGTCCAAAATGATGATAAATGAGCACGCACCATGATGTGACAGGATAAGATCGACCAAAATCATGACTGAAGATTGCTATTGACAAGACCTAATTTGAAAGTGAGAAAAATGAGGAATGTAGAAGAAGGACTTGATGCTCGCAAATGATAAAGACCAAGTGCGCAACATAGAAGAAATGTTAATGCGACACAAGAACCCTAAAATAAGGCAATGCGCAAATGTTAAAGTATGACTCCACAAGCGTTGACCATTTTTAGATGTCTACATTTTGCCCCTCTTTGAGGCAATGCAATTCTAAGCATTGTTTTAAAGAACAATAATGAAAATGCTCTAGACAATAACAATGACATATGCATGCCCCCTCGAGGAATTGGTTGGAAAAATCCAGAAAAGAGGCCAAGTGATCGATAAGAATGACAGAAGATGATAGGTTCGAATGGATCAAAAATCAAAGGTCGGATGCATAAAGGACAAGCAGTGGAAGGTGCAAAAGACCATGACCATCATAAGATGGAGAGCATGCACGTCCATCTAGGTACTGACAAAGATCTATAGAGGAGACAAGGAGAAGGAAAAGAGTTCATTTGCACTGGCCAAAGTGGAAGAGTTGTTGCTAGGGAAAAAGGACCCTTGTAGAGAGATGGTGAACATTCCAATGGTAGATCACCTTGGGGAATGTGTATGCATCTACAGACAACTGGATGATGTGGGAGCAACGGTATGTAGCTCAAAAACCCATATGTTCAATTTCATGAATTTTGCTTGATTGCAAGACATTGTGGGGCCCACAAGGGAGGGAAAAATGCAAATTTGTGCCTGTGTGGGCACATTCTACGCCTATGTAATGATGTTATATGCCTATGTAAGGTATAGTACATAGGCGCAGCTTGATGTTGCACAAGCGCAAGATAGTGTGCACAAGCGCAATTGTGCACTTATGACCGAACTAGACCGAATGGACTACCAAGATTGATAGAAGAAATGTTAGTAAGAAGAAATTAGACAGAGGATAGTTAGAGACGAAGGAAAACTTGTTTTTACAAATGCACATAAGTAGGTGAGAACCTTTATTTATTGTAGCAAAGCAGATGCAAGGCATCATGGAATTGAAGGCCAGAGCTGGAACGCAACCCCTTTTGCAAAAGAAAGACACATTGCACACAAGGAATGAGTGAAGCATCCTAGGATGCATGCATCAAGGGTTAAGGTATGTGCGGCATTCACAAAGTGAATGTACTCATCACAGACACCCAATGATATAGTTGCCCCAATTTGTGACAAACAGTCCACAAACAACTAACACAACAAAAAAAAAGAAAGGGACCATGAACCATCCCAATCACTCTAAATCACTCAGTGACATCATCGAGCAACATAGGAACATGATTGAAGGCAAAGATAAATCAGTAAAAAGATAAGACACACAAATTCAACCAAGTCAAACAAACAGTCTGATCGTCATTGTCAAAAGTGGAAAACAAGAATGATCATGCTGTCTGGTTTTAGGGAATGCGGTACCCCATCAAAGATAGGACACAGTGTGATTTTGAGTATACCACACCCTATATAAGACCCATGATAATGTTGACAAGGACCAATGGTAATGTTGATACTATTTTGATTAATGTGACAACTGTGATCAGGTTGAATGCTTGCTTGGTCGAATAGTTTATCTGTTAATGCATGATTTCATTAAAGCACAATGTTTGAATGATTATCGTTGGATGTATGCTCAACAATCTGTTTATGCACAAAGGAGACCATTTATTGACAAAATGCAAAATGCCAAAGAAATTGTTTTTGGATTTTGATGTTTTTCACTTTATAGGAATTTCGAGTTTTTTACAATTTTTTTGTTCATTTTTAAGGACTTTATTTGACTTTGTAGGGATTTTTTTTAGGACATTATTTTATTTTTAGGGATTTTTTTAGGAAATTATTTGATTTTTAGGGATTTTTTAAAGACATTATTTGATTTTTAGGGATTTTTTCAAGACATTTTATGAATGTTTTTGAATTATTTTGGGGCATTTTTTGATGTTTTTGGATTATTTCAAGACATTTTTTGAATTTTTTTTTGGATTATTTCAAGACATTTTTCAATTTTTATAGGGCTTTTTTTTTTTTTAAGGACTTTATTTGATTTTTTTGGATTTTGACATTTTAGCTGAAAATGAACACATGATTTTTTTGAATGTTTTTATGATTTTACCCCCACTATCTAGCAAGGCAAGGAATATGACAAATGGATAAACAATCTTGCTGAAATGTTGATGGATAGAAGGAAGGTAAAGGCCTTTTATTATGGAGACAACCTGGATGCAATTTTCAAGGGCTATTGCATGATGGGACAAGAGATTGGATATGACAATGTAAAGCGGGAACATGGCATGAGGGACATGTCAAGAGGTTTTTGAAGCTATGTTTAAATTTTGCATCCTTATGTTAGATCAAGATCAAGGAACAAAAAAAAGAGTGTATGGATAGTGATAAGATATGGATAGGAGAAGCAAGACCAAGAATGGATAAGGGACATGGACTGAAGGTTGGGGTAGGCTAAGGGATAGTGGTAGAAAGTTGCAAACAAGATGCATGATGAAAGGTTATAATAAGCAAATGGATAAAGACCAAAAGCTATGATGGACTAAAAGCTGCAAACAAGATGCATGATGCTCATGAAGATCCTCAGCCTTGTCAAGATCAAATGTGGAAAGAGGAAATGGACAGGAGGGACAATAGGATAATGGAATGGTATGATAGGATAACGAAGGGCAATAGGATATGAAGGAGGAAACTTGCCCCAAAGTGTGGTGTGCAAGAATTTCAAAAATTACGCATGACACATGTTTGCCAAGTTTTCATCATGGTACTTTCCCAAGGTGCCTGTTTGCCAGATTTTCACCAGTGGATGAATTATTTTTGCTTTACTTTTTTCTTTTGTCTTTTTTTTTCTAACTTTTTTTTTTGTATTTTGACTTTTTCAATAGAAGATGGACACATGATAGGGGATGGAAGAACTCAAGCGTCTTCTTTTTTTTTTGGATAGTAGCCTAAAAAAAATTTTAAAATGGACCATGACCTTTAAAAGTATGCTCAAAGATGTTGGTAGGATAAGGACATGGAAATAAGATGAAACTAAGGTAAGGATTTATGTAAAGGATTGGATCAAAGGGATCGAAGGATGAAAAATATGCATTGGATAATGGATAGGGTATTGGAAGAATTGGGCTTTAGTGGACGGAAATGTTGGCAAGATCACCATTGGAACACACCTTGAGGGGTGGTGGATTGATGGAGGAAAAATGGATCTCAGATTGTGAGATTTGGATGGAAGAAAGGATAGTGATTCTGGGACATCAAGACCCAAAATAGATGATGAAGGTGATGGTGGAATATATTTGAGAGGTTTGGATGGAGGAATAGCAATTTTAGATGCCAATTTTGATGTTTCTGTAGGCTTTTGTGCTTCAAGGAGTTGCTTAGGGATCCACATGGTTTTTGATTTTTCATTCTTTTGTGGTTCATTAGAGTGCATTGCTTGCACAAGGGATTTAGGAACCCATATATATTTTTAATTTTGTTTTTGAGCAATGGGCCTTTGTGACCTTTTGGATTTTTCCTTTTCTTTTTGGATCATATTTTTCTTTGCTTTGACATGTTGATTAGATTGGACATGTTGATCCTTGAATACATGTGGATTTTTAGACTTATGACTTCTATGCTTGGCATCCAAATTGCTTGGAGGGGGAAAGGAATGGATGGATGGATAGGAATGAAGTGGAGGTCTTTTGCATGGATGAAAGTTACTCAAATATGTGTTCCTTTGTTGACCTTGCATACAGGACGTAGGGATATTATAAGGACCTAAGATGGATGGAAGGGATAAAGGGGAAGGGATATGTTTGGATTTTGAAGGGATGTTGGATTTAGTAGGGGTACCCACATCTTGAGGAATTTCACTGAGGCCATGACCCTTAATATTTTATTTAACATGAAGGGATTCTTGCTTATGGAGATCTACTCCTTTGCCTTTATGAATATCTTAACTTGTAGGATACTCTTTTCTTTGGGAAGAAGACGCGAGTCCATTATGAGGTGGATATGATATGAGAGAAATAATGAGATCTTGAAGTGGATCAGATTGCACCAAAGTGGAAGAACCCATTATGCATGTCGAGGGTTCATGAACATCTTGCACTGACATGTTAGAATCATGAGGGGGATTAGGATCATGAGGGGGAGTAGGATTGTGTAGTGGACATGGTTCAATGATAGGCTCTTCAAGAGATGGAATGAGAGAAATAATGGGATCATCAAAAGAAATGCAATCTTGGAATGTATATGGAGCATTAAGACAAGGAGATGGAGGAATAAAAGGATCTTGTGGAGGATTTAAAGGAATAATTTGATCTTGACAAGGAGGAAGATCATTGGAATCCTCTTTAAAGGTGCTTTTCTCTTGACTTTTATTGGGATCATCAGAAAGGATGGAAGGGATATCTTGATCTTTCTTAGGAAGTGGAATGTTAATGGGATTTGAAAGGACGTTGTGTTCTTGGATAGAATTGACAGGAATAAGTGAATCATTGCGAGTGTTTGGGGAAATGGGATCTTGGTCAACAATTGGATGGGATGATAAGGTTTCAAGATCTTGATCTTTATCTATTTCAAGACACGTTTCTTCATGCTCTAAATTATCCTCTTGACATGGGGTTGGATTTTGGATATGCATGGGGGATTTTGGCAAGGGATTAATGCTTTGGCATGAAGGGGATGGAATTTGAATGGGACTCTCAAAAAGAGAAGCATTTGATGGCATTAAATCTTGCATTTCCAAATAGTACAAGGGATTTGTATAAATGAATTGATTAACATATATTTCTATGGCAAACAATCCTTGGGAGGATGCATTATTTGATACATCATTTGGAGGCGATGGTGTAAATTTCTCTTGTGAAACTTCAAAATATGATGGAATGGGAGGGGAAGTGGAGGCAAATTGAGAGTCAAATTCTTGATGGATGGATGAGCCATTGCTAGACATTGGTGTATGATTTCAATCATCCTCAGGAAAATCACTTAGGACTCTCTTTAAGATTTGTCTAATAAGGCCACCTTTCTTTGGAGACGCATTTGAATCCTTGCAAGGTTTTGAAATGATTGGATTTATATTTTTAACTTTCTTGGCAAGAATTTGGTCTTGGTTTGATGTCATGTTTTGATATTGGACTTGGTTCAATTGTTCTAACATGCTCGAAACTTGGGTTGGTGTGTGTTGCAACCTTTGTTTTTGAATGTTTGGTTGTAGTTGTTGATATTGATATTCCATCATTGGTTGAACCATTTGTTGACATTGTATAGTTGGTTGGACATATTGTTGAAATTGGACCATTGGTTGTATATGTTGGACCATTAGTTGTGTCTGTTGGAAATGTTTGAACTGTTGAACAATTGGTTGTGATGGTTGAAAATGTGATTGATAGTAAACACCTTCTTGTTCTTGTTGTGGAGGCACATAATGTTGTTGTCTCTTTTCTTGAAATTGTTTCATCGTCTCTATTTGTGAGAGGAGAGATGGTATGTTTGATTGTTCAATAAGAGATCTTACATCAATTGGCTCAAAGTTTGGGTTTGGACCTTGAAATTTTTGAAATGTTTTGGACATTTGGGATCTAATCTTCTCACTGTTTTTCACTTTTCATTCCAATATCTCCTTTTCTTGAGCTAGTTTCTCCTCTAGTTTTTGTATTTGGACATTTAAATCATCATGATAGGTTTGATCCAAGTTATGAGATATGTAGAGATTGGATTGACATGATTGATTTCTCAATTGTGATGACATGGCTTCGTAAGAAGGTTGAGACCTCATTTCAACAAACATGTCACTATGCAATGCAACTAATGGGATTGACAAATGCAACCTAAAAGGATGAAAATGCAACTAAATGTTTTTGGACTTTTTGAATTTTTGGAATGACAACTAGATGCAACTAAATGCAATGAAAATGTGACCTTGCTTTGGATCTTTGAGTTTCTATGGTTTGATAATGTTATGCAACTAAGTGCAACCTATTTTTTTGTTATTATTTCAAGAATTTTTGGAAATGATATGCAATATTAAGCAATGGAAATGCAACTATGTTTTTGTTGTTTTTCAAGATTCAGACAAACTTTTTAGAATGCAAACCTAAAGACTCAACCTTGGGAAGTTGAAATGAAGCCAAGACCTTAAAGGAAAAAGGACCAAATGACAATAGGACAAATTGACAATGTCTCACCTATATGCTTGGATACTAAGCTAGGTTTGACAAAAATGATATTAATGAAAGGACAAATTTTAGACAAGGTCAAGACTCCTTAACAACAACTTAGGGTATCATCCAAAGTTTTTATTTTTCAAGTTTGACAAACCAAATTTTTGAGACTAAATGCAAGAAGGCAATGATTATGACAATGACTTGGGATATGACATGAAAATGATCTAAGGATATGATATGAACAGATGAAGCCAAGACAAGATGACAATACAATGATAAGGATATGCAAAGACCAATGACTTGGAATATGCAAAATGCAACCTAGGCAAGACCTAATTTTAGCATGACAAGGATAATGCATGAATGTCACCTAAATGGAAATCTAGCTTGGATATGACAATGAAATGCAAACTTAGGGAAATGATTTTGAACCTAAGTGCAAAATGAGGACGCTTGCAATGAAAAGGACTAAAATGAAGGGAGATGACAATATGCCCTAGGACCTAAGTTGGACTATGCAAAACCTAGCCTAAAGTGACATGAATTTTGAAACAAAGATATTCAATGTTTTGACAAGCCATGTTCAAATGTTGGATGAATACTTGGACAAATTTGGAATTTTGTTTGGATTTTGTTTTGAATTGAAGGTTGCTGATTTTGAAAACCCAAGTTGATTATGAGCACTTTTGAAAGTTTGTTTTTGATTTAACCTTTGACAATCACGAAAGACAAAATGTTTGTTTGACTTTGACTCAAGACAATCAAGAACATTCACAACAAATCCTATGGCTGGCAAGGGCAATATCTATTGAATCCCTAACCATAAAATACAACACTCAGTCGGATAGCTAGACACTTGGTAGCACTAGCTCCCCCTTACAGTGTACTCACTTCTCGAGCATACCAAGCTTCAAGTTCAAGGGGCATCACTTCCCAAGAACTTTCTATCTCTAACTGAGGAGTACATGAGAGGTGTCTTTGGCATGCGCGTATCACAACATCTAAGCCAATAGATAGAAGGATTTTGGCATTTAAAAACAAGAGATTCTAGTAAGGGCATCCGTTCGGGTGGGTATTCATCTGGTGAATAAATCATCACAATACCATTCCAACATCCATTGTCTACAACTTTCGTTGCATCCACAGTTATTTAGAGTGGTTCGGAAGAGCTTGGCTTTATCCCGTCACCACTTTGGGTCATTCCCCCTCACCAATGCCTGTGTGAAGTGCCAGACAAATCGGGAGGCAGCCCCAATTCTAAGGGTTAAAACATGCAATCAAATTAAAAACAGACAAAGCATGCATGGTGTTCATTAACCTTTAAGAAATGAAATGTGCAACTACTTTAAAAATTGCAAGCAAGATGTTTTAATGAGAGTCTTTGACTGCGTCCTACATAAGATTCATTAGTAGTTGCATTTTTAGTCTTCGTCACATGTAATGCCAAGATGCTGCATAGAGAATTAGCACCAAAGAAAAACTAGAATGCAAGAAACATAATGAAAACAAACAAATTTGCAAGTAAAAACAACTGATTTCGCCTCTATTTCTGGCTTTGCATAGGCACATAATGCCTCAACACAGGTGCAGAACCAATCAACACAAACGTAAAATTATTAATAGAGGCACAGAAAACTCAAACACATGTGCAGAAAATGTCAACACAGGCGTAGAAGTGTCCAGAGAGCTCCGAGTCACCCTGTTTCTTGAGTTTTTCACTTGTAAACAGCTCAAAAGCACTCAAAACATGGTTAAGGGGTTAGTTCACGTCAGGTTCACCAGAAAATGTAGATAAGGAAATTGAAAATCATCAAAACAATAGAAATTAGGACAACCACAAAAACCTAAAGCTATTATGAAAGTAATCCTAATCCAATCAATGAAGGCATAATGACAAGATATTCAAATCAAATGAAATCGAAGCAAACTGACACATATATCTCCTTCATGTGGCTCCATTGTTCTTATTTCACCTTCAAATTTGATGTAGATCTCACCTACAAGTGCAAAATGCAAGTGGAAAGCAAGTTGTTGAGAGATGAAATTCACAGCATAAGGTTACTCAAAAATGTGATTGATTCCCCCTTTTCATTGAAGAAAATCATCCAATTTATAGACAAATTGGAGAGAGGACAAGATTAGCATGAAGGGATTTGAAAGGAAATTTAAATCAAGAATGGCAAAATTATGACAAATGTATGACAATTTCTATGCAAGGTGTATGACAAATTATGGCAAATTATGACAAGTTGCTATTCTCGTGACAAAAGGGAAGAGAGAAAATAGCCTCCATGATTGCAACAAATGGAAGCATAAACATAGGAGAAAATGAGGGAATGAAATTAGGGGAAATATTAGAAAAATTAAAGAAAATAGGAGAAATAGAAATTAGAAATTAGGAGAATTTAGCAAATTATAAAATTGAGGAAAAAGATGAAATAGAAATTAAGTTAATTAATTAATAGGTTTTCATCCATTAATTAATTCATGAAAGAGACCTAGGACTAAATAAATAGATTTATTTAACCCACAAAGAAGAAGAAAAGGATTAAATGAAAAAATCATAAAACCCTAGAAATAAGAGGACAAGAAATTAGGTCAAGACAATAAGAAATTAATGTAGGTTCGATCATGATTCTAATTGACAAAGGACCAATGTTGATAAATGATTGAGATTGGTTGACAAAAATCAATGAGAAATTGACCAAGATTGACAAGGAGATCAAATTGATAGGCACCAATTGATGAGGAACAATGACTAATCGATCCAAATTGACATGATTGAAAAGGACAAGGATTGATGATGAATCGATCACAAAATGACAAGATTGACAAGGACAATGATCGATGACGAATCGATTGCAAAATGTGACAAGGACAAGGATCGATGATGAATCGATCACAAAATGATGAGATTGAGAAGTTGATAATCGCAAATGATTACTAACAATCTAAAGATGATTGAAAGATTGATAAGAGGAAAAAACCCTAATTCTATCATCGATTAGGATTGACAATGTCCAAAATGATGATAAATGAGCACGCACCATGATGCGACAGGATAAGATCGACCAAAATCATGACTGAAGATTGCTATCAACAAGACCTAATTCGAAAGTGATAAAAATGAGGAATGTAGAAGAAAGACTCGATGCTCGCAAATGATAAAGACCAAGTGCGTAGCATAGAAGAAATGTTAATGTGATGCAAGAACCCTAAAATAAGGCAATGCACAAATGTTAAAGTATGACTCCACAAGCATTGACCATTTTTAGATGTCTACAGATACAAAAATGACTCACTAGATATATGTGAGCCAAAGGATTCAAATGAAAGGACACAACCTTTCATATTGTTAAACTAATACTTAACTAGAACTTAACACCTAACTGCTTAACTACCAGATACAAAATCTAATAAAAATTAGTTCTGGCCATCAAGTATTGTATCATACTTTTGTATGTGCTCCAAATACTTGTTGTCCTTGTGGGTGCTGGTGTTGATCATAGTATCCCTGACAGTGATCTCCATAGTAACCATTTTCTCCATCTACCCGGGAAACATTAAGGGATGTGTTGAGTACAGTCTGGCATTCTGCATTCTAAATCCCTTTGTCCTTTAACTGCTCTGCATAATCCACAATATCTGGTATACCATACCTAATAATATCTTTACAATTGGTAAATTCTTTCTTGATATCTACACCAAATGCCTTATGCTTGTTCAACCTTCTCTGGATCTTCTCAATAATATTCTCATCAACACTCTTCTCTTTTAACAATGCCTTCAGCCTCTTCAAAGTTCTTTCATGAGAAGCCATATTATCCTGGGTCTTCTAACAATTTGTCTTGAATTCTTTGAGGACCTGCAACAAATTCTCAAACCTATTTGTCAACAAAACACAAGCAGCATCTACCCTAGCAATCCTAATTTAACTTCTTATCTTTATGTTTTCTTTCATTTGGTCCTCATATTTCTTTTTCCACTACACACCAGTATCTATTATCTATGGTACTTCATGACCATGAATTCTCAATAGGTCTTCATATAAATTCTTATATTTTTACCCACTTTTAACACCCACTGCATTTGGGCCTTATTTAGTTTTGCAATGTCAATCCCCAAATCTCCAGTGACAATTGGATTAACTTCTCCCACTTTCAGCCTCATCATGTGCCCAAATACCTTATCTACATCTATAATTTTGGGTCTTTTATTTGGAGGGTATAGGGCACAAAGAAACATTTCCTCTTCATTTGGATCATATCTCGATCCAATAAAAATGTGATCAACACTTTGTATGTCTAACTTTACATCCTTTTTATCAAAATGTAACAAGCTGTCAAAAATGAAAGAAGCACTTAAGTTCCATCCTGGGAACAAAATGATACCTTCCTCACTGAGAATTTTGTTCCCTCTCTTAGGTGTCATTGTGGCCACTACTACATTGATGTCTTATTTCATGTTTTTAAGCATTTCTGCTTCATTTTTTGGGGCAACATTTGGGATGCTTTCCCTCCACTTTTTCCCTTTGTAATGGTACAAGAATGACTTAAACTCTTTGGATTGTACAAAAACTTCATCTACAATGAAAGTTGCATGCTCTTTCATTCTTACATCTATGTTGGCATTTATTCTCACCATGGCTTGCTCCTGGATCTCTGCCACTTCTTCTAATTTAGGTGCACAGAGAGTCAATACAATGATATTCTCATCAGACCCACTCTTAGAGTGTCCTTTTCCTTTTAGTTCTTGAAGCCTCTGCTTCCGCTCTTCCAATTTTTGGTTCATTTCCTCTAAGACTGCAACATCCTCATCCCTTTCCTTGTTTCTAAGTAAATCTTAAGCCTCCATGGGTATATGCAGATATTCTCTGAGGTTCAGGCTCTTCCTACAATGGTGGATATACCCCTCTGGATCATAATTTTTCTAAGCCTGGTGCCATACAAATTGTACTCCTCTACCAACTTCTTTTCAATAATTTCATAAGCCTTGGTAGATACAATGGTGAAGTCTGCAAAATGCAAAGTGCTAGGCATAAATACCTCTTTGTGTGCACCACCCAAATACTTTGCATTTGACATACTAAGTTTCCTAATAATCTCTAAATAAGCAATCCTATCAGGAACTAATGTAGGCAGCATATATGGAACACTCTCAAAACCATAAACCCTAAAAAGAGTGAAATTCTAGCATACAAACCAGTCACCCCAATTGTGGTTGACCCTAGTGTCTCCAAAAGAATGGGGTCTCAAGAATATCTTAGTCTCCTATGAGATAGACCCATCATGTTCTACTCTGAACAATCTATACAAGGGCTTGACAAAATATTCTTCAAACAACACATGGTGTGATTTATCAAACCTTGAGTCCCATAGGAATACCCATAATTGAATTGGTTAGTTTTGCCCCTCTTTGTTCCTAGAAGTCACCTTTAATTCTCCTAGCCACAAACCTTGCATCTGACTATGAAACAAAACCATATGCATTAGCAATGAGTAAAACTTGAAAGTGGGGTTAGGCTCTATTTGTAAACTCAAAAATCCTTCATGCAACTTCTCTGCCAAGTAAGTCACATAATCAAATAACCTTGGCTCATGCATTTGAATGTATGCAACCAACACCAATGGGCCTATTCTTGTAACATCAGGAACATCTTCCCTGCAGACCTACCCACATGTCCAATATGTGTACTGCAAGTATTGTCTGAATAGGGTAATTTTGAAAGGAGGACCATCCTTCTCCATGAGTCGTCCCTTCTTCTTTTTGTGAATTGCCAACTTCCACAATGTGTGAGCATTGTCAATTTAGGTATACTCTCCTTCTAGGTCTGTAAAGGATAGGGGCATGTAGCGCTCATAAGACATGCCAAAAACCTCCTAAATAGAGCCAACATATATCTAGATGAATGGATCCCCATTGGGCAATTGGTTGCATCTTTTTTGTTTTTTGTAGTTCTTGGTGAGCAATTCCAATAACCTGAGATTCAGAAAAACATTTGGGACCACCAGTCTGCCCAAATTTGTCCTCCAAGGGTCTGACTATGGCATCTCCTTGTTCCACCTAAGGTAGTGATATAAAAATGATTCATGGGCCCTTATGGTTGTCTAGATATCTCCAACCCCTTTGTACTTATATTCCAATTGATCCTTGGGTGACAAATTGGTTTTAAACCTCCTCAGCTTAGCACC
Organism: Cryptomeria japonica; assembly: GCF_030272615.1. Taxonomy (NCBI): domain Eukaryota; kingdom Viridiplantae; phylum Streptophyta; class Pinopsida; order Cupressales; family Cupressaceae; genus Cryptomeria; species Cryptomeria japonica. The sequence continues at coordinate 236,162,556 of NC_081412.1, read as the reverse complement.
AGATGACTCCATCTGGTCAATCATGTCCTAGTTCAACTTTTACTTTTGCACATCCTCCACAGACTTCATCTTTTTTTATTTTGTTGACTATGTATTTGAAATCTCTATGACCTTTATTTTCCCTTGTGAACCAAAAGCCTTCATGATTAAATGCTTGGATTCTTAAATTACCCATGCTTCTTGTCTACAACTTAAATGTTGGCGGCTGATGAAACTATGAATAATTCTAGCACAAAAACTCTTTCTTTATGCTAGATATGCAATGGCTAGACTCTGTAACTATCAAAAACTTATCAGATTTACTTTGTGCGGATCCAACCCACCTGATCATGAGCATTAAATAATAGTTGTCATATCAAACATTCTAATGGCTAATCGACATAACCCCACCTAATAATTCAATTACTTGGTGCCATCCATATTTTGCAATCCTTCAATTGCCTTTTTGTCTTTTTGATCAGTATAGGTCATTCTGATCAACCAATCTGATCTTTCCTGAGTTGTTTCACTTTTTTCCTCAAGGCTTGACTTATCCTGATGGATCCACCTTTCCTTTCTATTATTTAGCTTTTCTTTATGTCACATTGGGGTATGTCTCTCCAATGAAACCTTGTTCTATTTATTCCTCCAGTTGCTCCATCGGCCTTCAGAATGAAGTCACTTAATACTTCATCTGATGGTCCCACGACATCTACCTTTCTTTTTGATCGGCATAAATTTCACCAATTGCTTCATTGGGCATCGGAGTAGCATATTTTCCTTGCTTTCGATAGTTATAGTCTCCCTGATAGATCTACCCTTTATGGCATTCTGCCCATTGGGCATCGGCACAACTCTAAAAATGTTTCTCTGGTAGTGTAAGCTATCCCAATGAGTCTTCTTGCACCTTACCCTTCTTATCAGGTTGCTTTGGTCTACCAACGTAGGCTTTCCTGATGTAGTCACTTCATTTGTGATGAGCTCATCTTCCTCATTGGGCATCAGGATAACCCAAAATGCATCTCCTTGGCAATGTATGTTATCCTAATGAGTCTTTCTCCCTTTCTTGCTTGGTACCACTTTATCAGAGAGAGTCTCTTCGATAAGGTTACCTTATCCATTTAGTGCATTGGGTATTAGGATAACATAAATTAGGACCTCCAGATAACCCAATGTCATTTCTATGAAGATATCACCCCATCAGTTGTTGGCAAGAGCTCCACCAATAACCCCATCGGGTATCGGGATAACAATTTTTCCTTGTTGCCGATAGTGTATGTTACTCCGATGACTCTGAATTCATCGTCGTAGCTTGTCCCGATAGATTTACACTTAGTCACACCTTTTCCTGCTACTCTCACTTTAGGAAACATCGTCAACATGAATTACTCTGATCAACTTACTCCTTTCTCCTTATGTAATCTCATCGGGGTAACTTATGTTGATAAGTAAAAAAATTTGCATTTTTTACAAAAGAAGCCTTTCTCCATGGATGCAACTTTTAATAACCATACTAAAAGATTTATCCCACACCATTTACATCTTTGAACATGCTTTGAACCTTTCTCTATGTTGACCTTTCAAAAAGTGCTCTTGCAATGAGACTAATTGTGAAGATGAGGATTACCAAAATGCCATTTCGCTCAACACTTCCCTTGAATATGCCCAAGTGATGCCTTTTTATGAAGACACTGCAACATAACTCCTGCACATACAACCCAACAATAAATGCTCTTATGATGGAACTATATGCAAAAAGAATCCATATATAGCACATAAATATTTTGTAAAAATATGTGGTAATAGAATGAATGGCTAAGGAAAAACTATGATGCAAGAGGCTAAAAGGAATAACATTACATACTTATGTTACTTGTAATATTAATCCATTGGGATGTGATGTAGCAATAAAGACCAAGTGCTTGTTCTATGCACTCCTATGTATTAGGTCATGATGAAATAGGAACAATGATTTTGTAATAAGATGAGGTATTGTTACCTGATTCATATCAAAAAAATGATCAGATTATGTTTATAATATTAAATATGAATCTAGAGATTGATTAGTAGTATGGTATCCTAATTGGAGGATAATTAGTGCATATCATTATAACCTTGCATATGAATATGGTTATTACTCTTGATGAAATGTATAATGGATGCGATTAAAGAAATAAACAAGTTCTATATGAAGAAGAAGGATAATTGTATTTAGAATCATGATGCATTAAGTGATTGATGAATCAAGATGCTTCTTAGACACTTTTAATTATAGTTTTTAAAAGAACTTAAAGAAATACAATGTGATGGGATATGCATATGCATTAATGTTAATCTAGTTGCATGGGAAGTAATTGATTATATGTGGGGTAGCTTATAATATTCTAGATAAGTGTTATGATCAGATTATGTGAAGTAGTGATTTTAATATACCCTAAGGAATGGATGTGTTTCCAAGAGTAAATTTGAAGATATGATGATATTTAGGAAGATTCAATCCGCTTGCGTAATATAGTTTTATGATTATGTACATATTGGTTTATGTAATCTTGCAAATGGTTAATGTTGCATTGATGCATGATAATGTTAACATAGAGTAATGAATGTTTAAAAAAAAATTATCTTCATTTGTTAGTAAATTTTAGATTATTTCTCTAGGGTATTTTAGCAAGCATTACAAAGGAATTCAGATTGAAAGACTTTCACCACATCAAGGAGTCAAGATTCACTAAGCCCCCAGTGTACTTTAGGATCTTACAACTTCAATGATAAAGAAAAATGGAAGACCGTGAAAGAGAGAGAACCATGACTACAACTAGTATAGTTCTCTAATTATGAGTCATGCAAAGAATACCAAAAATTACAAAGAAAAGACAAAGTTCGCTAGGTAACTTTAACTATCAAAAGAAAGAATTATGAGTGGAGTGTATGCCCCCATGTTAAAGAGATTGTGTATGCCTTATCAGGAGAAATTTCTTTATGTTAGGATACACCCAAATTAGACAAGCACATTATTGAAATAATTTATCCTCCAAGAGAGGATAAATCAAATGATAATGAACACAATGCACAAAGCATGAGGTGGATTCACATAACTTTTGAGTTAGTATTCTTTTTATGATAACTCATGTATATCATGTATATATATGCATAGAATCATCCTCATCCCCCAAAGAGAGGAAACCACCATGGAAGAAGGGAACACATGTGTCTTTTGAGTCAACATGGGAGAGACCAAAATAGATCTCAATGCTTTGTACCATCCTCAAGTAGACAACACTAGTGACAACAAATAGAAGAATAGGGAGAGCAAATAGAAGAATGTCACAAACAAGAAAGAGAGGAGAGAGAGAGATTCTATAGTGTTAATGAAGATAATCAAGCACGTCATCCTCCCCCAATCTTGTTGATCATTATTTCAGGAAGGTGGACAACATGCAAGAGGAGCCACATCGATCACAGTAGATGGACCTATTGCAAGCTCCAAACAAGGACCATGATTTAATGATAAGTCACTTTGTTCATTACTAGGAGCTAGGATTAATGCTTTTGAAAATTTTACAGATAAGTCATTGTCAAAGTCAACATATTCATATTCATCATCATAAATATTAGGATCAACATTTTCATCATTAATAACATTTTAACCTATCTCTTCATCAAAAAGATTAATAAGAATAGGAGCTCTAATAGTAATAGAACTTGAACCATCAATTATCTTAAGCATTTTTCCTCTTGGAGAATTAGGTTGAACATCTTGTTTAGGAAAAAATGGAATCATGTCAACTATTGGTGTTTTAGGAGAAGAAATGGTTTGGGAAGAAAAATCATAAGCTCTAGCATGATTTCTTCATCAATGTTCTTCGCACAACAGTTTCATCTAGTCTTGGCTAAAGGTCAAGGTGGGTTAGGTTCATTAGGTATAGGCTTTGTCTCTTATTTTAAGGAAGGATGAATGGGTTGAGGTCATTTAGGTTGGACAATGGGAGAGGTGGCCATTTCACTCTATAAGATGAATGACTAGGAACTACACCATATAAAGGAGGAATGGGAGGTGTAGGAAGGAGACTAGGTTCAACATGAAGAGGTTGAATAGGTCTAACCTTAGGAGGGTTAGTTTATTTTTTATGAGGAAGATTTTTTCTACCTTTGGGAGGAAGAGGAGACTTATCCATAGGAGAAGGAATAGGTTCTTTGTTAGGAAGAGGAATATCTCTTTTCTTGGGAGAAAGGATACCTTTCTCTTTAGGGGAAGAAATAGATGCTTCTTTGGGAAGAAGATTATTTCTTTCCTTAGGAGGAAGAGAAATATTATCCTCAAGAAGGGGTATATGATCATCAAGAGGAATTCTAAGTGTTGTATTTTTAGGTTTACTCAAGGATAGAATCATTTCATTTTTCCAATTTTGGTATGATGTAAAAAGAGAATCACTTCTCAGTTTAGGAGGATTGAATTGTTCGGACCAAAAAAAATCAAGCTAAACATCTCCACGCCTCATTGTAGGTTAAAATATGTTAGGACTAACAATTAGGATTTCACCATTATGATGAAATTTTAAATGGTTATGGATAGTAGAAGTGATCGCCTTCATGGAAGACAACCAAGGATGTCCCAAATTCACATGAAATTGAACAGATGTAGGAATGATAGAAAATTTAACATCTAAGCATTTGGTGCCAACATCAATAGGAAGTGTTATAGAACCAATAGAAAGACAAGAGAATCCATAAAAAACTTTAACTATCACATCGGTATCATCATATATCACTTGATGCAATTGCAAAGTATAGAGAAATTTGTCAGTTATCACATTAACCATGTAAGAAGGACCAATAAGGACTCCTCTAGTAGGTATACCTTTGATTTTTTCACTTATGTATAATGTGCCATCGGGTGCCTTAATGGTCTCACTAGGATCAAATGTTATGCACAAATCCTTATGAGGTTCTTGTTGATCTACAAGGTTCACCACGTTATTAAATTTCATGGTCACGTCGTTGGGAGAGAAAGAAAAATGATTAGTCTCAATTAACATTTGTGGAATGGAATGGTAAAGGATCAGTGAAAATTTGAAGTTTTTTATTAGTAGGATCTACATATTTGTTTCCTTTATCATTCACACCTGCCACAAATTTAGTATTGTTATCAGTCAATTATTGAATGTTACTTATCAATGAAAAACATTTTTTAGCATCATGACTAGGCTGACGATGATATTGACAAAAATATTTAGCTTCAAAGTAAGCGGAAGTTGTTTTAGATAGATCAATTGGTTTGATTTGGGAATTTTTTAAGACATTCTTATGTATTAATTGAGACATAATGCTATGCAAAGATTCACTCAAAGGAGTAAACTCTTTTTATCTTTTAAAGAATTTAAACAAAGGAGGCACACTTGTAGCACCTACAAATGGACTATTGTTGTTGTCATTGAATTTGATGAATCCTTTGTCTAGTTTGAACTTCAAAAATGGTTTTCGAGAACTACCACCCTTATCACTCGGAGCCATGGAAGGAGATAATTGTTCCAATTCTCATAGTCAATTGATAATTGTGAAGTACTGCACACAACCACAGAAAGGAAGTAAACTCAGTTAAGAGAAGTTTAATCCTAATGTATTTTTCTAAATTAGTAATGAAAATATTTTGAATGTCTTGATGAGGCATAGGAAAAGAAATTTGAGAATACAAATGCTTATATCTACCAATAAAATCAGTCACTTTTTCTTTAATACTTTGTTTACAATGCATTAAATCAATCAAAGTTAATTTAGGACAAATTTTGTTGTGCAATTGTTGAGTAAAAGAATTAGCCAGTTGTTGAAAATAAGTAATAGAATAAGGAGGCAAAGAACAATACCATTGCAAAGCTCCATCCCTTAATGTTTTAGTAAACAATTTTTCTAACAACCTTTGGTCATGAGCAAAGTCACTACACAAAGTTGGAATGTTTTAAAATGAGTTTAAGGGATCACCTTTTTCATTATAAAGTTCCAATTAAGGGACTCCTACATGTTTAGGAGGGATGGATATAACAATTTCATGAGATAATGGGCTCATTATATCAAATGTGGGAACATTATAGAAGCTATTTGTTGTTGTAAGGAAGATACTGTTTGGGCAAGGCTATTGATTGTAGCTTCAATCAAAGGATTGAATTGAGACATGTTTGATTGAGAATGAGGAGTAACATTGTTGAATGAAGGAAGAGATTGAGAATAAGGAGGTGGAACACTATGATAAGTGGGTAATGGAGAAGATTGGGTAACACATGGAAGACTCATGGGAGGAATGAAGGAATTGTGATTAAAGGAGTTGATCTCTTGTGATTGGGTAACAAGGGGAACGCTCATGGTAGGAGGAATAAAAGAAGAGGTATTTCCCCCATGACTAGCATTTGTAGGTATGACATTTTATGTAGAGGTAGCCATGATGTTTGATGTGAAGGTAGAAACAATAGTCATGTCAAAGGAATAGAATGATTAACTTGACTAGGAGGTTGTGTATAACCTAGGTTTTTAGCACAACTCTTCATAGGCATGATATTAGTGTTAGACATCTCAGATAACCAGAGGAAAACTAAGAGGGGGGGTGAATCAGTTGTCAACAGATTAGAAAACTTTAAGCATTCAAAACCTTATCACTAGAACACATAAACTTAATACCAGAAGAACAAACCAAATATTAGAATAGAAGATAAAGGAATTAAGCATAAACATAAATCATAGAACAGTTACTATCCATCCATAACACATGACACCAAGATTTGTACATGGAAAACCCTGTAAAGGGGAAAACCATGGTGGGAAGCTTACCCACAGTCAGATAATACTTTTTTAGTAAGTATGTGATTAAAAAATGAGGAGCCTGTACATGCAGGAAGGCCAATAGCCTAGAGCGCACTGCTCATCACAAAAGGAGCCTCACTAACTACAAAACAAATCCAGACTACAATCCAGAAAGAATAGTGAACTACAAAGATAACATCTCCTATGCTTGCACCATATAACTGACTACTCCCCCTGAGTAGTAGCATCACCACATCAATCCAGAATGAATAATAATTTTGATAAATGCATACCAAACTCATGTTGATCAACATCACTCAAGTCTCTACCAGAGGGGCATAAACCCCCAATCTATCTCTGAAGTACTTGAATGATTCTTTAGGCAAAGGTTTAGTGAAAATATCTACAATCTACTCTATAGTATTAAAATAAACCATTTTGACTTCATTTTCTTCCACCTTCTCCTTCAAAAAGTTATACTTGATAGATATGCACTTTGTCTTAGAATGAAATACCAGATTATTTGATATGTCAATAGTAGCAAAGTTATCATAGTGAATGATTACCAATTCATTACAATCCACCCTTATATCCTTCAAAATTTTCTTCATCCATAGAACTTTTGTATAGTTAGTAGCAACAACAACATACTTAGCTTCAACAGTAGATAAAGAAGTACATGATTTCTTTTCTTGTTGATCTATGAAACAAATTTCTTTCCAAGAAAGAAAGCTCCACTAGATGTTCTCTTTTGGTCATCAACATCTCCAACCCAATCTGCATATGTATATGTACAGCGTAAAATCATCATCTTTAGGATACCACAAACCATATTTAGTTGTTCCCTGCAAATACCTAAAAATCCTTTTCACTGCACTCTCATGATTCTATCTAGGATCACTCTGATATCTTGATACAATACAAACTGCATTCATTATATCCAGTCTAGTTTGAGTTAAATATAACAAACCTCTAATCATAGACTTGTACCTTGTAGGATTTACCAGAGTTGATACATCTTTCTTTGTCAGCTTCTCACTTGTAGCCATAGGAATACCAACTAGTTTAGAATTTTCCATACCAAATTTCTTCAACAACTCTCTAGCATAGATGAAAATACCTTTATCAGTCTGAGTAATCTGCAAACCTAAGAAAAATTTCATCTCCCCAATCATAGACATCTCAAATTCATTCTTCATATTGTTAAAGAATTCCATACATAACTTATCCTCACCTCCAAAAATGATATCATCAAAAAATACTTCAACAATCAATATATCATCATTGGTGATCTTATAATATAAATTAATGTCAGCATTACCTTTAGTGAAACCAAGCTTCAAAAGATATTTATCCAACCTTGCATACCAAGCTCTAGGGGCCTGTTTCAATCCATATAAAGATTTCCTTAACCCGCAAACCATGTTTTTGTCATTTGAAAGTCAGAATCCATCAAGTTGCTCAATATAACCTTCCTCTTCAAGTTCTCCATTCAAGAATGCACACTTGACATCCATTTGATAAACTTTGTAATTTTTATGTGCAACATAGGCAAGAAATAATCTCACAGCTTCAATCCTAGCTACCGGTGCAAAAGTCTCATCATAATCAACTCCTTCCTTTTGAGAATATCCTTTACAAAATAATCTAGCCTTATTTCTCACAACTTGTCCATCTTCATTCAATTTGTTCCTAAAAACCCATTTAGTTTCAATAACATTCTTATTTTTAGGTCGGGGAACTAAAGTCCATGTATTATTCTTTTCTATGTTATCTAATTCCTCTTCCATATCTTTCATCCAACATTCATCTTTACATGATTTAATTGTAGATGCTGGTTCAACTTGAGAAATTAAACACACCTCATTAGCTGCCAACCTTATTCTTGTCATCACTCCTTTGTTCTTGTCTCCAATGATTTGATCTTCTTAATGATTCAACCTCACATACCTAGGGGTCTTCTAATTTTTTGTTCCTCTGTCCCAATATTCAATTACTGTTGAATTTTCTAATACTATCAAAGTAACTGGTTCAACATTTTGTTCTAGTGTAGGTGCTATTGGTCTATTTATGATCATTTTCACTATTAGTTCTCTCTCATAAGCTCTAATTTGACTTTTGTTCTTCTCATCTACCTTGACATTAGTGCTCTCCACAATTCTCTGCAATCATTTGTTATAACATCTATATGTTGGAAACCAATAACACTAAAAGGGGGGGTGAATTAGTGTTATACCGAAATAGTAGATTTTAATCTTAACAAAACATTCATATACCAACCGGTATTACCAGTATAAACAAAATTGAAAGAAGTAGAGTAACCAATAAGCCAAACACATAAATGAGAAACATAACATGCAAATTTATATGTGGAAAACCTCAAAGAGGAAAACCCATGGTGAGATTTGTAACCCACAATATCAATTCACTGGCCATATGAAGAGATATTATAATATATGATGGGCGTGCACTTGCAGGAAGACTTGCATCCTAGAGCACACTGCTCATCATAATAGGAGCCTCACTGACTACATAACAATCCAGACAACAATCCAGAGAAGTGTGAACTACTTAATATAACATCTCCTTTGCTAGAATATAGTTCTCATTCAAGCTCTATCTATTCTAGTTAAAACCCTAAACCTTGGTACCAGAATAACACTTATATTGAATTCCTCACATACATAGTCTCTCAGAATGATTTTGCATAATATTGAATTTCATGTCCATATTCATCCATATCCATATTGAAAAATGATCTATCAGATTGACCTATATACCCTATATAATTTCCATCCCTTATGTCGGCTTACAAAGATATACAATATCATATCTACATATCGGCCATATAACATAAATGAATAAGCATTAAAACTATTTGCTGATGCTGAATCCAAGATGTGTTAGCCTCCAATACCTATGACCTTTTCTATACCATGTTGGCTTGCATTATTGATGACAAAAGAATCTTCTATCCTGCCAGTGTCGGTGTTAGTGTTGGTGTCGGTACCCGTGTAGAGTGTGTGAAGTGTGTTAGTACACCATATGAAGCCAAAACCCAAAATCATATTGCCATAAATGAAAACATAATGAAACCAACCAATAGAGTGTCAATTGCCAACAATATCCCCCTTTTGCATTGATGGCAACACTCATGTGAAAAATGGTCATGGTTTCATCTGTCGGTTTCATCCTGTCCTGCTCCCCCTAAGCTAAATATGCAAAATACACCAAGATACCAAAACTAAAAAAACTCTATAGCTCCCCCTTACTAGAGCTTGATCAATTTCAATATTTCTGGGTAATATTTCTCAAGTAACTCTACATAAGTATCCCAACTAGTTTTGAATGGGCCAAGGATGGATACAAGTCCACTCAATAAATTTGTAATTGATTCTTTCTTAGTGACTTCTTCCACTATGGGCTTACCAAACATATCCATCCATTCCCTCTTATGTACACCAAGTGAATCAATCTTGGACTCACCAAACCTCTGAGACTTCTGGCTCTCCGAATGATCTTATCTCTTTCCTTTTCAAGAGCAGAAATATGGTTTTTCAAGGTCAAAATTTGTCCATCAATAGATGTGGTCAATGAAGTTAGGCCATCAAAAGAATTAGCAATATTAGCAATCTTTTCCTGTAACTCCTTTATCTTCTTATCAACATTTGTTGTAAGAATATCTATATTAAAACATACCCTATATATGTGAGTACCTTGTTTCAAATAATTTTCAATAAGAATAAGTTTTTCCTCAATTTTCCTATTCTCTGTCTCAATAATCTGATCAAATAAATCTCTTTTAGCCAAAGTAAATCTCTCAAGTGCTTTCTATTTATAGATCTGCTATAATGATTGAAAATATTTAGAGATGTGCTATGTTATTACCTTAAGCTTGCCAGAAGGGCTCACTTCATTCTCAATCTAACATTCTAGGATCAATCTGTACAAAATTATTATTGATTGATCTATTATTCCCTTATTTGTCTATCCCTCCTTTATTAGTTTCTGAGCAACCATCATCATTAGCTCTATGGGACTCATTTCCATGATGGATTTCTTCTCAACTTGAGAAGTGTCAATTGTCAATAATGATGAACTCCCAACTGGTGCCTTACAGGATTCTGCTGTTATTTTTGGCGATTTAACTTTTAATGCCTCCTCACTTGTACCATTGGCTTCACCACTTGGTGTAGTCTATGCAACCATCAGTTCTTCTCTAGGAACAATATCCTTGACCTATACATTAATATCCAGAGGACAAGTGTCCTCAATGTTAGTGTCCTATACAATTTTCTCTATAATAACTAGTGTCTTAATATGTGTCTATACATTTGTGATAACCAGTGGCTCAATATCCACTATCTTGATGTTCTTCAAAACTGTGGGTGGAGTACCCATAATTCCCTTACCTTTCCCTTCAACCGGTGTATCTATAGTCTCATTTTTTGTTTCTGGTGAAGTGAAGAATCCTCTATGCTCTTCCAAAAAATTTATCCAAGCCTTTTGAGTTTCCTTTATCACTTCATTCATTCTCCCTAACATTAGGCTAGTTATTTTGTGTTTTTTGTTAAAAATCTTTTTGTCACTAGCCTCTATTATCTTCTCCATCTCATTTGGAGCTATGGTAACACATATGGCTAAAAGTTCTTGCAACTTAATGTGTTTATCTTCTTGCATTACAGATAAGATTCAAGCATCTAGCATGTTATATAACTCTACAAGTATTTGATTTTCTATTTCAATTAATGCTTTCTTATAAATATCTAAGTATAGAAGAATGCTTCCTCTACCTCTCTCTGTTCATCAACTTCTAACTGATCATAATATAACTCAACATTTTTCAATATTTCATCTTTAGTGATTTCATAAAAAAAATTAGTACAAGTTTTAGGTGGAATAATTGTTACATTACCAGTCTCAAGTGCTAAGTCATTATCACTTTTATTCCTCCTCCTGGTAGTACTGAATGTAGCTGATGGTGTGGCCTTAGGTTCCTACTTCTGTGCTGGTAATTTTATGGTAACCTTCCTAACCGATTATTTCTTTGCTTCCACCTTAGTTTTTTCTAGTTTCTTCCTCACAACTCTTTTGAATGGTAATGGAGTGTTGTCCTCAGATTCAAATTTTGCAATCACATATTCAATGTGAACTACTAGATCCTTCATCTTTCTCCCTTTCTTTGGGACAACATCAATGAGTGCCTTAATGTCCTTAGAAACTTCATGTACAAACTTGCTCACCTTTCCTTCTTATTTTTCCCTCCTCTTTTTGTTGAACTCAGTTTCAACCTCAAGAGCCTTTTGTTGTGCTATTCCACAAGGTTTGTTTTCTTTATCTATTTTAGCATCAAGCAAAAAAAATTCGTATGCATCAAGACTTAATGCATCCACCTCATAGCCCATTTCGGATATCCATATCTTTTGGGGCTTGACTGCCTCCATGAGGGTCTCATCTTTCTTGACCATGAAACATATGTTAGTAGAGTATTTCTATAATATATGCTCAAGTACTCTTATTCTAGACCTCATAGATTTCTGAAAAGATTTGAAGTAACCCCATACCTTATCATCTCTAAGACTTCCCAATGCAGAAATTGATTGCTTAAGTTGTCTGCCTACCGAGATGTTAAAAGCCCATTGCTTCCTTCCAGAACTAGGAGTACCATTCAAAAAGTATAGAATTAAACAAACCAAAAGATTTCCATACTAGAAGGCGCCTTCTTCTCACCTTTAATCTTCCCCAAATTGATCAATAATTCCTCAAGCATCCATCCATAAAGATATAACTTAATATTTTCTTTCATCATTCTATATGCGGCCAAAATACATGAGCTAGAAATTGAATTCAATTGATTAGACTGAGTTACCTTGTAGCCTATGATCATGCTTTCAAACTTGATGTCTGTGTTAGTGATAGTGCTCACCTTCATCAATCTCTAGTTTGATGTGGCACCAGTGATCTTCCTTACGAATTCATTTGATACTTTCTTATCCAGATGTTTCCCTATTGATGACAAGCATGTAATTGCCATGATGGCTTCCTTAGTAATTTTGTAGGGTCGATTCAACCATATGAATTCTCCATGTACTCTACTCAGTACATATCTAAATATATCATCCTTGAACTCCGGAATATCCAGAATAATAGTAAACCCTACATCTTTGATGTGTTGATATATTGATTTGATTTTACTAGATTCTCCCATGACTTCATTCATATGCATCCCCTTGATCTCTGAAGTTCCTAAGTCCTTTATGTGACAATGAATATAGGCCCTAACATCTTATACATATACCACTCCCTCCACAATGCAAAAAAATGCTCCAACCGAATCTTCCTTGGTAGCCACATGTTTATATAGTTTGAAAATTAGCCTAGGGTGGTCCTTAACTTCCACTATAGTTGGATTTGCAACAAAAATAGGAACAAAAGATGATCTAGATTCTATGATTAAAGAAAAACACCTTTGAATGCTTCTGGTGAAAACCTCCAACAAATCCTTCCAGACACTGGTGTAATCACTTCTAAAAAGATTCTGATTGCACTAAGTTGCTCTGAATTGCTCTAAATGTTGGGTGATTAACAATAAAGTGTAATCAACCTTTTATCCATCAAGAAAACCCTAATCTCCTATTGACATAAATGACTGTCGGTGAATGATACCGAATCTCACTCTGAACATATCAATGCTGGATAATCCTCTCCAATATCTAGAACATCTTCTAGAATCTCTTCTCGAGGCATATACATCATCTTCTATGAAACTTTGCCTACCCCTAAGGCATCTGCCTTAGTTACCATATGATCTCACTATCGGTGCAAGAGCAACCTCTTCTACTAGATAGATAACTGGGACATTCCCATCTGATGATTTCTCTTCAGTTTTCCTAACCCATCTTTGAGTGTGATCATGCTGGATTTCACTAACCTTCTCTTTGCCTTTTGCATTTTATCGTCCATTGCCTATTGGTGGATTTTTGCTTCTACAAAACTTAGAAATATGTCCAATTTCATTGTATGCATAATATGTAACATTGTTCTTTTGAATTACTTTGCTAAAACCAATGAAATTGCTTGACCTACACTGATTAGCCATATGTCCCAATTTTCCACAAGCATAATTTTTATATTCATTCTGCAATCTTCTATCTTATGACCAAAATTATTGCAATCATAACATTTATCGAGAGTAGAATCACGGTTCTGATTTGCTCTGTTTCTACATTGCCTAGCCATGTGTCCAAATTTATTGAAAACAAATAATCTACCATTGAATTTATAAGCATTGAATTATCTTACTAGTGCCTTATAGTTTTGATTATCATTAGCAGTACCAAAACTCTGTCCTTGCTCAAATCCAAGTCCACTAGAATCTCTAGTTTGCCTTTGTCTCTTCAATAAGTCATCAAGTTGTGCTAAGTTGACCTTGAATTTTTCTTTGTACACACTAGCAGAAGTCATGTCTTCTCTTATTATCGTCATTTTTCTCTCAATCTCTTGCTTATTGGTATGGGATTGTACCAAATTAGTCCTCAATAAATCATTTTCATGAGTCAATGTACCACATTCTTCAAATTTTTTCTTCAGGGATATGGAAAGACTTTCCTCCTTTTTCTTCTTGTCCTCAATCTCCTTAGGCATCCTCAGAGTCATCTTTTTCATTTAATTCTTCATAACCATGTTCACCTGACTCAATTTCTGACATTGTTCCTTAAGTACATTTTCATCATCATGATTTTGTAAAAGTTCTTTTCTCCTAGCTTGAACAGTTGAAAGTCTCTCTTGTAAGACAAGGATGAATTCCTTAGCAAAATTCAACTCATCTTGTAGCTTTAAATTCTTCAATCTTTCAACATCATAATCTTCAAGTTTCATCTCAAGCTACTTCTCCAAAGCCATCTTCAATGATTCCGGGTTCAAGATCTTCCTCAAGTTGTTAAACTTCCTTCGAGGCACAAGGCTCTAATACCAATTGTTAGAAACTAATAACACTGAGAGGGGGGGTGAATCAATGTTATACCAGAATAGTAGATTTTAATCTTAACAAAATATTCATACACCAACCGGTAATACCAGTATAAATTGAATCAAAAGAAGTAGAGAAACCAATAAGCCAAACACATAAATGAGAAACATAACACACATATTTATATGTGGAAAACCTCAAAGAGGAAAAACCATGGTGGGATTTATGACCCACAATATCAATTCATTGGCCATATGAAGAGATATTATAATATATGATGGGCCTGCACTTGTCGGAAGGCTTACAGCTTATAACACATTTCTCATCACAATAGGAGCCTCACTAACTACATAACAATCCAGACAACAATCCAAAGAAGTGTGAACTGCTTAATATAGCATCTCTTATGCCAGAATATAGTTCTAGTTTAAGCTTTGTTTGTTCCGGTTAAAACCCTAAACCTCAGTACCAAAATAACCCTTATAATTAATTGTTCATATACATAGTCTCTTATAATGTTTTCACATCATATTACATTTCATTTCCATATTGAAAAATGATCTATCAAACTGACCTATATACCCTATACAATTTTTATGCCTTATGTCGGCTTACAAAGATATATACAATATCATATTTACATGCTATCCATATAACATAAATGATTAAGCATTAAAACTATTTGCTGATGACAAATCCAATATTTGTCAGCCTCCAATACCTATGAACTTTTCTATACCATGTTGGCCTGCATTACCGGTGACTAAAGAATCTTCTATCCTGCCAGTGTTGGTGTTGGTGTAGAGTCTGTGAAGTGTTTGCCAGTACACCATAAGAAGTCGGAACCCAAAATCATGTTGCCATAAATGACAACATAATGAAACCAGCCAATAGAGTGTCAATTTCCAACACTATATGGGGTAAGTGCACAAAGATGGTGGTAAAAAAGGGGGGTATAAGTGGACACTTTTTTTTTCTGAAATCAGGTGAACCTGAACTTAGAGGCAAAATTTGAAAGTCATCCACTCAAGATATGAAGATAATCAAACAACAAATATTGTAGTACTCTAAATCTAGTTTCCAAACTACTAAAATTTTTCAAAATTGGATAAGATTAAGGGGGTCAAATCCTTCAGGCACAAAAAACTGACCCTATTTTTTTCTGAAAAACATAACATAGTGTCTGACGTGTGCATCAAAAAAGTCATAGTTAGATTTAGTATTTTGACAAATCCTTTGGCAGAAAGATAGTTAAGAGTGAGCACTAGAAGATGTGTATTTTTTTGTAATTTTTTGTTGAGTATTTCTCTTTTATGATTTTTCCAATCGAGCACATCCTGAAAATTTGGTACCTGTTCGTGCATGAAGCATAAGTTGCACTAAACAAATCAAAAATACAATTTTTTTTTTAAATTGTAAAGAATCAAGTGCACTACAATAATATATATATTTTTTAAAATTTGGATACGTATATCAAAAGTTATTCAAAAAATGATGCACCTATGTCTGTGAGAACTATGGAGACACTAGTAAAAGAAATACAATAATAATATGTTATTGTTGTTCAAATTGAAAAAAAATTATATGGTTAGAAAGCTCAAAAGATGGGTGAAAATATGGTGGCAATTTTAGAAATACCCACTTTATGAAGTGTAAACCTAATGATGACAAAGTCGATAAACCAAATTGATAAAATAAAACATGTGAAAAATGAGAGAAATGGAGGGAAATCAAACTTCCAATCCGTAGCTTTGTCATCCAGGCCTATTTCCAAGCCTAAACAGTCAAAAGTGCGTACAGGGTACTTATGGTTTAAAAAGCATGTACGGGGTATGTATAGTGTAAGCAACATGTACAGGCTATTGTATAATATGATATTCTATGTATTCTATGTGTATATACATATAATATATGTAATATATAATATGTGTATAATATGACATTGTATATATAATATGTTTATATACATATAATATATTAAATATATATATACACATGTAAGTGTATCATCTCTCCCTCTCAAATGCATATGAGGTCTCTCTCTCTCTCTCTCTCTCTCTCTCTCTCTCTCTCCCCTTCTCCCTTCCTCCATACCCCATCTCTCTTTCTCTTCTTCTCTACCTCCATACCCCACTACAACTGTGTCTGCACTTCTAAAGGAAGTAAGTGAATTTATTTCTTATTTGCAACTTCCTCTTTGTTTTTTATCATCTATCCTCTCCTAAAAAATTTGACTGATGGCTTTTTGTGTGTATATTGAATAGGAGGAATAGGGTTTCAAATTGAACCACAGGTGTATTATCATGACAAACAAGGAAACCTGGAGCAATATTCTTCTTGAATTTGTTTTTAATAAGTAGAGCAGATGTGGAAAATAGTGTCAACAAAGCAACATGATTAGTTAGAGTACCTGCAATATGTTTTTCAAAAGAAAACAATAGGTAGGAAGAGAAAGAGGGAGAGTAACATAGATGATGTCCTATAGAATGATAGTGGTGGGTATGGGAGAGTTCCCATGTTGTTACACAATGCCTGTCACCTAAAGAAATGAAAGTTTGTTTTATGCATGGCAGTGGTAGTAGAAGATGATCATCATTTGTCAAACAGCTTGGAATGGTACATACCCATGAAAGAAATCAAGTGTGTAATTCCTATAGTCACAATTGAGATCAGTCTTATAACCTTGCAAATTTAATAGCATCATATGTTTTAGAACTTAGGTAGTACTCTTAGGGTTAGGTCAAGCTCTACTTTCCCTCCCTCATCTCTCTCTCTCCCTCTCTCTCCCTCTCTCTCTACCTACAATATGTTTTTCAGAAGAAAACAATAGGTAGGAAGAGAAAGAGGGAGAGTAACACAAATGATGTCCTGTAGAATGATAGTGGTGGGTATGCGAGAGTTCCCATGTTGATACACAATGCCTATCACCTAAAGAAATTAGACTTATCATTAGAGGTCATTAGAGGTTGTATTGTTTCCTAAGAGGTCATATGGTATCTTGTGACCCCTTAAGACCCCTCCTCTTTCCCTCCCCCCTACTCTCCCCCCTCTCCCTCCCTCCCTCTATCTCTCTCTCTCTCTCTCTCTCTCCCTCCTTCCCTCTCTACCTCTCTCTACCTTCCCTCCCCCTTCTTCTCTCCCCCTCTCTCCCTCCCTCTACCTCTCCCTTCCCCCCATTTTCTCTCCCTCTCCCCTCTCCTCTCCCTCTCTCCCTCTCTCTCCCTCTCCCCTCTCCTCTCCCTCTCTCTCCCTCTCCCACCCATCTCTCTCTCTCTCTCTCCCTCTCTCTCTCTCTCTCCCTCCCTCTCCCCTCTCCTCTCCCTCTCTCCCTCTCTCTCCCTCTCCCCTATCCTCTCCCTCTCTCTCCCTCTACCACCCCTCTCTCTCTCTCCTCTCTCCCTTCCTCTCCCTTTCTCCCTCTCTGCTCTCCTCTCCCTCTCTCTCCCTCTCCCACTCCCCTCTTCTCTCTCTCTCCCTCTCCCTCTCCCTCCTTCCTTCTCTCCCTCTATCTCTCCCTCTCCTCTCTCCCTTCCTCTCCCTCTCTCCCTCTTTGCTCTCCTCTCCCTCTCTCTCCCTCTCCAACCCCCCTCTTCTCTCTCTCTCTCACTATCTCTCTCTCTCTCTCCCTCTCTCCTTCCCTCTACCTCTCCCTTTCCCCCATGTTCTCTCCCTCTCTCCCTCTCTCTCCCTCTCCCCTCTCCTCTCCCTCTCTCTCCCTCTCCCCTCTCCTCTCCCTCTCTCCCTCTCTCTCCCTCTCCCCTCTCCTCTACCTCTCTCCCTCTCCCACCCCCCTCTTCTCTCTCTCTCTCTCTCTCTCTCTCTCTCTCTCCTCTCTCTCTCTCTCTCCCCTTCCCTCTACCTCTCACTTTCCCCCATGTTCTCTCCCTCTCTCCCTCTCTCTCCCTCTCCCCTCTCCTCTCCCTCTCTCTCCCTCTCCCCTCTCCTCTCCCTCTCTCCCTCTCTCTCCCTCTCCCCTCTCCTCTACCTCTCTCCCTCTCCCACCCCCTATTCTCTCTCTCTCTCTCTCCCTCTCCCTCCCTCTCCCTCCATGGACCTCGACCTATCCCTTCCCCCCATGTTCTCTCCCTCTCTCTTCCTCTCCCCTCTCCTCTCCCTCTCTCTCCCTCTTCCCCCTCCTCTCCCTCTCTCCCTCTCTTTCCCTCTCCCCTCTCCTCTCCCTCTCTCTCCCTCTCCCCTCTCCTCTCCTGCTCTCTCCCTCTCCCACCCCCTCTTCTCTCTCTCTCTCTTTATCTCTCTCTCTCTCTACCTTCCCCCCATGTTCTCTCCCTCTCTCTCCCTCTCCCCTCTCCTCTCCCTCTCTCTCCCTCTCCCACCCCCTCTTCTCTCTCTCTCTCTCTATCTCTCTCTCCCTCTCCCTCTCCCTCTCCCCTCTCCTCTCTCTCTCTCTCTCTCTCTCTCTCTCTCTCTCTCTCTCTCTCTCCTCCTTCCCTCTACCTCACTCTTCCCCCATGTTCTCTCCCTCTCTCCCTCTCCCCTCTCCTCTCCCTCTCTCTCCCTCTCCCCTCCCCTCTCCCTCTCTCTCTCTCTCTCCTTCCCTCTACCTCTTCCTTCCCCCATGTTCTCTCCCTTTCTCTCCCTCTCCCCTCTCCTCTCCCTCTCTCTCCCTCTCCCCTCTACTCTCCCTCTCTCCCTCTCTCTCCCTCTCCCCTCTCTCTCTCTCTCTCTCCCCCTCTCTCTCTCTCCCTCCCTCCCTCTCTCTCCCTCTCCCTCTCCCTCCTTCCTTCTCTCCCTCTCTCTCTCCCTCTCCTCTCTCTCCCTTCCTCTCCCTCTCCCCTCTCCTCTCCCTCTCTCTCCCTCTCCCACCACCCCTCTTCTCTCTCTCTCTCTCTCTCTCTCTCTCTCTCTCTCTCTCTCTCTCTCCCTCCTTCCTTCTCTCCCTCTCTCTCTCCCTCTCCTCTCTCTCCCTTCCCCCCCTCTTCTCTCCCTCTCTCCCTCTCCCTTCCTGCATACCCCTTCTTCTCTCCCACCCCCCTCTTATCTCTCTCTCTCTCTCTCTCTCTGTCCCTCCCTCCCTCTACCTCTCTCAAGAGCACATATGAGGTATTGAAACTATTTGTTCCCTACCCTACCATAACTTTTTTAAGGCTTAGTACAACATACGTGGTACTTATTACTCATAAGCGTGTATGGGGTACTATTCCCATTATTCGATATCCTACGATAACATTTTTAGGTTTAGTAGCGTGTACGTGCTACTTATCAGCCCAAAATGGGAAAAAGGAATAGCATTGGGCTTGTCAACATTTTATGGTCTAATAGCGTGTACACAGTTATCAATGTAGTGCGTATGTGGTTTATAGACACATTTTTAGTTGCCCAAGAGCCTCACCGGCCTCAAAAGAATTTTTTGAGGTCGTTGAAGGCCCCACTAGAACTATCTGCACTTCTATCACTATTCTATACATAAAAGTAAGTGAATTTTTTGTTTTTGCATGATTTCAAATGATTGAATTGTTGTTTTTAATAGTTTTTTGTTTTTGCATGGTTTCAAATGATTGAATTGTGATTGTTTAATAGTTTGATTCCAAAAAATAGTGATAAGATGCATATTTATGGTTATTTGTTTATTTATAAACTTTTCTTTACATATATATATGTAATATGATTTTATTTAGGTCAACCGATCTCAACCATGGGAAAGAACAAGCAAGGAATGATGGAACAATGAGAGGCTTAGAAGGAAACACAAAGGCAACATATGCAAAAATTGCTTGACATAAGAACAGGGTGAACTGACAAAGCTGGTTCCCACTTTTTGGTACATCCTGATTTTTGCTAAAATCATACATTTTTTAGAAAATATAATTATTTAAGCTTTAAGAGGTTCCATTTGAACTAATTAATTGAAGAGAGTTAGATCAAAGGCTCTTAGATCAAAATTTCTTGGATAGAACCTCTCTACTTCAAAATCATACTTGCAATGGAGTCTCCTTTGCATCTATCAAATGCTGATAAAAAACCAATTTTACATTAGCTTTTGAGGGGTCAAATGAATTCATTTAGAAGGTTTGTTTTCTTAAGGATTTAGTCCTTATTATAAGCTTTCAAATAGTATAATTTTTAATATATTTAATTTCATTAATATATTTTTTTTATTTTTTTTATGAATGTAGGTTTTTCACCAAGCATGAACTTCTTTGTTGAATGCATTGGGAAAAATAGTAAACTAATTAAAAAAAAATCTGAAAAATATCTATGCACTAGGTATTGATGTCTTCTTTCTAACAAAAAAAATAAAACTGAATTTTGATATATATAGAACAAGTTATGTGTTCAAATGTACACCTATATCCAAATTATAATTAGTCGGACTTCAAAACTTAATAAAATAAAAACTATTCAACATATCACTATCAAACCAACTGCATTCCTTGGGAATTGATGTTACAAACCAAAATTTAAAAGAGATAAGTTTTTATCATTTATAGAAAAAAAGTTATATGTTTCAGGATGCACATCACTCTGAAAAAATGTTGTTTGCTATAAAAAACTACTTTTGAGGGAGATGGAAAAATCAATAAAATTTTATTCAAAAAAATTTGAAAAAAATATATTTAGAATCTACAAAAAAGATGTTACAAAACACTAGTTTACATCATCTTTAAATTCTTAATGGTTTAAAAGTTATAGGTGTCGGAAAGTGAAGGTTTTTTGTAAAATGTTCATCTAAGTGTCAAAGTTGGTCAAAAAGTGTGAACCAGTATTGTGAGTTCACCCAATAATGGGAGAAGAAGGTATGTCAACCTCAACATCTCAGTTCAATTTACTAAATGAATATAATGCACCTAATGCAATTGAAGAAGAAACATTTGATAATTTGCCATTTGAACCTAATGCAATTGAAGAAGAAACATTTGATAATTTACCATTTAAACCTAATGCAATTGAAGAAGAAACATTTGATAATTTACCATTTGAACCTAATGCAATTGAAGAAGATACCGCATTGAATAATCAATTAAATGATGAACATATTACACCTTCTCTACTTGATGAATTGAATGTACATAATGCACCGATGTTAACACCTCCTAGAATCATTCCTAGGAAACCAAAGTATCTAATTGACATTGATGAGAATATATTGAAGTCAATGCCCAATAAAATGAATGAATGAACTTGTAGGAGAATGGTTAAAATAATATGGAAAAATTATTTTAAAAACTTAAATCAAACCGCAAGATGTCAATTAATTGTTCAAATGATTAAAAATTTGAATTTTAGAGAGACAATGAAAATTCTAGGCCTAAGATCATCTAAAAGTAACAGTGAAAGAACTATTGTCAAAAATCTATTTGATGCATATCAATCTATTGGTTCAAAATCATGTAGTAAAGATTCTAATGCTACTCGATGTGTCATTACATCAACCATAACGAGAAAGAAAATTAAAAAAAGATCGTTTGATAAGAAAAACAAGTCATTAAATGTTAGTAAAACAACATTAAGTAAAGCATTAAAGAGGTGAGAACAAATAGGGGAACCTAACAATAATTCTCTTTGGGCATTCTCAGAGAGACTACCATGCAAAGACAAGGTTGATGTAGATGCACTAAAAACATTAATTAAATTTTTTTGGCATGACAACACAAGAGTATCACCCAACCAAAGAGATGTTGTTAGAAGGTGAATTGGGTCTAAAAATCATGAGCCACGTGTGAAACACTATTTGGATATGACTCAAACTAAATTTTATGAAAGATTCCTTCAAAAGTTTCCTCAAATAAAAATTTCTCAAAGAATTTTTGAAATGGAAAAACCTTTTTATATTAAGATTAATCATGTATGCACCATGTGTTGTTGTAGGATGCATATTGAATTTTTCATGCATTATGATATTTTTCGTCATATTTGTTCTACTTTGCACACTAATGATGTTTTGCGGGAATGTAATATACAAGCACCTCCTAAGTTAGCAAGAGAATTTATTTCAAGTGTGTTATGTAATAGACATGATGGTTGCATTTATTATAAGATGCCTTGTTTGGAAGGTTCTTATGCTATATGTGGTGGTTTGCAATGTTTACCAAGATGCATACATTTGGAGAGCACACATGAAATTGGTATGAAGCTAGTTTCTCTCAGAAAATACAAGACAGTCACATATGGAGTTAAAGACGGAAAAGATTTGAAGAGATGTGAGCTAGTGAAAAATGATATATGTGTAGCTCAATTTATGAAAATGTTTCAAGAGAAACTAGTTTATGAGTACATAATGCATACACATAGAGCTCGATGGTTAGATGAAAAATTCAAGTTGTGTAAGGACACATTTCCTCTTGGTACCATTGTCTCTATCATTGATTTCACTAAAAATTATACACTACAACTTCAAAATGAAGTGCAATCCATTTATTATCACTCTACACAAGTTTCTATTTTTGTATACATAGCATTCATGCATGCAAATGATAGCAAAGAGGAGGATAGAAAGGTTGTAAGAGAGTATCACTTCTATATAAGTGATGATCGTACTCATTCATCAAAGTTTGTACAAGGATGCTTTAAAGTTTTCAATGATAGTTTAAGGGAAAGGAACATATGATACAACCGATTCTTAATATGGTCAGATAATTGCACCGCACAATTCAAGAATGCAAGGATGTTTTATTGGTTGACAAGGATGCATGTGACAAGTGGTGTACAACATTTTTGGAATTTCATTGAGGCTAGACATGGTAAGGAAGAGCATGATGGTGCAAGAGCATGTGTGAAAAGAGCCCTAGCCAGGGAAGAATTGAAGTATGAAGGTGGTGCTAAGTTGGTAGATGCAGAAATAATTGTGTGATGGTATAAGTCTATGATGGATCAAGGTAATCCAGGTACGTCATTGGTTCGTAGATATTTTTGGTTGATTACTAAATCTAACATTGAAAACTATCTAGATTGTTGTATAGTTGCAGGATCAAGTAATATGCACTCATTTATCAGTTCAATTTCAAGTTCATTGGTAATTTATACGAGACAGATGGTATGTTTTTTCTCTTCATGCATGTATTGTTTGTGGGAAGAATGTGAATCAGAAGAGTGGGTTGATAAATGGTCTTGTAGACCGTTGGTTCCCATTGATTCATATGAAATTCCCAAAGCACTACAATTGAGCCAGATGGAGACATCAGTGAATTTTGACCATGTATCCGACCTAGTGGATTCAAGTAATTTTTTGAGTTAATTTTTTTGCAAGTATTCCTTTTGGTTCATTTGGTTGTACATCATACTTTATTTTTGGTATTAATTAACACTTTATAAAATGTAGGTCATGTGTATGCAGTTCTTGCTGAAGAGAACAATGAAGAAGGAACAAATTACTATTTGTGTCATTGTGTTGAGCCTAAAAGAAAATCGACAACCACAATCATTGATGGAGAGGGTGTTGAGTACCCAATAGGGTCTATTGTCATGACAGAAACATGGCTTTGGAGATACCCTATCAAGAATTATGATGTTTGGTTGTTTGAGGACTTTGAAACACACAGACATTTTCTTCATTTCTCTAACCTTGTTGTTGCAACAAATATTCATTTGATGAAGTATTGTGGTAGACCTCATAACAAGATTTTATGGAAAGTTCCTGAATTTGACCATGAGGCAATACTTGACACAATATGGGTTAGAGCCGATCTTGAAGGCTCACTTGATTGATTCTACGGTTCAAAGTAAAATGATTTTGAGAATTTTGTATAAATCGTCCACGAATTGTTCTATATTCATTTTTTGTATATATAAATGCCCATGAGCTGATTTTAACATGTTTAGGGGCATAATTTTGTATATTTAAGTGGTAATGAGCTAATTTGTACATATGTACATGCCAAATTTTGTATATTAAAATGGCGATGAGTTGAATCGCACATATTGTAATGCCAAATTTTGTATAAAAGCCCATGAGATGATTTGTATATTAAAATGGTGATGAGCTGAATCACATATATTGTAATGCCAAATTTTGTATAAAATCCCATGAGATTATTTGTAAGACAATTTTTTGTATAATCAAATAGCCAAGAGTTGATTTGACCATATTTAGAGGCAAATTTTTGAATAATATGTGACAATGTTTTGTGACTATTTTGTGTGTCAATGTTCTGTGACTATGTTTTGAGTATATGTGATGTGTCCCTAGTCAATCATGAGCATTCTTGATTCTTGTATAATCATGGATAATTATTTGAGTCATTATCGGGTCATAGGGGCCATAGATTGAGACTAGATAAAATTTGAGCAAAAATTGTCAAAAAAGTTGTCAAGCAACTTCTATATTGTGTCAGTGGGGTATGACTCTCGACATTCTGGTGCTTTGGGATGCATGAAAGGGTCATGCCTAGCATAAACTTTCCCACCTAAACATGCTCACAATATCGCTTTGTGCACATGAGGAACAAAATCAATTCTAGCCAATCTTGCAACTTTTCCTTGCAAGCAACTGACGATTTTTTGAGTAGGTGAAAAAATGCTACTAATTGAAAATGGCTCCAAGTCATCAAAAACTAAGATAGGCCATTGTAGAGGAGCTTCATGTGACCCCATGGGATCAAACAGATCGACCGTATGTGTCGTGGATTGGAAGAAAAAGTTTGTCAAATTTTGACAATTTTTTTGGACTCAGGGCACTTGAGAGATCGCACTGGTAGGGTATGACTCTCAACATTTTGGTGCTTTGGGATGCATGATAGGGCCATGCCTAGCATAAAACTACCCACCTGGACATGCTCGTGATGTCGATTTGTGCACACGAGGAACATAATCAATTCTAGCCAATCTTGCAACTTTTCCTTGCAAGTAATTGATAGTTTTTTTAGCAGGCAAAAAAATGCTACTAATTGAAAATGGCCTTGAGTCATCAAAAATTGAGATAGCCCATTGTAGAGGAGCGTCACGTGACCCCACGGGATCAAACAGATCGATTGTATGTGTCATGGATTGGAAAAAAAGGTCTGTCAAATTTTGACAATTTTTTGGACTCAAGGCACTTGAGAGATCGCACCGATAGGGTATGACTCTCAATGTTCTGATGCTTTGGGATGCACAATAGAGCCATTCCTAGCATAAAAATGCTCATAATGTCAGTTTTTGCACATGAGGAACATAATCAATTCTAGCCAATCTTGCAACTTTTCCTTGCTAGCAACTGACAGTTTTTTGAGTAGGCGAAAAAATGCTACTAATTGAAAATGGCTCTGAGTTGTCAAAAACCAAGATAGCCCATTATAGAGGAGCATCACATGACCCCACGAGTTCAAACAAATTGACTGTATGTGTCATGGATTGAAAGAAAAATTCTATCAAATTTTGATAATTTTTTGGACTCAGGGCACTTGAGAGATCGCACCTGGTAGGGTATGACTCTCGATGTTCTGGTGCTTTGGCATGCATGATAGGGCCATGCCTAGTGTAAACCTACCCACCTAGACGTGCTCGCGATGTTGGTTTGTGCACATGAGGAGCAAAATCAATTCTAGCCAATCTTGCAACTTTTCCTTGCAAGCAACTAAGAGTTTTTTGAGCAGGTGAAAAAATGCTACTAATTAAAAATAGCTCTAAGTCATTGAAAATTGAGATAGGCAATTATAGAGGACCCTCACGCAACCCCACAAGATCAAACAGATTGACCGTATGTGTCATGGATTGGAAGAAACAGTCCATCAAATTTTGACAATTTTTTGGACTCAGGGCACTTGAGAGATCGCACCGGTAGGGTATGACTCTCGACGTTCTGGTGCTTTGGGATGCATGACAAGGCCATGCCTAGCATAAAACTGCCCACCCAAATGCGCTTGCAATGTCAGTTTGTGCACACAAGGAACAAAATCAATTCTAGCCAATCTTAACTTTTCCTTGCAAGCAACTGACAGTTTTTTGAGCAGGCAAAAAAATGCTACTAATTAAAAATGGCTTGGATTCATCAAAAAGTAAGATAGGCCATTGTAGAGGACCCTCATACAACCCCACAAGATCAAACAAATTGATCATATGTGTCGTGGATTGGAAGAAATAGTCCATCAAATTTTGATAATTTTTTGGACTTAGGGCACTTGAGAGATCACATCGGTAGGGTACGACTCTCGACATTGTGGTGCTTTGGGATGCATGACAAGGCCATGCCTAGCATAAACCTACCCACTTAAATGCACTCGCAATGTTAGTTTATCCACACAAGGAACAAAATTTGACCATTGTGAGTGTGAGGGTGCTCTTGCACCAAACAAATTGTTGTTTATATTCATAATGTCGATTTTTGTTGTTTATATTCATATTGTTAATTACATGTGCAAATATTCATTTAAATTTATTAAAGGGCAGCCACCAAATACAATGAATACACAATAATGAACTGAATACAAGGAGTTTTGTAGGGTTAATTCAACATTTTAGAAATTTAATCAAATCATATTCCACGATTGCAATGCTTTATATCATATATTTTTGTTGTTTATATTCATATTGTTGATTACATATGCAAATATTCATTTAAATTTATAAAAGGACAACCATAAAATACAATGAATACAAAATAATGAACTCATTACACATTTATTGGATCGAATATCGATATTTATATATATATAAAAAGGCATGTCTGCCAAGTCAATACAAGTATTACAAAAATGTGGTATATGCTATATCAAAATCGATATACCATAAAAATGTAGAATATATCTACATGTATTGGTCATTCTATGACCAAAACTAACACTATATGATCCTAAACTTTTGGTGGATCATCAAAATCAAGCCTCTTCGGCGAAGTACGCAGATCTGTAGATGGCTGCAAAACCACAATTCAAAAGCCAAGTTAGAATTCTTTTGTAGAAAATAGTTCACGATTAACATCATAAATATGCATTTAACTTTAATTCCTTTGCAATTGAAATGCAGATTACCTCATTGGCTAATCTAGGAGCTAATGTCTTCGCTCTCCTTTCCTTGTCACTCTTAGGAGTTTTTTTGAAGACATAATTAAATTGATCCACGTTATGGCCATACCACGAAGGAGTCTATTGTAGATTAAATGTACAATTAATACAATGTACTAACATAAATATATCAGAAACACTTAAAAGCTATAATATAGAGAACAATGATGTACCTATGCTTGGTATGCTTCTCCAATGGACTAAGGATTGCTCACCATTGATGTAGAAACTGACACTATTACCTATACAAAAATGTACAAAGATTAAATATAATTAATATAATGATAAGTATTGAAGGTTGAAAACAATTAATTTTACATATCAAACAAAAGTGTATTGGATCCTAAGATGCTTCTCTAGTGCAAGGAGGAGGGTTCACCATTGACGAAATAGGTATGGATATTTCCTGTATGAAAAAATTATAAGATTATAATATATCACAAGTTCACATGTACGTGTGCATATAATCATGAAATCAAGAAACTAAAGTAGAGATACATACCTCCTCCCTCTCTTCATCCATGGGTGAATTAGGTGCATGCAACATATCCACAAAGCTCAATGGCTGCTGTATA
Source organism: Cryptomeria japonica (assembly GCF_030272615.1). Taxonomy (NCBI): domain Eukaryota; kingdom Viridiplantae; phylum Streptophyta; class Pinopsida; order Cupressales; family Cupressaceae; genus Cryptomeria; species Cryptomeria japonica. Next base: position 236,134,309 of record NC_081412.1, on the reverse strand, counting down.
TGTAAAATAGACAAAAAACACTAATCAATCTACAAACCCCAACTAATACTTGATTTCAACATTTTCAAACAATTGTACAACTAAAAATGTGTTCAATTACCTTCTTCACATGTTTTGGCATCTTTGAGGAATTCTTTTTCTTAGGACGAGCCCTAGACGTGGAGGGGGTACCCTAAAAACACAAAATTAACATGAGATATTAGTATAGATAATAAATTAAACATAATTTTAAAAATCTAAAATGAAATGACTTGCATATTCCATCAAAACAATATGTAAAAAGAGTTGTACAAAATATGATACCATATAGCCTTGTAGGCCAAAATCGATCACTGAGAGCGTGATGTCATCAATTTGGGACATTTCGTCCCCTGTCAACACCTACAAACGAGAAATTGGACCAAGCATTAAAGATAGTTAGTATATCTTGTATTTTTTTGAATCCAAAGTGTACTATTCTATTTTAACATGTTACACAATTTATACCTCAGGCATCGAAGTTGCAGCTATGGTAACTAGGGAAAGTGTATGGGATACTGTTGTTGCATCCTGAAATGCATATTATTTGTCTCAATTTAAATCGATGTATAAGTAAAAATTCATTTATGTAATTACAAATTTTAAGTGATTGATAAATAAAATGTTATGAATTCAAATCAGCACACCTGTGTCTGTGGCTCATGGGCAAACACCATGTCCATGAACTCATCTGTTAGTGCGACATCCTCAACCGTGTGAGCCTAACATATATAGCCGCAAATCATGAACAGATGATATGAGGATCCATTTGCACCAGCTGCATCATCTATCCCCAAGCATATCCCTGAGCAACTGACACACATATGCTTGATGGACTCTCTGTCACCCTGTAATGGCTCATCATCCAATACAATAGGGTGTGCTAATGACGTCCCATGTTGGATGATGGAACCAGTCAATGTTGTGGCTGCCTGAAGAGTCTATAGCTCCATCAACTCTTTCAGCTCTAATGGGACAACATGATGCACCTTGGGTTTTGGTGCTAAGGGGCGGGGACTCTCTGCAGCTAATATCCTATGGGCTCCAAGTCTATCTTGGGCAAAGCCACCACCTCTACCATGAAACTGTCTCATGTCAAAATAGTTTGGATGCACATTGAGCACAAACTCACAATATATTTTTCTCAAAAAATATAATGGCACCTCATATTTATTACAAGGTGGATCATCAAAGACCATCCACCACCTCTGCCAAAAAAGATTCTTCATTTGCACATTCGTACACCAATGTATAGGAAACCTCTTTACATTAAGAGGTAATGACTCACCAGTTTTGAGATCAACAAAAAGGTCACATATTTGTTGTTTAGAAATATTTTTATTTTTTACTCCATCGTATGGTAGCCCATTGGCATAGAATTGACAACACCTATCCCTAAAGCTTCCCCATTTGGTAATTTCTATGGAAATAGCTATGGCACCACTAGCTAATGTTTCTAGGCTAGAGGCGAGGGATTGATGATGGTAAAGTTCAAAATTTTTCAATTTAACAATCAGTCTATGAATTTTAGACATATTTTGTCCTAACTGATTAATTAATTCTTCCTGTGTTTCGGCTATGCAGTCAAAAGGAGGAATTGGGGGTTGTTCTTGTGTGTTTTCAGGAGGTGCATTTGGTTGTTCTTGTGGGTTTTCAGGAGGTGCATTTGGTTGTTCTTGTTTTGGATTAGAAGAATCTAGTTTTTGAAACAAAAAATGAAAAAACCTAATCAAAATTAATGAAATTAAATTCAAAATGTAAAACAAATTGCATAAACCAGAAAGAAAGACAAAAATAAATAAAAACTAGCCTTGATCCATAGCCTGGAGGAAAAATTTAGCACCCTATTCACGGTTTAGGTTAGAAAATGGGGAAAAAATGAAGTAAAAAATGCGCTTTATGGGTAAATGAGACACAATTTTTTTTTTTTAACTTTTTTTACCAGGCACTGCATATGTGGTTTTATTTGGATTATTAGTGTGTATGCCCTCATTTTCCTATAAGCAGTGCGTATGTGCTAGTTTTCTTAGGCGTAGCACGTACATGCTCAATTTCCTAAAAGCAGCGCATACGCACTATCTTTTCTAGGTTCAGGAAGAACAAACCTAAGCGCGTACGTGGGAATTTGAAATTTTAAAACCGCATATGCACTGCTTGTTTTTCCAAGTTTCTTTTGGGTGGTGTCCACTTTTATGACCACCATCTTTGTGCACATGCCCTATGCTTTGCTTTCATTAGAATAACCAAGAAATATTCTTTCATCACATCAAGGATCAAACTTTCCAATGGAATCATCTCTTCTGATATAGCATTTACTACCATACATTCTGAAATAATTAACTATAGGTGTATGACCAAACCATAACTCATAAGGTCTCTTACTGGTGTCTCCTTTGATATTAACTTTGTTGAATGTGTATACCACCATGCTTACAACTTCTCTCTAGTAGATATGAGATAGATTAGCTTCCATCATCATAGTTCTAGCTACATCCAAGATAGTTCTTTTCTTCCTTTCTACAACTCCATTTTGCTAAGGTGTCCGGGGTGTTGAAAATTGTCTCCTTATACCATGCTTCTCACAATAACTATTAAATTCACCGAATGTGAATTCTCCACCTTGATCTAACCTTAAACATTTAATCTTTTATCTTGTCTTTGTCTCAACTTTAGCTTTAAATATTTTAAAATTTTCAAATGCTTTAGATTTATCCTTTAGAAAAGTAAACCACATCATTCTAGAATTATCATCAATAATTAGCATAAAATATATATCACCTTAAAACTTTTGATTCTAGCAAGGCCACTCAAATCGGTATGAATAAGATCAAGAACATCATTAGATTTTTCTTGTATACTCTTAAAATAAGTTCTGACTTTCTTTCCCATTTGACATTCCTTACATACTAGATTATAGGGCTTCACAATCTTAGGTATATCTCTAACTGACTTAGTAGAGCTGATCTTTATAATGCAATCAAAATTCACATGACACAACCTCTTATACCATAGCCAACTCTTATCAATTTGTGCAATCAAACATGTCTTCTCACTGGAGTTCAAATGAAAGATATTACCTTTAGTCTGAGTACCAGTTGCAATCTCCAATCTAGATCTATTGATAATTTTTCATTTTCTAGCCTTGAACTATAACTAAAATCCCTTATCCACCAACTATCCTATACTCAAAAGATTATGCCTTAAAATTTCAACATAATAAATATTATCAATATTATGCTTACCATCCAATGATATAGTTCATCTTCCCTTGATCATGAGTGCTTTGTCATCTCCAAATCTAACTAGACCACCATCAGATTCTTGCAAAGATAGAAACTTTCTTTTATCTTCGGTCATATGATGTGAACATCCACTATCTATCACCCATTCATCCTTATCTTCAACTTTAGTAGCAAGGGCCTTCTCTTAAGGTACTAGATCATCTTCCTTGATAGCCGAAAACACCCAATCCTTTCCATTTTTGGATCCACTATCAAAATCTTGTGTCAGTTAATCATCAGAATCATTCACACCTTCCTCATCAGCATAGTAGCATGATTTGTCTTTATTCCTCCTGTATTTATGCTTGTTCTTGTTAGAAAGCTTAGATACATAGAGGACAACTAAGAAGGGGGCGGTGAATCAGTTGTGAACAGATTACAAAACGTTAATAACTCAAATCCTTATTATCAAAACACATAAACTCAATATTGAAATGCATAAAACAAATATCAGAATAACTGATATAGAAATTAAGCATAAACATCAATCACAAAATTGTTACCATCCATCTAGAACACATGAAACCAAGATTTGTACATGAAAAACCCAGTAAAGGGAAAAACCACATTGGGAAGCATACCCACGATCAGATAATACTTTTGGAGTAAGTATGTGATTACAAAATGAGGGGCCTACACATGCAGAAGGCCAACAACCTAGAGCACACTATTCATCACAATAGGAGCCTCACTAACTACAAAAAACATTGGACTACAATCCAAAATGAAGATTGAACTACAAGAATAGAATCTCCTATGCCTAAGTATAGTTTTGGTTAAGATCAGTACTAGAGGTCTTAAACCTCTCTTACCATCCCAATTTGATCACCTATGATTGACCAAAAACCTCTGCATGTTATTATAGCATTATTCACATACAAATAATTCTATATCTCATACCATACATAATCCCATGATCTATAAAGAGATATTACATCATATTTATACCAACCCAGGACCTAAGCAATTAGGTTAGCTACCTAAAAGATAGTACAATAAATTCATAACATAAACCCACAATCCAATGATCAACCAATTTGGCTGACCACAAATCTTTGTCAGTAAAACCCTTATCGGTAACCAAAAGGCTTACTATAACAAATGATAGTATCCGAGTCATCAAATCTCATACCAACTAATCATGATGCACATATGAATATAATGAATGATAGATCCAAACCAATTCTGTAAACCAAAGCATATTGGAGAATACCAAATCAAAATCATAATCCAACCACTCTACCAGAACCAATCAGAAACCGCTAAACAACCAAAATTGCCAATGTTTCCATCAATGAAACATGTCATCAATTCCTCCAAACTGCCAACAATCTCCCCCTTTGGCATTGATGGAAACACTAGATGTGAAAAACATCCAAGTGCCAAGAATGCCAAACAAGTCTCCCCCTATGTAAGACAACCAACAATCTCCCACAAAATGATATAGCAATGAAGCTCTGAACCAAACTCCCTTAATGAATATATCTCTCCCTTATGATTTTCACAAGAATAAGTCTCCCCCTTAGACATCAATTCCAAAGATCTGACATAAATATCAAAGAAAAATCATAATCCTCTGATTATTACAACTGACTACTCCCCTTAAGTATTAGCACCACCAAATCAATCCAGAATGAGTAATATCTTTGATAATGCATACCGGACTGATGCCAATCACCATTAATTAGGTCTCTACTAGAGGGGTAGAAACCCCCAATCTATCTCTGAAGTACTCAAATGATTCTTTAGGAAAAGGTTTAGTGAAGATGTCTGCAATTTGCTCTTTAGTGTTCACATAAACCAGTCTGACTTCATTTGCTTCCACCTTCTCCTTTAAAAAGTTATACTTGATAGATATATGTTTTGTCTTAGAATGAAATACCAAATTCTTTAATATATCAATAGCTATAGAGTTATCATAGTTAATAACTACCAATTCATTACAATTCACCTTTATATCCTTCAACATTTGCTTCATCCATAGAACTTGTGTATAGTTAGTAGCAACAAAAACATACTCATCTTCAATAGTAGATAAAGAGGTAAATGACTTCTTTTTTCTGATCCATGAAACAAGTTTCTTTCTGAGAAAGAAATCTCCACCGGATCTGCTCTTCTAGTCATCAACATCTCCAACCCAATCTACATCTGTGTATGCAAATAATGTAAAGTCATCATTTTTAGGATACCTCAAACCATATTCAATTGTTCCTTGCAAATTCTTGAAAAATCCTTTTCACCGCACTCTCATGATTTTCTCTAGGATCAATTTGATATCTTGATACAATACAAACTTCATTCATTATATCCGATCTATTCTAAGTTAGATATAACAAACTTCCAATCATATACTTGTGCCTTATATAATTTACTGGTGTAGATGCATCTTTCTTTTTCAATTTCTCACTTGTAACCATCGGAGTACCAACCAGTTTAGAATTTTCCAACCCAAATTTCTTCAACAACTCTCTAGCATACTTAGTTTGATAGATGAAAATACCTTTATTAGTTCAAGTAATCTATAAACCTAAGAAAAATCTCATCTCCCCAATCATAGACATCTCAAATTCATTCTTCATATTGTTAGAGAATTCCATACACAACTTATCTTCACCTCCAAAAATGATATATCAACAAAGACTTCAATAATCAATATTTCATCAGTAGTGATCTTATAATATAAATTACTATGAACATTACCTTTATGAAACCAAGCTTCAAAATATATTTATCTAGTCTTGCATACCAAGCTCTATGGGGCTTGTTTCAGTCCATATAAAGCTTTCTTTAACCCGCAAACCATGTTTTTATCATCTGAAAGTGAAAACCCATCAGGTTGCTCAATATAAACTTCCTCTTCAAGATCTCCATTCATAAATTCACACTTAACATCCATATGATAAACCCTGTAGTTCTTATGTGCAACATAAGCAAGAAATAATCTCACAGCTTCAATCCTAGCTACTGGTGCAAAGGTTTCATCATAATCAATTCCTTCCTTTGGAGGATATCCTTTACAAACAAATCTATCTTTATTCCTCACAACTTTTCCATATTCATTCAATTTATTCCTAAAAACCCATTTAGTTGCAATAACATTCTTATTTTTAGTTCAGGGAACTAAAGTCCATGTGTTATTATTTTCTATATGATCTAATTCTTCTTCCATACCTTTCATCCAATATTCATCTTTACAAGCTTCAATTACTGATGGTGGTTCAATTTGAGAAATTAAACATACCTCTTCAACTGCCAAACTTCTTCTTGTCATCACTCTTTTGTTTTTGTCTCCAATGATCTGATCCTCTGAATGATTCAACTTTACATACCCAGGAATCTTCTAATTTTCTATTCCTTAGCCTTGATCTTCAGTTACTATTGAATTTTTTGATATTGTCAAAGTAACTAATTCAACATTTTGTTCTAGTGTAGGTGCTACCAGTTCAGTTATGATCATTTCCACTGCAAATTCCTTCTCATAAGTTCTGATTTGACTTCTGTTATGCTCATCCACCTTGACATTTATGCTCTCCATAATTCTTTGCAATCTTTTGTTATAACATCTATATGATTTGCTTTCATTAGAATAACCAATAAATATTCCTTCATCACATCTAGGATCAAACTTTCCAATGGAATCATCTCTTTTGATGTAGCATTTACTACCAAAAATTTTGAAATACTTAACTGTTGGTGTATGACCAAACTACAACTCATAAGGTGTCTTACCAGTGTTTTCTTTGATACCATCATTCTTACAAGTTGTCTCTAGTAGACATGAGGCAGATTGGCTTCCATCATCATAGTTCTTACTGCATCCAAGATAGTTATGTTCTTCCTTTCCACAACTCCATTCTGCTAACATGTTTGGGGTACAAACAACTATCTCCTTATCCCATTCTTCTCACAATAGCTATTAAAGTCACTAGATGTGTAAGGCCCTCCCCAAACCAAGATTTGATTAACTTAGTTGACCATGTTTGACCCTATTTATAAATGCTATATAATACAATAGAATGGACTATGTTAGACCGATAGATTTGTGAGAAAAGAAATTGAATCAAGTTATAGAGTTATTTCACCCGGTGGTGTATACTTTGATGTATTATGAATTGAAATCCTAAAAGATCCACTGATTGGATAATTTTGATCTACCGTATGTCAGCTATATCTGGATTTAGAACTTATCAGATTCCATGATTTAGATAACATTGATGTAGAATTGATGCTTCATTTATATGCTTATGATATAGGACTCTACATGATTCTAGAATAGGATTAATTTGAGATAGTGTATGTCATTATTGGAATTGCAGGACTTTACTATGATGATAGAAATAGAATGCATGTTTTATGTATGGAGTAAAATTATGAGAATTGTGATAATTCCTTATGTGGATTTATTTGGATATAAGATGTATTGGTTTGTGTAAGTGTATATTGTGTGCAGAATGTTTGATGTGTATATTTCTTCATCTACATTATATTATATGAGGTTATTCGAAATTACTAATGTGTGTTTGAGTTGCGCAGGAAAACTTATCCAGGTGACCATGGAAATATTACAGAGAACCAAACCTAGATCTATGTATGTTCGTAAAGCCAGGGTTTGTCTATTTGGAGACACAACACCCCGTTTGTGTCATAGTTTATTCGTAATAGTAAATGATGCATGTGTGTTAAATGTTATTTAATTGATTTATTTAAATCCAACAAGAGACACAATTTCATGTATAATTTTGTGAAAGTATTTTCTTTGTGTCACTAAACACATGTGGATTTAGGTTTGAGTTTTTAAATTTGTCTCTTGGAGGGAATTGATTAACTATAGGTTTTTCAATTAATGTAATCTGATCCCACAAATGCCTTGGGTAAAGAATCTTTGGGAAGGTCAACATAGGTTTGACCCGAAAATAAACTCCAGAGGGGTTAGAAAAGGGTTAAATGGACACCTAAGGGTAGTTTGATAGGGTCTCCTAAAGCCCATAAGGTATACCTAAGGGTTAGGGGTAATTTTAGGCAAGTTTCTACTCCCATGTGACCTTTCAGACAGCCTAAAAAGTGACCTTTCTAAGTTGTATGAAAAAAACCTTCCTTTTCAAATGAGAGTTCCCTTTCCCATTTTTATCTTACCTTCCTTTTCAATTTTTAGAAACTTGTGAGAACTCTCACAAAGGGCTTTCTAAGTAAGAATTAGAAAATTAGTGGGTAATCACCCACTCTCCATTTTTGGAGACAAAAGAATTTTGAAAAAAAAAAGATAGATTTGGGATTTAGAATTTGGTGAAGGGTAGAAAGAGAAGACTGGTGGAATTGGGCTGCTTATCCTCAACAAAACTAGCATACCCTTGGGCAGTTTAAGGTTGGTTTTACTTTCTTGAAATGCTTTCTCATTGCATGTTGTATTAAAAGAATTGTTTGAGTTAAAGGCTAGTTGTCCTTGCATGTATTCCTTGGAGATTTTTTTGGTGTTTTGTGCTTATGCAATTTATGTGTTTTGGGAATAATCAAGACCTCCTACTCTTGGGAGAGAGGATGGTCTTGTGGGTGGTAGAAGTGATAGCCATCGAGTGAGAGGCTCTCGTTATGAGAGTGATCACAAGGGATTTTATGGACCCTTGCTGCATGGCTTGTTTATGCATTGGGGGTCATAAGGAGGGAATTAAGACATGAATGCCTTGAGGGGCATAAGGAATGTGGGGTTGTTATACTTGATATATTTGGGTTGCCATGAGGTGGCTATATGTTTTGGTTTTCCATGAGGTGGCTATATGTTTTTACCATACTTGCAGTCTCCTCAAGGTACTTGGTCCACTACCACCCTTGAAAAGACATCACAAATGTGTCATGCACTATAGCTTGGGTTGGAATTGTGTTTGAGATTGAGTTCTCCCTTGTCTTTTGTGTTTGCATGCGTGTTACCTATCTAGGGCTTGGTTCTCCGAGCTCGAGCATGGATACTAGTTAGCCTAGGCTGGGAGGTGAGAACTCCATGGTCATAGCTTTTGATTTAATGGAGGTTGCTGGAAGAAAATAGTAGGACAAGTAGAAGTGGCTGGAAATGGTTGTTGCAGAAAAATATTTGGATATGTATTTAGTATTTTCCGCATTTATTTGAAATGAGAGACCTATTTGTAAAGTGACAAGAGTATCTTGGAGATAAGATTTAAATATTTGTAATAGTCATTTAAGTTATATTGTAGGAAAGAAAATGATTATTTCTGATTTTAGTTCCTAAAGTTTGAAATAAATATTTGTGTGGATAGGATGTTGTGAAAAGAAAGAAAATTGTGATTTCCCTTATGCATTTGAAACAATTTATTTCAAAAGAAATAGAATTGGTTTTGCATGCATATAGTAGGTTGGTGATAAAACATTTGATTTATACATGGACATGTTAAATTTAGTTTATTTAAATCTGTTATCTAAACTATTTGCAGAAAATAAAATCAAAAATAGTATATCTATCTCTAAGGTTAAAATTAATTAATAAAACATTTAATTGCTATTAAGATTATTGAATGTTGTCATTTATATAGATTACAGAAAAATCAAATCTAAAGCTAAACGGTCAATCTACTTTAAATAATATCTTATTATAGAGTTGTTGTACCAATTTATTTACTTCTGCCAGATACATAACGGAAGAAGACAAATCTAAAAATTAGTATGAACATTTCTAAGTTTTATTTCAATGTTTTCTAGTCTAAAAATAGTTGCTGTATAAATTAATTTAAATCAGACAGCTTGTATGTAGAAATTAACATCTAGATTTAAATTGACTATTCTTTTTAGATTCTATATTAGTTTGCATGAAGAAAATAAAATCTAAAGTTAAACAGACTTATTGAAAATAAATAATATCTAGATCTAAATAGCGGCGTTTAAACTTTGCATACTTCTGTCAATGTTAGCAGCCTGGCATTTATATGTAAAAGATGTATATTTATTTAATTAAAATCAGAAACCTTTGATTTATCTGTTAGAAAGATTTTCAATTATACAGATCAACAACATAAGATTTTCAAGAATAAAATACAAGTATATATATATAAAATTTCATTCATTTATTTAAATTTAAATAAATTCATTTTCTTCCTTTCTAAAAATATACTTTTGTACCAAATATAAATAAATATATATATATATATATATATATATATTGATATATATATTTACATATTTATATAATATATATTATTATTAATCAAGCATTTTCTTTAGAAAAAAAAAAAGATATTTAAAAAAAAAGGGGGGTCAGGCTCGGACCGAACCACTATGCAATGCACAGTGGATGGCGGGGGCCGAACCTTGTTCATGACACAATGGTGCCCTTGGCCAGTACCACTGTGGGCATCCATAGTGGACAACCCAAGGGCCACCACTGTGAGTGACCACAATGGGCGCTACCGCTATGGTCGTCCACAGTGAATGGCCCGAGGGCCGCCACTGTGGGCGACTATAGTGGTCGCCGCCACTGTGGTAACCCACAGTGAGCGGTGTCGCTCCCCCTAAAACCCCTGCCACCATGATCTCTGCCCCTGCATGACACAACCCCTGCTAGATACAAAAAAAAAGATAAATCCCTAGCCCCGGATAGGGTTAGGGTAAATGGAAAGAAGTAAGTGATTTTTTTTGTAAATGTAGAACAATTTAAATGATATATATATATATATATAATATTCAGTTAGGGTTTTATATGGATGATTTTAAATAAGGAAACATAATTATTTATATATAGGTTTATATATATATATATAGAAGTATGAATGGATGGGGTAGCTCTTAGATTTAAGATTTTGATCTAGTGATTACAGAATAAAGAGAAGGGTTTTAGTATCTACTTAATGTAATTTTAGATAAGAAGTTGAAACATTTATATTTAGAAAATAAATAATGTTTCTATATATATGTGTTTGAATAAAAAGGAGATATATAGATTAAATACATGAATGTATAAAATCATCTATAATGTAATTGTAAATTTCATAGTTAAAAACATGATTGTATAAATTGTCTATAATGTTAGGATAGGTATTTTAAGAAGTGTTTATATTCAACATATGTTTCAAAATAATCATATGGGCATATTTTAATAAAAAAAAAATGTTGTTTCAAGTTATATTATTATTGAAGTTAATCATTTAGGAAATTTAATTTTATAGGTATTTAATTGTCTATAGGGGATCATTCTCAGACCAACTAAATATAGGTTTTAAAGATTAAACCTTATAGAATGAATCTCATTACGAATCTAATTGACCCTTTAGTCAATTTAGCATAAACTACTTTTAATTATGTTTAAATAAAATATAGACATTTCTAAACTAAGTGCTAGGAATATTTTAATTAGTTCCCAAAATCAATTAATGGTTTTTTGTCAAAGATTAATTATATCTTCGTCAATTATTTTAGAAAGTTTGGATTAAATCAACCTATTGACTCAAATTAGTGAGATAATAAAATTAATTCATTTAGTATTCCGCATCTAAGTATATTATTAAGAAAGGGGGTATTATCAGGATGCTGGGAACTTGATATTTATTAAATAATTGATATTGAACCAAGTAAATTTGTTAATGACTATTTGGTAGAGATGGAACAAATTAAGTACTATTAGACACAAACTGGAATGATGGGGTCTTTGAGATAATTTAATATGTCCCTTATAAAAATTATTTTTTCTGTAGGATAATAGGAGTTATCGTACATAGTTATGTAAGTATTTAACATCAGTTTAAGAATTCTTTTGGAACAACTTGTTAGGATGTCGAAACTAATTAAGAAAAGGTTGCATGAAGTTAAGTGTTTAAAAAAAAACAAAAAATCATCTATGTTTTACCCAAAGTTTGGGCATGACATATTGGTATTAGAGCCCTGGGTTCATACACTGGTGAACATTGGCTAAATTCATAACTTAGTTGAAAACAAACTATGGCTTGAAGTATAACACCTAGGTGGAAACTTGTGATATAATAAAGTGGAACATAAGTGAAAATTCTTTTAAATCAACAGATCAACAAAAATCAATTCAAGGGGTTCCAAAGGTCACTAAAAGCCTTGAATTTGAAACTTATTAGTCAGAATGTTTATGACTTAAATAAAACCTTAAAGGGCACGAAATTTTCAATTATTAATTTATAAGAAGTATTTTTGGTGTTTAATCATGAAATTTAGTTCTTTAGTACTTATGGGGTTACCATTCCACTTGGAACCTAAACACAATAATTGCCCTAATCAAATCAAGTATGAGGAGTTAATTCTACAATAAAATACCTCTAATGGTAACTAAAGGAATGCCATCCATCAAGATATGATCTTGACATGGCAAGTCAAGAAAGACAGTTAGACATAAGATAAAGGCAATAAACAAGATAAATAAGATCGAGACAGTTCAAGTTAAGTTTTTTTTAAAAGCTATGTGTAATTATGATGGTTAAAAGATCAAGGCCACCATTGGAGACATAAATGAAGAAGAGCATAAAGGGACTCTTGCAAATCTCAGATAGAAGCATTAACCTATCCTAATGACTAGGTACCTTAAGAATGTGGTTATGCTAGATTTCTTACAAAGAGCATTTGTTAGACAATTTTTGTAGTAATGCAGTGAAGCTAGAGTTGGGATAACCCTAAAGATTAGAACTAAAGTGATGGCTAACAAACTCCCCAATTAGAAAACCCTAGTAATACTATAGCTAATTTATATAAGGAGAAAGGAGGCATGAACTTCTAGGGTTAAAACACATAATTACAATAAACCCCAAGTTCATCCATGGTTATATAATTTGGGAAACAAGCAAGTAAAGCCTCAAACTAATTCCTTTATGGAAAGATAACCTTGGGAAAAGTAAATAATGGAAGAGAGAGTAGAGTTGATTTGGGAATCAAACAAAAATCTCAATTGAAGTACAAGGAGTATAAAGGTATTAGGATCTTATAATCTAGATATGTGTAACTAGTTTTCATTCAGAAACTAAGAAGAAAAGTGCAACCCAATCATGGTTAGTCCCTGGGTACAATATGTAATGCCCTGCCAGGAAACCCCGAAGGGATTAAGCCATAACACAAGAATAGAGTGCAATAATATTTTTTTTTTTTTTTTAAAGTTACACCACAATAAGATACAACAAGATATCAAAGATTCAAATTACAAAGCGGAAGACATCAACTAACACCTAAAGAGTTTCCCAATGAGATTACTTAAATATCACAATTCACCTAACTCACACAATTAATTCCAATAAGCTGATTATCTTAATAACAAGATAATTCTTAATCAGGATAATTTCTTTCAAAAGATGGAATATAAATCACAAGAAAAGATTCATCCATTAAGGTCTATTCATAATCTTCATTCAAGCTTTTCATAAAAATACAAGCCATACATCTAATATTCTAACACACTAGAATTTCATCATAAACATAAGAGATCTTTTTCAAGCATACTTAATTTCCTTAACAACAACTGAATATATTCTATTGTTCTAAGTTACATTCTTTCATATTCCAACTTATTGCATTTCAAAAGATGATTGCATACTAGCATCTACGATAAATCTCATCTAAACCACTTATGCATTCGATCAACATGGCATTCAAGAAAGGACTGCATATAAGCATTTAAAGTTAATTCCATTTATCCACTTAACCATTCTAACATAAGCTAATCATACATGATAAAGCTGAATAAGGAAACATAAGAGAATACATCACATAACACCATAATGATCTCGGAGTTCACCCCTAAAGGGCTACATCTCCGGGTCTGCTCAACTACAAGACCCCTCTGATAAATAATAAAGTTAAGGATACAAGAGGTTACACCATTACAATCCAGACATCAAGGTGAAATATAAACTATATACAAATGACCACATCGATCAATTAATACATAAACAATCCTTGAAAAAGGAAAGGATCCAGCTGAACATAATCCAAGCTAATACAAAGGTCCAGAAGAGCATCCACAAAACTAAGCCATCACCACCCAAGGTCTAACATGAAACTGATACTCACAAGGGTAGAGACAAAAGGATGACCCACAAAGGTACTCTTAACAGGACAAAACAACAACACACTAGTGAACATAGGGACAAGTGTCATCACACAACCTGGTATGGATACCATGGCAAGTCTTCATAGGTCCCGACCCCATACACTGGGTTACCCTGGCAACCTAATCCGAGCTTCCGGCCCATCCAAGCCTCATGTGGACCCACACATCCTCTCATGAAGACAAGGATGGTGGTTTGCCATTTCAGGCCTTCTCACAGCATGTCGAATCTATGATAGCACTCATCCCATGTGTGAGGAACATTTATCTTACTTAGAAATTACATTCTAATCTACTTAGGTTATCACTTATTAGACTCACTTTCGATGGGTTACCTAGTAGGCACTTTGGGCACGGCCCCCAATCGAAAGCCACTTTCCCATACGACACTAGACCAAACTCAGACGAACTCAAAAACCAAGGAATAGGCATGGTCTGACGAACGAAGTTCAAGAAGAGAGAAACAATCATCTGGTCAAACATGACTCAAAAGTGGTACACTTACTGACGGTACTCTAACTAGAGACCTGACAACTAAGGTCAACCATGAATCATCATTCGACACCCACACAAGGAATATGACCAACTATGACAACATCACAATACAATAGTCAACTCGGAACCGAGGATTGAAATAGGTACCCTAAATCATTCTATACGACAGGGACCTATCAAACAAAGTACTCTTGCCATTTCATAATTAAGAGCGAATACAGAAATTAAACTCACAAGGCAATAAACAGAAAGGACAATATTCAACAGATGCAATCTTTCCGAACTGATCTAAACATTAAAAGTTGATCAAGTTTTCTACAAGATCTAAATCAGATTACAGTTATCTACCTCAACTAGGGATAAGTTGTTCTTGGTTTTCTAACTCCTTAAGGTTCAAAGCATCGAACAGACATATAAAGCCATAATGAGTTTTTAAACCAAATTCATATTAATCAAATTCAGACAACCATTAATCAAATAAATAAGATATTAATCTCCAATTAAAACGTCATTAACATACTGGTCCAAAACCGACCTCTACAGTTTCATATTATTTCTCAAGCCCAGATGCATTATACGGATAATGGAAATATAATTATAAAAAGAGAGTCTAAAAGGAGATAATCATTTCCAAAAGCCTATCGTTTCAATTTCTAACGATCAATGGTAAAATATCTCACTTACTTCTCGATTACTCAAATGATATGTTCTAAGATAATATTTAACATCATCAAATAGTAATTACATCGTATCCCAACAATTTTCCAATAGCATAATATTCTATTTTGTTTTTAAACAATACTACCTCAATTAGCCAAATGCTCTAATCAGCTAGAAGGTAAGATCTAAATTTATTAATCCAAAATCAATCAGAATGTAATCAATGATATTCGGTTGCGAAAATAACAATTTTAGAACTTAATTAGAAAGGGAACATAAGTCATGAAATGAGATTAAATAATGATTAACCTATAAACTCCATTATAAAATTAATCAATATCAAATTAACGTTTATCATGCTTATGCCCCTTAATCATAATTAAGCAACTAATTAAAGCTTAACATTAAAATAATATTTAAAAAATATTATATGCATTTTTTTTTTGAATAATAAAAAAAAATACATTAAAGAAAAACATTTAAAAAAAAAAAACTAATTTAAAATAGCATTTACAAAAGGGCTAGGGCAGGGCCCACCTCCCAACGGGGACGGCTAGGCGCCCAAACCCTAGCCATAGGCGTAAATATGCGCGGGCGGCGCCACGGTGGTGCCCGCAGGTCCCGCGGCGCCCTGCGGCCACCGCGGCCCCTGCGGCCACCACCGTGAGCCACGAGCAACACTGAACGCGGACCACCAAGGGACGGGGATGGAGGAGTAAGGGGGACGAGCGGGGGAGGGGAGGAGGAGGGGGTGGAGCTCCGCTCCCCGCCCTCCAAACCCCAACCAATGTTTTTTTTAAAAAAAAACCAAAATGCACAGTGATAAAAATACATTTTTTTTTTGATTTAATACACAGTCCGAACTTCTAAAAACAAAATGCCCACCACATAGTTTGATAATAAATTTAGATTTAATATAAATTCGGATTAAACGAACTGCGTTTGATATCATATTTTCTTGATGTTTTTTTTTTCATCCTTTACAAACACCCAAGGGTTTCAACACCCAAAAAAAATAGAGGGATTAATAACACCTCAAATACATTTCCAGCAAAACTAATTAATTTACTAAATCAGTTCATAAGCATGGCATTCAATGGAGAATTTGGAACCAAGATAGCATGAAAACCTTCAAACCCCCATTTCCATTTTATACAATAACTAAAATTGAGAATTAGATCCTACCTGATATCGCGTTCCTGGCAAGATCTGCTGAAGAGCCCCAATCTCTAGCTACCAAAACCTTCCTTCTCCATCCAAAAAGAGACCCCAAATTTCATCTCCAACCAAAAATTCTCCAAAAATGTCCATCCTCCAATTTTCCCCAAATTTTGGGTTATATGGGAGAGTTGACCAAAAATTCTATTTTTGGAATTAAAATTTTTATTTACAAATAATTCTCAAAATTAATTTTTTTCTAACTATAGCAACAAATTAAACTTGCTTTTCATTTCAAAATCGATTTCCTCATTTGATTCAATTTACCTTTCTAATTTCAAAAGCCAACAGAATACAATTAAATCTATTGTGATAAAATACATAACTTTCTTTTCAACAGCATAAACAAAATGCATTTAATATTCAAAATCAGTCATTTAATCGAACTTACTCCCAATTTAAAATGAGCAATTCATTATCAACGAAAATCGCATAACGAAATCCCGATTACTTTAGTCCATTAATCTCTAATGCACAAACACATATTTAATCAAAATAATTACTAAGGACTAATTAATCAATTTATCCAAACACACCAAGCACGCAATCCGAGAAGGTCAACCAAACAGACGACTCGCAAACCCAAACAAGAAGGGAACACCGACAACGGCTGACGATGCTCACTTGAGCACGACGAAGGTCAACTAGGGTCTTACGACCACCTAATCCAACTCTAAGGATTAAAGAGGTACACTCAAACCTGCACATCCAGGTGAAGACGAACCTCGCACTCATGCGGCGTTGTACCTGAAATCTCCTGCAACCAAGAGTCATGCATGCATACATATATAAAATTTAATGAGAGTGTTAGCCCGATATTAATACCATGAAATAGGAACACTAAACAACTTGCATACAACTAGTGTGAAAATCACATCAACAGCTATGTGTTAAATCAAGCATCTGACTGTAACATTATATTAAGATAAACTAATCAAGATTAAACCAAGGTTAGAGATTGATTAGGGTAGGGGTACTACATTCTCCCCCCTAGGTTCCGACTTACTCCTGGAAGTCGTAAGGCTAGATGGAGAACATGTCGTACGCATCAGCCCTGAAACTCATTCAACAAAGATCAAATTGCACATATAAATCTTTCCATAAATAAATGAAATGTTTATTGCAAATCCTTTACAAACGCCATTATCCATTGGCAAGATACATCTAAAACCATACATTCCTTAAAATATTCTAGGAATTATCCACAATCATAGCAGAGAAACAAGAATTTCTTCCTTTCATTACACCAAATTAAAACATTACAAAGGGGTAAGCAACAATTACCATAATCATCTATCAAACATGACAAGAAAACAAGCCATCATGATCAATTTCCTTTACCAATCCATCTTTATCATAAAGTTTTATTGAATAGAGCTAGCTTAAATATCAATTTCTACAACCAAATTAACTTTCAATAAATAAGAGCAACAAAATATAACTCAATTGTTTACACTTGCCAGGCATAAGAAAACCTTTCCAATGACTATGTCCCATAACATAGTGACAAGTTAACACAATTTACTCCATGATACAAATAATAACCATCCACATAACTGGAATACATAATAGAAAAGGCCACATGTGAGCATGTCTAATGCTCGGTCAAAGATAACATGCATGATCAACATCTCTATGCCTGATCTCAGAACAATAATATGATCATAAATATCCAATATCTCACTCAAAGGCTCGATGGTGCTAGGCACACCATAGCGGTGCTACCTTCCATACAAGGCCTTTGTGAATATCCCTTGTTGAGCAAGGTGGTTAGCCTCCAAGAGATAGTCACCACACATAGGTAGGTAGTGGGTACTAGCTGCAACACAGCCTCACATACCCCCATCCTCAAGGTTCCCTACAACAACTTCCTCACACACACTCTACCAATTTCGTATCATACATCCTTGGAGAGGAATTTCACATCTCGACACAAGACCAGCATCCGAAAACAATAAGGATAAACTAGTTTAGCCACCAAAGTATAGATGAATAAAGGTAATAAATCATCAATTCCAACAGTAAGGTAAGAAAATAATCTGGAATTTCAACGCCAAATCAAAAGTGCAAAAGATCACAAGATCGTGGCTAAACCTTCAAAGTCAAAGTGAAATAAATTGCTGATCCCCCAAAGAAGATAATAAGAATATCACAACTGCACATAACATCACTGTGTGACTAACATCTAGCCACCAACGAGGAAGGAAGGAACAACTGACTAGCTATTGCAGTAGCTCATCATGTGGTGTGACATAGTCACACTACCCACATGGCATGGCGGTGTGTACCTCGACATCACCCCGCATCACGTCGTCACGTGGCATGGCAATACCCCAAGTGGAGGAAACACACAATGGAAGTATCCCGCATGGTAGTGTACCTCGCGGAACAAGCACGCGCAGGTCACATCCTGCATAGCGACGTATCTAGAAGGATACTCACCGTAAGTCAGAGGTATAAATGACTAGGGTCCACCCACATGCCCACCAACACATACTAACTGGCAGCACATGTGAATAAACCTACCTTTCATGAAGACAAGGCAAAGGATACTCCAAATCACACCATCACTATACACAAGAATCACCATCCAAAATGCTCAAATAAAGTAGGGAATAGGTTGACATACATAAACCTATAAATAGATTCATCAAAGGGAAAGTATTGAGTACACCTTGATATAGTTTAGTAGTACAACTATATCATTCCTCGAAGTAGAGAAGCTAAAGTCACTTCGCGCCGACATTACTCGTACGCCAATCCATACTATTTAAGGAATGGTTACTTCGAATACTACCCCTTAACATACTGAGTTACCCACAACCTGAGGTTTGGTACTCAGAAGGGAAACAAATAAGCAACATCACATAAACAGTATGGTTTCCCATACTCATAAGCAACATATCCTCCATGGTTGATTACTTCACCAATCCATGGGCACATATAATAAGCACTGGTTTCTTACAATACACACAAATACACCAGTACTGGTTTCGTCACATTTACGGGGAGTACTTTTCAGTACGCTAACATCTATTCAAGGAAGATTTTAATTATGCTTTCTACATCAATAACTGAATCAAGTTTACTCTAGATTCAAGTACTGAAATTATTAAGAATTCACAATTATATAAGGAAATAACATCATTCCTATATCTTTCTCGAATCTCACTAAGCATTCATAACTAAATTACTAGCTAAGCAAATTCATTTCTAAAGCTTAAGACTTTCATCTATCACTATGAAGCCAAAAGCAAACATACAATTTCGCATGTTTTATAAGCATTCTATTTAAATCAATGCATTCTTTAATACCATTTCTAAAAAAAATCTTAGGATTAGGCAAGGAGAAGGGAACGAGAGTTTGATAACCAAACTATTTCCTACAAAAACGCAAGATCAACCAAGATCACGCTATAATATTAAATTTCTCACTATAAGCCTATCATTTCAATTACACGGTTTTCATTTCGCTACCATTTAGAAGGATGCCAATCAGCCTAACAAAAACATTTCCAATAATTATGGTTGCAACAGGAGGTTCTAGTTTTCCAAACAAAACAGAGATCAAGAGAGGCAATCTTTTCAATAATGCAAGACCTCTTAAGAACACTCACTTATAATAATACAATATAGACACATGTCATACTTTGCAACCTATTAGAGAAGGTCACATTATGATCAAAGATAAGCAAGGAGCTATTACCCAAATAAAACATATTAATGCATGCACATCAAACAAGCTTTTCATTTGCACTTTCTAAACACATTAAGGTAATTACATATACCCAAAGCGAGTTCAATGGAGCATTTGCTAAAATAAATCTTCAATCAAACTGGTTTAATGAAACACATGAGACAATCTTTCAAAAAACACATAAAACAATCTTTCAGGGAACACATTAATACTCTCTCGAAGCTACAATAACATGCTCTTTTTAATACTTCTTCTACAACCCAAGCAGTTTCACATAATTCAACTATTCGCATAGCAATGCACCTTACTAAGGTAGAATTTAATCATGCTACTCCTACAAGATGCACATGGAGAATTCTTTTAAATGTACACATACAGTTTTCTCCCATTCACCCAAAATAAATTTTTTTAAACCCATAGCCCCTTCAATAATCTAAAAAAAAAACATAAGCATCATAAGGCTCACACAAGGGTTCAAGAAGTCACACCCTTTTCTCTTGCAAACAAGAAACTCAATTTAGAGATAAATACACTTATCCTAATCATTTTAATTTCCAGAAGGAGAGAGAGAAATGGTGATGATCATTTAATTTTCTACAAAATAAGCATTCAATAATTGCCATACTAGTCCTTCAAGTGAACAACACTAAGCTAGATCATAATCTTAAACAGTCACAATACGCACTTTTAGATTCAAGACAAGCACGGACCAACCCAAATGGATTAGTCTAAAGAGTACAACACTCAATAAGGGAAGGTACATACGACTCTCTTTCAGAATAAGAGTAATCGTAGACCAAGACATCAAAAAGCACACAATGCACATATAAACACTCAAACACCAACATCCAAAAGGCGAAAACAAGGTGTGAACACACACGTTCCACAGAAGTTAAGGTCTTCTCAATCACTCACATGCAAAAGGAGGACAAGCATACACATAAGGTTGATACACCTCACACAAATAGAGGGCACATGCGACACCAGAGATCCCAATGTTTGCAACATGGGCTCTGATACCAAATGTAATGCCCCGCCAGGAAACCCCGAAGGGATTAAGCCATAACACAAGAATAGAGTGCAATAAATTTTTTTTTCTTTGTTTAAAGTTACACCACAATAAGATACAACAAGATATCAAAGATTCAGATTACAAAGCGGAAGACATCAACTAACACCTAAAGAGTTTCCCAACGAGACTACTTAAATATCACAATTCACCTAACTCACACAATTAATTCCAATAAGCTGATTATCTTAATAACAAGATAATTCTTAATCAGGATAATTTCTTTCAAAAGATGGAATATAAATCACAAGCAAAGATTCATCCATTAAGGTCTATTCATAATCTTCATTCAAGCTTTTCATAAAAATACAAGCCATACATCTAATATTCTAACACACTAGAATTTCATCATAAACATAAGAGATCTTTTTCAAGCATACTTAATTTCCTTAACAACAACTGAATATATTCTATTTCTCTAAGTTACATTCTTTCATATTCCAACTTATTGTATTTCAAAACATGATTGCATACTAGCATCTACGATAAATCTCATCTAAACCACTTATGCATTCGATCAACATGGCATTCAAGAAAGGACTGCATATAAGCATTTAAAGTTAATTCCATTTATCCACTTAACCATTCTAACATAAGCTAATCATACATGATAAAGCTGAATAAGGAAACATAAGAGAATACATCACATAACACCATAATGATCTTGGAGTTCACCCCAAAAGGGCTACATCTCTGGGTCTGCTCAACTGCAAGACCCCTCTGATAATTAATAAAGTTAAGGATACAAGAGGTTACACCATTACAATCCGGCCATCAAGGCAAAATATAAACAATATACAAACGACCACATCGGTCAATTAATACATAAACGATCCTTGAAAAAGGAAAGGATCCAGCTGAACATAATCCAAGCTAATACAAAGGTCCAGAAGAGCATCCACAAAACTGAGCCATCACCACCCAAGGTCTAACATGAAATCGATACTCACAAAGGCAGAGACAAAAGGATGACCCACAAAGGTACTCTTAACAGGACAAAACGACAACACACTAGCGAACGTAGGGACAAGTGTCATCACACAACCTGGTATGGATACCATGGCAAGTCTTCATAGGTCCCAGCCCCATACACTGGGTTACCCTGGCAACCTAATCCGAGCTTCCGGCCCATCCAAGCCTCATGTGGACCCACACATCCTCTCGTGAAGACAAGGATGGTGGTTTTCCATTTTAGGCCTTCTCATAGCATGTCGAATCTATGATAGCACTCGTCCCATGTGTGAGGCACATTTATCTTACTTAGAAATTACATTCTAATCTACTTAGGTTATCACTTATTAGACTCACTTTCGATGGGTTACCCAGCAGCCACTTTGGGCACGACCCCCAATCGAAAGCCACTTTCCCATAGGACACTAGACCAAACTCAGACGAACTCAAAAACCAAGGAATAGGCATGGTCTGACGAATGGAGTTCAAGAAGAGAGAAACAATCATCTGGTCAAACACGACACAAAAGTGATACACTTACTGACAGTACTCTAACTAGAGACCTGACAACTAAGGTCAACCACGAATCATCATTCGACACCCACACAAGGAATATGACCAACTATGACAACATCACAATACAATAGTCAACTTGGAACCGAGGACTGAAACAGGTACCCCAAATCATTCTATACGATAGGGACCTATCAAACAAAGCACTCTTGCCATTTCATAATTAAGAGCGAATACAGAAATTAAACTCGCAAGGCAATAAACAGAAACGACAATATTCAATAGATGCAATCTTTCCGAACTGATCTAAACATTAAAAGTCGATCAAGTTTTCTACAAGATCTAAATCAGATTACAGTTATCTACCTCAGCTAGGGATAAGTTGTTCTTGGTTTTCTAACTCCTTAAGGTTCAAAGCATCGAACAGACATATAAAGCCATAATGAGTTTTTAAACCAAATTCATACTAATCAAATTCAGACAACCATTAATCAAATAAATAAGATATTAATCTCCAATTAAAACGTCATTAACATACTGGTCCAAAACCGACCTCTACAGTTTCGTATTATTTCTCAAGCCCAGATGCATTATATGGATCACGGAAATATAATTATAAAAACAGAGTCTAAAAGGAGATAATCATTTCCAAAAGCCTATCATTTCAATTTCTAACGATCAATGATAAAATATCTCACTTACTTCTCGATTACTCAAATGATATGTTCTAAGATAATATTTAACATCATCAAATAGTAATTACATCGTATCCCAACAATTTTCCAATAGCATAATATTCTATTTTGTTTTTAAACAATACTACCTCAATTAGCCAAATTCTCTAATCAGCTATAAGGTAAGATCTAAATTTATTAATCCAAAATCAATCAGAATGTAATCAATGATATTCGGTTGCGAAAATAACAATTTTAGAACTTAATTAGAAAGGGAACATAAGTCATGAAATGAGATTAAATAATGATTAACCTATAAACTCCATTATAAAATTAATCAATATCAAATTAACGTTTATCATGCTTATGCCCCTTAATCATAATTAAGCAACTAATTAAAGCTTAACATTAAAATAATATTTAAAAAATATTATATGCATTTTTTTTTGAATAATAAAAAAAATACATTAAAAAAAAACATTTAAAAAAAAAAAAACTAATTTAAAATAGCATTTTAGAAAAGGGCTAGTGCGGGGCCCACCTCCCAACGGGGACGGCTGGGCGCCCAAACCCTAGCCGCAGGCGTAAATATGCGTGGGCGGCGCCACGGTGGTGCCCACAGGTCCCGCGGCGCCCTGCGGCCACCGCGGCCCCTGCGGCCACCACCGTGAGCCATGGGAAACACTGAACGCGGACCACCAAGGGACGGGGACGAAGGAGTAAGGGGGATGAGCGGGGGAGGGGAGGAGGAGCGGGTGGAGCTCCGCTCCCCGCCCTCCAAACCCCAACCAATGTTTTTTTTTTAAAATAACCAAAACGCACAGTGATAAAAATACATTTTTTTATTTATTTAATACACAGTCCGAACTTCTTAAAACAAAATGCCCACCACATAGTTTGATAATAAATTTAGATTTAATATAAATTCGGATTAAACGAACTGCGTTTGATATCATATTTTGTTGATGTTTTTTTTTTTCGTCCTTTACAAACACCCAAGGGTTTCAACACCCAAAAAGAATAGAGGGATTAACAACACCTCAAATACATTTCTAGCCAAACTAATTAATTTACTAAATCAGTTCATAAGCATGGCATTCAATGGAGAATTTGGAACCAAGATAGCATGAAAACCTTCAAACCCCCATTTCCATTTTATACAATAACTAAAATTGAGAATTAGATCCTATCTGATCTCGCGTTCCTGGCAAGATCTGCTGAAGAGCCCCAATCTCCAGCTACCAAAACCTTCCTTCTCCATCCAAAAAGAGACCCCAAATTTCATTTCCAACCAAAAATTCTCCAAAAATGTCCATCCTCCAATTTTCCCCAAATTTTGGGTTATATGGGAGAGTTGACCAAAAATTCTATTTTTGGAATTAAAATTTTTATTTACAAATAATTCTCAAAATTAATTCTTTTCTAACTATAGCAACAAATTAAACTTTCTTTTCATTTCAAAACCGATTTCCTCATTTGATTCAATTTACCTTTCTAATTTCAAAAGCCAACAGAATACAATTAAATCTATTGCGATAAAATACATAACTTTCTTTTCAACAGCATAAACAAAATGCATTTAATATTCAAAATCAGTCATTAAATTGAACTTACTCCCAATTTAAAATGAGCAATTCATTATCAACGAAAATCGCATAACGAAATCCCGATTACTTTAGTCCATTAATCTCTAATGCACAAACACATATTTAATCAAAATAATTACTAAGGACTAATTAATCAATTTATCCAAACACACCAAACACGCAATCTGAGAAGGTCAACCAAACAGACGACTCGCAAACCCAAAAAAGAAGGGAACACCGACAACGGCTGACGATGCTCACTTGAGCACGACGAAGGTCAACTAGGGTCTTACGACCACCTAATCCAACTCTAAGGATTAAAGAGGTACACTCAAACCTGCACATCCAGGTGAAGACGAACCTCGCACTCATGCGGCGTTGTACCTGAAATCTCCTGCAACCAAGAGTCATGCATGCATACATATATAAAATTTAATGAGAGCGTTAGCCCGATATTAATACCACGAAATAGGAACACTAAACAACTTGCATACAACTAGTGTGAAAATCACATCAACAGCTATGCGTTAAATCAAGCATCTGACTGTAACATTATATTAAGATAAACTAATCAAGATTAAACCAAGGTTAGAGATTGATTAGGGTAGGGGTACTACACAATACAATATGTAACACTGTTTAACTACTAGGCACAATCGAAGAAGCTTTACAGAATATGGCACTCAAGTGTGAAAGTATATGAAAACATCAAGTATGGATAAAGCAACATGCGGATGGAAATGGCTTATGGAAAGATAGTATAACAGTAATATAATACCGAAGATTTAATGAGAATTAGTTGGCAGTATAAAATATTTTAAAAGAACATTGAAAAGGAGCCAAATTATGTGGTTAGCTAAGGGAGAACTTGGAAATTATGGGAGTCTCGAGACATTGGTAATTAGAGGACATCCTTATGTTATACCATAATTGGGTAACTAGATATTAGGATGGTAAGATGGTTTATTTAGAGTGGAGAGATCAAAGGTTGTGATATGCTAGAATTTGGCTAGTAAGTAAATATAAATAAATAATATGGAACAAGATAACTACTCTTTTAACTAAATTTTAATTAAGAAGGATGGGTGTTGGTAACTTTTCGAGTGCACACCCCCTTGATTTCATAATTGCATAAGTGAAGTAGGAGAGAATAAGTCCACCCTCCCAGTTGTTGAAATATGTCATGGAATGTGTGGGTAGAAATTGTTGTCAACCGTTATCGACCTTACTTCACAATAATTCCACCCCAAATAGCTCTTAACCTTAAGTGTTAGTAATTTGGCAAAAAAAACTCCTACCCAATGAAGGCAAGTGAATGTTAAAGGTGAAAATACAAGGAGCTAACATAAGGTGCTAAGAAATCAAATGATGTCCCTAGTGAAACTATATGATACAAATCATAAGTGGCTCTAAGAAAACAAGTATCAAATTTTGTATTAAGGATGTTAATAACCCTAAATAGATAGTGGATTATGTCAGAAAGTGTTGCTTGAAATAGTAAGCATGTGAAGGTTAAAATGGAACATGATTTAAAAAAAAAAATGTGATCTCTTGTGTATAAGAATTTATTTCATAAATCAATAAAGGATTTTAAAGAATCTAAAATCTCAAGAGTCTAATAATCACTTCCTGACACACTCAGGATGCGTTATCTTGGGTGATGTGCTGCGGTTACTCTCTATAGCATGGCTAGAATGGTCATCTTGTTTCAAGTTTGATTCAACATTAATTTTTATTTTCTTTGAAAAGTATATTGTGACACTAGGGCTAGAAATTTCTTTTTATTTATTATGTTAATGAAGAGAGGACCACTAAATTTATGTTTCTTTTTATATGAACTATGTCACTTGCCATGTTTCTAGTTTTAATATTTTTCAATTGTCGGCATTTTTCTTCTTTTATTGGACTTGGCAGAAGTAACTTGTATTTTGATCTTGTAAAGTGTCAAAGTGGTCATTTTGAGGGTTGATATAACTAGCCCTAGTGATGTGATTTGTGTAAATGATAGCATGTCATAGGAGAATACCGCAAGGAGTGAAATTAGGCACAAGAATTAACAAAGGATGTGTTTTTTCAAATTAAGATAAAGGAAGGAATATCCTCCTAAACAAAATTAATTAAGAGTAACCTGAAAGAGGAAAAATTTATAACAATGGTGTGATCTAGACCTAATGTATTGCAAAAGTAATGATTGTCGATTGGTAAATTTAGCAGGTGTATGGAGATGATTGCATGGATGATATCTAAAATAAGTATTAATAATATCCATCAGTCCCTTAGAATGGGATTGTTGTTGGATTTTGCCAGGATCAAGGGCACAATGAAAAGCATAAAAGAGACAATAGAATGACAAGAACAAACTGTATTCTCATCAATATAAAAATGATCAATTGGATTAACCAATACAAGGAATAGAGGCCTGCTTATATAGGCAAGGCCATATGGATGTATGAGCACACAAATATGACAAGTGGCTCAATGAGAAACAAGGGTAGGTAGGAAATAGGTGTGGGTAGGTAGGAGAAATAATATAATATTCCACATGAGGTGGATCACCCACCGAAGGTGGAATTATCACTCCACAATAAGTGGATATGATAGTGTAATAACAAGATCAACACCATAAGAGGTGGAATTTCTCCTACACACACTATCCCAATGTGACACAAACACCCAAGTGTCTCATATCCAAACTACTATGAAATGCATTATCCTAAGTAAACTTAAGTAAGTGTAATAATATCCATGATGAATAATTATTTACACCAACACCCCCCCTTAAGTGCAACTTAGGGGAATGCACTTAAGTCTACAATGCAACTAAGCAATGCAAGATGGGTCCCGGCTACGAGGCCATGATAGGTACCCATGTACAACATGCAAATGCAAGCAAAACAATGCAATGCAATCTCTCACAAACGGAGAAAGGGAGAAAACCCAGTGGGAAAAAACTCCCCCCCAAAAGAGAGATGAATGTACAAAAGAATCTCAAGGAAGAAGGACAAAACCTCAAAGAGGAAAAAGTCCCCCCCATAAGAGAGGAAGGAGAAGTCAGCTGACTCCCCCTAATGACACATCCCGCACCCCCAAGAGAGCTCGTAATTGCTAGAACTTACTCTCGGTGAAAGGTTTGGTGAATATGTCAGCAACCTGCTCTGCTGTAGAACAAAACTGCAAATCAATGACCTGCTCCTGGATGAGCTCTCGGATATAGTGCATATGAATCTCGATGTGTTTGGTCCGCTGGTGCTGGACCGGGTTCTTCGAGATGGCAATGGCACTCTGATTGTCACAATATAGGACTGTCGGCCGTGGAGTAGGAAATCCAAACTCTGTGAGAATCTGCTGGAGCCAAATGGTCTCAGTCGCTGCGTTAACAGCACCTCGATACTCAGCCTCAGTCGAAGAGAGAGAAATAGCATGTTGCTTCTTGCTCTGCCAACAAATGGGGCCCGAACCAAGGTGAAAACTGTAACCAGAAGTAGACTTACGATCAACTAGATCACCAGCCCAATCGGAGTCTGTGTAACCAACCAAGCGGAGTCCTGTGCCTGCTGCATAGTGAATCCCATAGTGTTGTGTACCCTGGATGTAATGTAGAATGCGTTTGGCGGCTTTCCAATGAAGCTCATGTGGTTCCTGCATTAAGCGGGAAACCATGCCAACTACAAATGAAATATCAGGGTGTGTATGAGTCAAGTAGATGAGACTACCCACAAGCTGACGATACAAAGTGGCATCAACTAGTGGAGAAGAACACTGAGCCTCAAGCTTGACTCCTGAAAGAAAGGGAGTCAGGGCAGGCTTACAATCAGCCATATGAAAGCATGCAAGTAGATCAAGAGCATACTTGGGCTGCGATAGAGTGATCTCGGAAGGTGACTGTGAAATCTCTATCCCGAGAAAGTAGTGCAAAAGACCCAAGTCAGTCATAGAAAATCTATCATGCAAAGCAGATTTGACCCTGCTAATGATGGATGAAGTACTCCCTGTAATGATCAAGTCATCAACATAGAGCACAAGTATCCAGTGAGAGTCATCCTATCGCAAAATGTAGACATTCGGATCGGAATGACACCTGGTGAAACCTGCAGAGAGAAGAAAGGAATCCATCTTGGCATACCAAGCCCTGGGGGCCTGCTTAAGGCCATAGATAGATTTCCTTAGTCTGCAAACCAAAGAAGTATCCTGGATGAAACCCTGTGGCTGCTCCATATAAATCTCCTCATCAAGATCACCATGAAGAAAGGCACTCTTCACATCCATCTGATGTACAACCCAACCATGAGCTGCAGCTATAGCAAGTGTCAAACGAATGGAGTTCATCTTAGCTATGGGTGCAAAGGTCTCAGTATAGTCAACACCTGCAACCTGTGAGAAACCTTTGGCAACAAGCCGAGCCTTATACTTATCCACACTACCATCCACTGCAAACTTGGTCCGATAGATCCACTTACATCGAACCATCTTTCTCCCTTTAGGGAGATGGACTAGATCCCATGTGTTGTTCCTCATCAAGGAACTATACTCTTCCTCCATAGCTTGGTCCCACTCAGGAACCCCTGATGCTTCCCTAAATGTCTGTGGATTGGAAGTGGTAGCAATAAATGCATGTGGAAGATCCTGATGTTGTGATCGAGTTCTCCGTGTATCCGAAGGATCCCCAACAAGAGAACCCACGGACTCAAGTGTCTATTGAGCCCAACGAGGTCTAGGTGGAGGTGGAGAACGAGGCACCTCAACTGCAAGTGGACCCGGCGGAGGTGTAACCCTGGGAGTCAGAGTTGAGGGAGTCTCATCATCTGAATCACTAACATCACTATCCACAATGGAGGAAGGTGGAGGAGGTAGAGAGGCTAAGCTAGGAGAGCTTTCCTCAAAGTGAACACTCCTCTCAATGAATACCTCATGTGTCTCTAGATCCATCAATCTGTATGCCTTAACACCCTCAGGATATCCAACAAATATGAAAGGCCGACTCTGTGGTTCCAATGCCTTGCGTTTCTGTGGAGGTATGCGAGCCCATGCTGGACACCCAAAGACTCTGAAATGTCTCACAATCGGTTTCCTACCAACCCAAGCTTCAAAAGGAGTAATACCTTGTAAAGCTTTGTGAGGAACCCGATTCTGGATGTGTGTGGCACAACTGATAGCCTCTGCCCAAAAGGCGGGATCAAGAGAACGTGCATGAATCATACAGCTAGCCATTTCTTTGAGAGTTCAATTCTTGCATTCTGCAACCCCATTCTGCTGTGGAGTGTATACAACAGAATGCTGAAGATCAATCCCCTCAAATGTACAAAAATCCTCAAGTCTCTTGTTCACATATTCCCTGCCATTATCTGTACGAAGAATCTTGATCACTTTCCCTGATTGCTTCTCCACACGAGTCTTGAAGTCCTGAAATCTATCAAATACTTCACTCTTATGAATGAGAAAGTAGACCCAAGTGAAGCGGGAGTAGTCATCAATGAAGGTAAGAACATAGCGGACCTTACTAAATGAAGGTGTTGGAAATGGACCTGCTACATCACTGTGAACAAGTTGAAGAACTTCCAAAGCTCTCCAAGTTTTCTCTTTATCAAATTTCTCTTCGGGATGCTTGCCCATGGAACAACTTGAACATGCACCCTCTGAAAAGCTAATTTGAGGAAGACCTGTGACCATGTCTTTAGTGCTGAGCTGCTGAAGATAGCGGTAGTTGAGGTGACCAAACCGCTCATGCCATAGCTTACTTTCTGAATTTGAATGAGTAAGCAAGGCCCTAGAAGGTGAACGTGACACAAAGTGGGAAAATGAATAAAGCCTTGAGTTGTCATTGACTTGTCCCACTGCTACCAAGGCATCATCATCAAGTTCCTTTACCACAACTGAATCTGGTGTAAACTCAACCTTTTTCCCATTCCCATAGTGAGTGATTTGGTAGATGGAGAGAAGGTTGGTAGACAAGTTAGGAACATAGAGAACATTCTCAAATGTTCCATCATCCATGTCAACTGAACCTTTCCCTTCAACCTCTACTTGTGTATCATCACCTATGTAAATGTGAGGTACCTTGGATGGCTCTAATGTAGAAAACTGCTCCTTTGTAGAACCCATGTGATATGAGGCACCTGAGTCAAGTATCCATTGCTGTGAAGAACCTGTTTTAGCCACAAATGCTTGCCCTTTTCCTTTAGACTATGAGGAAGAAGGAGAAGATGAATCCTTCTTTGTGTAGGCGGATGGCAAGTTGATGTTGTTTTTCTTGAGAAGATTGGTTAACTCATCAACTTGCTTTGCGTGGCATCGATGCTCATCATGACCATACTTTTTGCAATATGCACAAGTTGGTTTATCCTTCTTAGGTGGTGTCCCCTTCTTGGAAGAGGATTGAAGATTGCCCTGTGATGGAGAGGATGATTGTCCTTTTTCCTGGTGTGGTTGAGACTTAGATTGCTTCTTCTTCTTGTTGGAATTTTTGCCTTGACTTCCTTGATTTCCTTGATTTGCTACCAAAGCCTTGGACTTTGAAGACTTGAGAAACCCCATGTTCAACAACTTGGATTGTTCCAATATCAACATTTCTGTGAAAGCTTCAAAAGAAGGCATAACATAAGAACTCCCCACTGTCAAACGATGAGTTTGGAAGCTAGATACAAATGTTGCATACTCTGGTGCAAGCTTGTCCAACAAGTTGAATATCAATTGAGCATCCTTTTTGTCTATTCCACAATCCTTTAGCTTTGCTCTTAGCTCATTTGCTTTGGTTACATAATCTTGGATTGTATCAAAATTCTTGGGATCTAAGTTGGTGAGCTCATTATCAATCTGATAGCCTTTGATTTCATCAACTTGTCCATACAATTTTTGAAACATATCCCAAGCCTCTTTAATTGTTTTACACTTCTCAATGTGGAAAATGAGGTCATCTGATACATACTTGCGTAAGGTTCCAAGAGCCATGCAATTCCTAGTGAGCCATTCTAATTGAGCATTTGGATCAGCCTTAGGATCAAGTGGTGCTGTTATTGTTCCATCTATGTAGTGTGTGAGACCCTTTTCCATTAGTTTACTCCATACTTTAATTTTCCATGATGCATAATTATGTGGAGTTAATGGTGGAAACTTATTAGGACTCATTGCAACAAGAATGGAAAGAGCACAAAAGAGGCACAATCACACAAGACACCCCCCCAAATTCACTCAATCAAAGAACCCCCCCCAAATGTGATGATTTTGGCACTTTATAAGTAGTGCGTATACAATGGGCCACTTTCAAGAAATGGCAAAGTGGACTTCTGATTTACAATTTTACAACTGCCTCAAGAAGGCCAAAAGAGACTCAAACTGATAATGCAAGAGATCTAACTAAGATCCAAGCAATTTACAAGTACCTAATAGGTCAAATAAGACCAATATCTGAAAGTACAATTTTCACTCAAAATCTCTAAAATCTGATCATAGATTCTGAAAGTAGATGAAAAAATAAGCACTTTTAAAAAAAAATGGCACCTAAAAAGGAGGTCGTATGAGCTCAAACGAGGCCTTTGAAGTTGCAGAATTGAGGATTGAACAGGTACACCTGAGAGAATCCAAAAATTCCGAAAAACCTGTGCATCAAAATCAGAAAATAACCACACCACTGCAAAGATCACAAAATTTTAGCCCATTTCAGAAAAAATTGCACCAAAAAAGGAGCAAAAATGAGCAAGATATGGCCTTCCAAAGTTGGACTGCAAAACTGAAAAGCCCAATGGAGAGGGGTTAAAAAATTTCCAAA
Organism: Cryptomeria japonica; assembly: GCF_030272615.1. Lineage (NCBI taxonomy): Eukaryota > Viridiplantae > Streptophyta > Pinopsida > Cupressales > Cupressaceae > Cryptomeria > Cryptomeria japonica. The sequence continues at coordinate 236,101,332 of NC_081412.1, read as the reverse complement.
AATGCTGATGTGGCGCTGATGTCAGCAAAACACTGTGTTAAATTTGATGGCCGTATGACCGTCACGAAAACTTTGCCTCCCTACTGACTGGATGTCCGTACTGTACGGACAGATTATGTGGCCTGCTGACTGTATAGTCCGTACTGTTGACGTGGCACCGTACGGATGTTTTTCGTGGCTGTGTGACTGGGAAGTACGGAATGCATGCGTGGCTGTGTACGGATTGCTGTTGGTGGTCCACGTGGCTGGGTCAGGGTGACGTGGCCGTGCCGGAGGGTTATCTGCCGGCAGCGGGAGTGCCTTGCCGGAGATCTGAGGCCGGCGGCCGCGCTGTCCACACAGTGTCGGCCTTGGCACCGCCCATTGTGTGTACACACAGTGGGATTCGGCCCTCCGCCCGAAATCGCCCCCTTTTTTTTTTCGTTTATATTTATGTAAAACATTTTTTTTTATTTTTTTAAAATGCAAATAATATATATATATATATATATATATATTTGTATATATATGTACACATATGTGTATATATGCTTATATATGCAAAGGTATTTATCAATATATATATTTTAATCAGTAAATTTGGATTTATTTAACTTTAAGAACTGTATGCATTTATACATTTATACATGCAAATAATTTAGTTGTAGGTATGTTTATATTTATATAATTGTAATGTTATTACATTCAGGGCAATCCCCTTTCCTGCAATTATATATATATATATATTTTGAAAATAGCTTAAGTCATCTAATTTGAATTTATGCATATATTTGCTTTATTCTAAAATACTTGTTGATGAAAAACATAGCTAGGCTAAATCCCCTCCTTTTTTTTTTATTTGTTAAATTTATTTTCTGCAAATGTTCAACTGACAAATTTAACTAAACTCATCCAGCAACTATATTACTATGAAAATTATTTAAGTCAAATAGACTATTTAACATTAGATTTTCTTTTAATTTTTGCAACTAAGTAATTAACATAAATCATTAGATTTAACAACAACTTAATAAACCTAGAAATTATTAAAATAAAACTATAGAGATGATTACAATAACTACAGATTATATTTTCTGCAAGTTAATAAAATGACAACATTAAATAAAATTTCAATAGCACATTTTTTTTATCTAGAATTCCTTTAACTTTAACAATGCATTTAGGTTTTAAACTCAATCATTTAATTTCTGGCAACACGCATACAATCGTTAAATCATTACTTTATTTCCTTGATTTATTTCATATGCATAAGGGAATAAAAATAAATTTAATTACTTCCCACACTATTAATCTACTCAACAATGATTAAATTCAGAAAAACAGACTTTAGAAAACTGTTCTAGAATTATTCATTCCATCTTTTGCATTATAACAAATAACTATTACATTTCTAGGAATTACTTTAAGAGACACTATAGTCATTCTACAAATGGGTCACTCAACTTTTATAATGAGGACATTTTAAAATAGAATAATAATGTATTTTCCAAATGGATTCTGCAACTATTATCTCCATCAAATCTTTCCACTTGTCCTAATTCCTTTCTTTCCACAACCTGCAAATAAGATCAAGGGTTTGACCATGGAGTGCTCACCTCCCAGCCTAGGCTAACTGGTAGCCACCCCCGAGCTTGGAGAACCAAGCCCTAGATAGGTAACAAACATGCAACACAAAAAGCAAAATACACACTGCTAAACCCGGGCTATATAGCACCACACATTGGTGATGTCTTTTCAAGGGTGGTAGTGGACCAAGTACCTTGAGGAGACTGCAAGTATGGTAAAACAATAGCCACCTCATGGCAAACCAAAACATATAGCCACCTCATGGGAACCAAATACATCAAGTATAACATAAATCAACCCCTTACTCCTTATGCCCCCCAAGGCATTCATGCCTTATTTCCCTCCTTATGACCCCCAATGCATAAACAAGCCATGCAGCAAGGGTCACATAAATTCCCTTGTGATTGTTCTCATAACGAGAGTCTCTCACTCGATGGCTGTCACTTCTACCACCCACAAGATCCTCCTCTCTCCCAAGAGTAGGAGATCTTGATTACTCCCAAACACACATACAAAGTATAAAACAAAATACCAATAAATTTCCAAAAGAACATGCACGGAAACAAATCTTTTTCACAACATTACTTACAAACACATGCAATAAGAAATCCATTATATGATGAATACGACCAACCTTAATCTGCCCCAAAAGGTAGGTTAGTTTTGTTGAGGATGAGCAGCCCAATTCCACGGTTCTTCTCTTTCTACCCTTAGCTAAAATTCTCAAACCAAAATTCTATCTTTTTCTTTACAAAATTCTTTTGTCTCCAACAATGGAGAGTGGGTGATTACCCTCAAATTTTCAAATTCTTGCTTAAGAAGCTCATTCTCTCAGTTCTCACAAGTTTCTAAAAACTAAAGAGGAATGTAAGATAGAATGGGAAAGAGAACTCTCATTCGGAAAGGAAAGTTTACAACTAGGTTCAAACTTCTATTTTCAATTTTCGCACAACTCAGAAAAGTCAAATTTTAGAGTGTCTAAAAGGTCACTTAGGAGTAGAAACTTGCCTAAAATTACCCCTAACCCTTAGGTATACCTTATGGGCTTTAGGAAACCCTATTAAACTACCCCTAGGTGTTCATTTAACCCATTTTAAACCCCTCTGAAGTTTATTTTCGGGTCAAACATATGTTGACCTCTCCAAAGAGTCTTTTCCCAAGGTATTTATGACATCACGTTACACTAAATGAAAAAAGCTATAGTTGAACACTTTCCCACCAAGAGACAAAAATAAAACATTTAAACTTAAATCCACACATGTGTCAAGTGACACAAATAAAACACTTTTACAATTTAAAACATGAAATCGTCTCTTGTGGATTTTATACAATAAATTTAAATAACACTTAACACACATGCAGCACATACTGTTACGAATAAAATACAACACAAACGGGGTGTTGTCTCTCCAAATAGACAACCCCTGGCTTACGAACATACATAAGTCTAGGTTTGGTTCTCCGTAATATTTCCATGGTCATATGGATAATTCCTGTGCAACTCCATTTACACATTAGTACTTCCAAATAATCTCATATAAAATAAAACACCTGAATAATAATGCACTACAAACACTCTGCATACAATCTACATTTATCAACCAATACATCTTTCATCCAAATAACTCCACATAACAATTATCATCATTCACATAATTTTGATCCATTCATTAAAACATGCATTCCTATTTCTATCATCATAGTAAAGTCCTGCAAATCCAATAATTACATACCTCCTCTCAAATTTATCCTATTCTAGGATCATATAGAGTTCTGTATCTATAAAGCATATAAATGAAGCATCCACATTCATAAATGTTACCCAATCATAGAATCATATAAGTTCTGCATCCAAACATAGCTAACATATGTTAAATCAAGACTATCCAATCAATGGATCTTTTAGGATTTCAAATTCATCACATATCAAAATGTACACCACAAGGCACAATAACTCTTTAACTGGGTTCAATACCTTTCTCACCAATCTATCTGTCTAACACAATTCATTCTATGGAATTATAAAGCAATTATTAATAGGGTCAAACATGGTCAACTAAGTTAATCAAAGTTGTGTTTGGGGAAGGCCTTACACTTAAGAAAAAATTAGAAAATTAGTGGGTAATCACCCACTCTCCAGTTTTGGAGACAAAAGAATTTTGAAAAAAAAGAAGATAGATTTGGGATTTAGAATTTGGCGAAGGGTAGAAAGAGAAGACTGGTGGAATTGGGCTACTCATCCTCAACAAAACTAGCATACCCTTGGGCAGTTTAAGTTGGTTTTACTTTCTTGAAATGCTTTCTCATTGCATGTTGTATTAAAAGAATTGTTTGTGTTAAAGGCTAGTTGTCCTTGCATGTATTCCTTGGAGATTTATTTGGTGTTTTGTGCTTATGCAATTTATGTGTTTTGGGAGTAATCAAGGCCTCCTACTCTTGGGAGAGATGATGGTCTTGTGGGTGGTAGAAGTGACAGCCCTCGAGTGAGAGGCTCTCGTTATGAGAGTGATCACAAGGGATTTTATGGACCCTTGCCGCATGGCTTGTTTATACATTGGGGGTCATAAGGAGGGATTTAAGGCATGCATGCCTTTGGGGGGCATAAGGAATGTGGGGTTGTTATACTTAATGTATTTGGGTTGCCATGAGGTGGCTATATATTTTGGTTTACCATGTGGTGGCTATATGTTTTTACCATACTTACAGTCTCCTCAGGGTACTTGGTCCACTACCACCCTTGAAAAGACATCACAAATGTGTGGTGTAGTGTAGCCTGGTTTGGAATTGTGTTTGAGATTGAGTTTTCCCTTGAGTTTTGTGTTTGCATGCGTGTTACCTATCTAGGGCTTTATTCTCCGAGCTCAAGGGTGGCTACTAGTTAGCCTAGGCTAGGAGGTGAGAACTCCATGGTCATAGCTTTTGATTTAATGCAGGTTGTTGGAAGAAAATAGCAAGACAAGTAGAAGTGGTTGGAAATGGTTGTTGCAGAAAAATATTTGGATATGTATTTAGTATTTTTCGATTTATTTGAAATGGGAGACCTATTTGTAAAGTGACAAGAGTATCTTGGAGATAAGATTTAAATATTTTTAATATTCATTTAAGTTATATTGCAGGAAAGAAAATGATTATTTCTGATTTTAGTTTCTAAAGTTTGAAATAAATATTTGTGTGGATAGGATGTTGTGAAAAGAGAAAATTGTGATTTCCCTTACGCATTTGAAACAATTTATTTGAAAAGAAATAGAATTGGTTTTGCATGCATATAGTAGGTTGGTAATAAAACATTTGATTTATACATGGACCTGTTAAATTTAGTTTATTTAAATCTGTTATCTAAACTATTTGCAGAAAATAAAATCAAAAATAGTATATCTATCTCTAAGGTTAAAATTAATTAATAAAACATTTAATTGCTATTAAGATTATTGAATGCTGTCATTTATATAGATTACAAAAAAATCAAATCTAAAGCTAAACGATCAATCTACTTTAAATAATATCTTATTATATAGTTGTTGTACCAATTTATTTACTTCTGCCAGATACATAATGGAAGAAGGCAAATCTAAAATTTAGTATGAACATTTCTAAGTTTTATTTCAATGTTTTCTAGTCTAAAAATAATTGCTATATAAATTAATTTAAATTGGACAACTTGTATGCAGAAATTAACATCTAGATTTAAATGGACTCTTCTTTTTAGATTCTATATTTGTTTGCATGAAGAAAATAAAATCTAAAGTTAAACAAACTTATTGAAAATAAATAATATCTAGATCTAAATAGCGGCGTTTAAAACTTTACATACTTTTGTCAATGTTAGCAGCCTGACATTTATATTTAAAAGATGTATATTCATTTAATTAAAATCAGAAACCTTTGATTTATCTGTTAGAAAGATTTTCGATTATATAGATCAACAACATAAGATTTTCAAGAATAATATATATATATATATAAAATTTTATTCATTTATTTAAATTTAAGTAAATTCATTTTCTTCCTTTCTAAAAATATACTTTTGTACCAGATATAAATAAATAAATAAATATATATATATATATATATATATATTTACATATTTGTATAATATATATTATTATTAATCAAGCATTTTCTTTAGAAAAAATAAAAATAAAAGATATTTTAAAAAAAAAGGGGGGCTAGGCTCGGGCCGAACCACTATGCAATGCACAGTGGGTGGTGGGGGCCGAACCCTGTGCATGACATAGTGGTGGCCTTGGCCAATGCCACTGTGGTCGTCCACAGTGGATGGCCCAAGGGTCGCCACTATGGACGAGCACAGTGGGTGCTGCCGCTGCGGTCGTCCACAGTGAACGGCCTGACTCCCCCAGTGAGCAGCGCCACTCCCCCTAAAACCCTTGCCACCATGATCTCTACATAGGTTAGGATACAAAAAAAGAAATAAAACCCTAGCCCCGGGTAGGGTTAGGATAAATGGAAAGAAGTAAGAGATTTTTTTTTGTAAATGTAGAACAATTTAAATGATATATATAATATTCAATTAGGGTTTTACATGGATGATTTTAAATAAGGAAAGATTATTATTTATATATATAGGTTTATATATATATATATATATATATATAGAGAGAGAGAGAGAGAGAGAGAGAGAGAGAGAGAGAGAGTTTGGAAGTGCAAATGGATGGTGTAGATCTTAGATTTAAGATTTCATCTAGTGGTTATAGAATAAAGAGAAGGGTTTTAGTATCTACTTAATATAATTTTAGATAAGATGTTGAAACATTTACATTTAGAAAATAAATAATGTTTCTATATATATGTGTTTGAATAAAAAGGACATATATAGATTAAATACATGAATGTATAAAATCATCTATAATGTAATTGTAAATTTCATAGTTATATTGTAAAAAAAAATAATCATATGTTTCAAAATAATCATATGGGTATATTTTAATAAAAAAAAATGTTGTTTCAAGTTATATTATTATTGAAGTTAATCATTTACAAAATTTAATTTTGTAGGTATTTAATTGTCTATAGGGGATCATTCTCAGACCAACTAAATATAGGTTTTAAAGATTAAACCTTATAGAACGAATCTCGTTACAGATCTAATCGACCCTTTAGTCGATTTAGTATGAACTACTTTTAATTATGTTTAAATAAAATATAGACATTTCTAAACTAAGTGCTAGGAATATTTTAATTAGTTCCCAAAATCAATTAATGGTTTTCTGTCGAAGAATAATTATGTCTTCGTCAATTATTTTAGAAAGTTTGGATTAAGTCAACCTATTGACTCAAATTAGTGAGATAATAAAATTAATTCATTTAGTATTCTGCATCTAAGTATATTATTAAGAAAGGGGGTATTATTAGGATGATGGGAACTTGATATTTATTAAATAATTGATATCAAACCAAGTAAATTTATTAATGACTATTTGGTAGAGATGGAACAAATTAAGTACTATTAGAGGCAAACTGGAACGATGGGGTCTTTGAGAGAATTTAATATGTCCCTTATAAAAATCATTTATTCTGTGGGATAATAGGAGTTATCGTACATAGTTATGTAAGTATTTAATATCAGTTTAAGAATTCTTTTGGAACAACTTGTTAGGATGTCACAACTAATTAAGAAAAGGTTGCATGAAGTTAAGTGTTTTAAAAAAAAAAAAAATTCGTTTGTGTTTTGCCTAAAGTTTGGGCATGACAAGATGTGAATTCTTCACCCTAATCCAGCCTTAAGCATTTAATCTTCAATCATGTATCTGTCTCAACTTTAGCTTTAAAGATTTTGAACTTTTCAAATGCTTCAAACTTCTCCCTTAGAAAACTGGCATAGTCAAGGGAGGGAGATCTAGTGAAGGACAACCCAACCTTGTAGCTAAACACATATACCATGTAGAACATACCGGTAACTAGTAACAAGGTGCCAAAAACAATAGAAAGAACAACTAATAACATTACAAAACAGGTAGCTGATAAACAATATGAATGAATCTTATTACAATCTAAAGAATGATACATGCCACATGATGGATCGCAGTCTAGGATACAATTAATTCTTACAATGCAATTACAAGATCTATAAATTATCCTCATGAAAAATCGGCCTCTGGTAATAGTCTATCAGTTCTACCACAATCCAGACCTTAGCCTTCTAGCCTCAGTCCTACCGGATTAGAATCCTATCAGTTCTACATCTTTTCTCAATCTTAATGCTTTGTCTTAAATATTCTAACTTTTGTAATGTCTTCAAATGATTCACAAGCTCTCATATATATACCACCACAAATAATTACAACTTAATCAAATCATCCCAAAAGACCAACTAATTTAGGAAATGTGCAACAGTAAGATGTCAACTCCAATCACTAAGAATTTTTTTTTAAAATGATGCATAGACCTCTGGGAATATTGGCCAAGGCCCAAAGAAACACCTCCAATGATCCACAAGTCATGGAGATCAACTGCAACCCAAAATCATCTTCGCTCAACATACAGCTAGGCTTGTTATCAGTGTTTTGGATAATGTTGAAGTTCTTCTGTATCCTTAAAAGTCTATCAAAATTATGAATTTTGACCTTTGTCTATGAGTTTATGACTCTTAAGGGTATAGGGTTTTTACAAATTTCAAAATCTTTTAAAAATAAACCTTTGTGTCGCATTATTTCCAGGTCACTTCTATTTCCCCATTGCTTTTTCCACTTAAGTGGAAGGGTCACCGCATCATTGAAATGGGGCCATTTGCAGTCTAGGCTTGGGCGGGTTCTGAATAATATTTTAATTTTTCATAGAGTCCCTAATTTCCTAAGTTTTTCCTTATATCTGTCGGGGTCCCTAAAGGCGAGATGAGTATCTTTTGATCTAACAGCTGTCACTATTCCACAATTGGATGTTGCGTGAACTTTATTTTTCGCAGATCAGCAACCAAGTGGTGGGGCCCGTGAAAAGAGAGTGGCTTAGGTGTATTAACAGGTTGGAAAGTTTAGAGAAAATAAAGGGTGGTCACTATGCCACAAAGGGGAGTTGCATGACGATTATTCTTTATGACTCAATGGCAAGCCACTAACGGCAGTAGTTAAGGCCAATGGTTAAGGCAAGCAATTATGGTGAACAATAAAATGCTGGCGGTTAAGTCTTCAAAGTTTCCTAAAGATTGAGCGGTTGACCTATGATCCAATGACTATCACTTTACCATGATTGAAAAGTGCTCTTTTTTTATTCATTACGGACTAGCAACTAAGTGGTGGGCCCGACTATTATGGGTGGCCCAGGTATGTTAATGGGTTGGCAAGTCTGATACAGATCAACAATTGTCATTATACCACGATTGAAAGATACTAGACCTAAACCCATCGCGGATCAATGACAAAGAGGGCCCAAGGTCTAGTGGTGGGTCCGACTCAAATCCAGGTGTTACCCAAGTGGATCTGTGGAAAAATCAGGAAGTGACACATGGCAGGGGTTTGTAGACAGGTAACTGAATGATCGACCCACTTTGAAGGTTAAAGTGATTAACAACCGAGCAAGTTGGAGTTGATCCAATGGTTGTCATTGTAACACAATGGAAAGTTGCTTGAATTCTATTCTTTGTGGATCAGCGACAAGCCATCGGTAGTCTCGGTGGTTAGGTTTTATCTGTCTTGTGTTCATGGTTAAGTTGTGACAATTAAGTGATGATGGTTAAGTTGTGACTATTCTTTAAAGCTTGAGTAATAATGAAGTGATCCAATGGCTATCATGATACCGCAATGAGGAGATGCTCAATTTTTTATCCTTGTGGATCACTGACAAAGAGAAGACGAGTGATTAAGTGACGAGCCCACTTTGAAAGCTAGTAAGATTAAAGGGCAAGGTAGTTTTGCATGATCTGATGGCTTTCGCTAGACCGCGATTGAAAGTTACTTGAACTTTAATCTTGGCGGATCAGCGACTAAAGGAAAATACTCAGAAGAAAGCCTTTTTGGTCTATTGGCACCAAAATTTAAATTTTCAAAAGGATTAATGGCAGAAGTGTGTGGCTTCCATTTGACATTGTTTTGAAGTGTAAATTTGCATAGAGGTATTCAAGGAGATTTGCAGAGAAAATAGGTGCGCAGTTTTGTGATTTCTCTGACAATAAGAATGGGAAAGCAAATATGTGATAAAAGGGATAGGGCGATGGAAGAATCAAATGACGCATGAATATGCAATAACCCTCAGGCAACCAGAAGTGGTTAGTTCTTGCAATGGTTTTTTGGAAATCAGAATTCTGAAGAAACAAAGACACCCAACACTTGAATGATAAATATTGAGAAGTTAGTTGGCCTTTATCCAACTGGTTAACTGATTTGTTATGCTCCTGCTTTAATTGTAAACAATGTAACCCTTTGGGAAATTATGGTTAGGATAAGAAGATTCTCCTGGGATAGTCTGAAGCTTGTTGCATCCTTATTTTCTATAAAAGGTTACTAGGAATACCTTTAAAAAGGGTCATAAATTTTGTAGCTAAACTCTAGCAAAATTAATATAGGCTATTTTCTAAGCATTTTTTAGTCAGATATGTTGTACTTGTAATCTTTTGATAGAGAAATGAAATATATAGTCTAGAGAATTTGAACTTAGACTTGTATTGTCTCTATGTCATTGTACTGATGTTCATTCCATTTAAGTTATCAAGGATTGTTTATTTGAATGATTTGCTAGGCATTTAATGATGTTGTTTCAAGTCTTTTTCTCAAAGAGGAAATATAAATGTACTTTGAACAAAGTCATTGATATCGATATTTTTGGTGTGGATTTGATGACGAATTCTGGTGCAAATTAGGACTCTATATATGTCAGGCATATACAAAGTTGATAGATCGCAAACTTGTGACTTGTGTACGAGTTTCTTTTGTCAGGTTGTAGTATGTTGTAGATGACTCTATTGCCCCGATAAGGCAATGGTTTACTTGTTGGTTTTTTGGTGCATTTTGTGGTCCTATTCATAATCAAATCAACTTTCATTTTATGTTTAGTTGTACCAGTCCTTCAGGAAAGTTTATAGGAATTTACACTGGTTTTTTGTAAACCTTTTTCTATTTTTATAAGAAAGTAGTCATAAAATGGTCCACCCACCCAATATTTTTTTTAAAGGCTTAAAGTGTAGGAGATTTCCTCAATTGGAACCTCATCTTGTTGTCTTTATTTCAAACTTTTGTTGTTCTCTTCCATTTCAGCACAGAGGTAGTAACTTTCACTTTTAAAGAGAGGGAATAAAAGTTTTCAAAATGGAGAAAAACAAAAATGGCAATTTTGTTGGGGAGAGTCAAATAAGATAAGTCTTATACTCCAGATCTATGTCTTTATTGCATTAAAATGTTGAGATCAAGTTCCTATGGTTTGAATCAGAAAATTATTGAGCTTACTTTTCCAAACATCCTTGATCTATCTCTTTGAATCTTAAAATATTATTCTGTTCTTTTCTAAGATCAACAATTTCATTCTCAAGCATCTTGTAAGTGATTCACTATGTTAAAATATATTTTATTCCCAAGATATTGGGTAGCAACTCTAAAGTAAGGAAAAAAACCAGTGTTCTTTTTAAAAAAAAAAATTAGTCACTTCAAAAGGTTAGCAAGATGAATAGGGGAAGGAATACTAGGTCTTATATGAAGAAAAACCCTCAAGAGAAGTTGCATGAAGGGTTACTTGAACCAGTCAAGAAGGGATGGAGAGGAACTGTTATTCTTGATCAGTCAAACCAGTCATAGAAATAGAAGAGTAATCAAATGGGTAAGTCTTCTGAGTGTCCCATTTATGCAATGTCCAATGCCTCTTCTCATGACTTTGACCATGATAGTATGGGTTTTCATGCTCGCCTATTTGGTACTAATGATGATATCCAAACTTTTCACCAAAGATTGTCTAATACTAGTGGTTCTGGGAGAGATAAGCATAGTACAGGTAATAGGATTAGTTCCATTCCCAAAACTATGGAAGGAAATGTCAGTCTATTTAATATTGACCAGCTAAATGTGTCGGATTCAGAGGAAACCTTGCCAGACCAAGATGAAGTGTCCCAAGAAATTGAGATTCTCAACAAGAGAGTACATCAATTGATAGCTATAAGGAAAAAGAAGGAAAAAGAAAAGGAGAATGAAACCAAAGCCAAACTTATTAAAAGAGATAGGTTATTAAGATAGATTGCAGATCTTGAGTTGTTTTCTCAAGAAGAATTTGAGAGTAAAGAGCAAGGTCCTATTATTAGAGAAATCCTAGATCCTAAAATTGATTCTGCACCTAAAGTTGCAGCACAACCTAGTAGGGAGGTTCACAATGATCCCCAACTTACCAAACCTGTTATTGACAAAGGGAAGTAGAAAGTAGTGGAGAATAGATCTACAGATCTAGTATCAAGAAGTGAAAAAGGACCCTAGGGAATGACTTTCCATGAGATCGAGGTAAAAAGGATAAGGAAAGAAAATGAAAATTTGCAAAGGGAACTGGAGAGAGCTCAACTAGAAGCAACTAATGCTAAAGTTAAGAGAAAAATTGATTACTTAAAGGCCCCTCCCATAATCTTCCCATCAACAAATCCAAGTAAAATACCACCTCAACATGCTTCACATCCTGCAGTCAAGATTTAGCCAACCATGCCTGTAAATATTGTTCCAATTCAAAATCAACATTCCCCTATTAGTCAAAACAATTCTGCCCCTTTTTATGATATTGTCCCAATAAATCAAATTCCTCTTAATAATCAAAATAACCAAGTTCCTCGATCTTGTGGCCCTAACTTGAGAATGAACACTAGTAATAGTCTTGTTGGTAATCAATTCCAAAGGAGAGCCATTAATGTGGAATTGTATAGGCAACCTTTCTTTGATGGAATCCCAAGTTACCCAAACCATGTTCCTATTGAAATGAGGGACAAACTCTAGAAATTTGCTAGGAACAATGCCATAAGTGCAGAGGAACACCTGAAGTCTTTCATTGACATGATAAATGATTATGAAATTGCACATGAGGATGTCATCATGAAGTTGTTTATGCAATCTGTGATTGAGGAGGATGCTAGAGATTGGTACAAAGGGTTACCTGTAGATAGCATCAGTTCTTGGGAACAATTCAAGAATTGCTTTCAAGAGCAATATGGAGATAAGACAAATATGAGCTTCATGATCAATGAATTTAACATCAGGAAATAGATTTTAATGCACGGTTTCAAAAGGCAATGCATAGACTCCTTCAATGTATGAGGTTAGATGAGAATGTATGTCTAACCACTTATTATAATACCTTTGATCCTAAGATGGCTTACATTCTCAGAGATAAGAACCCACATAGTTTAAGAGATTCTTTCAGAATTGCAATTAATGTGGAGAGTAATAGAAAGGCATCAGGTAAAGTAGGGAGAAGGACTGATGGAAGATTGTGGCAAGAACAAAAATCATGACAAAATAAATCCTCTAGAGAAGAGGATAAAATAGATAAATTGATGACTATTGTTAAAGATCTTACTACTAAAGTAAGTAAACCTAAGAAGCCTCACTACAACTAGCAAGACAAACCTACTAGATTGCATGATATGCCATATAACACTGCATGGAAAGATGGAAAACCTGTGCAAGATAGATCAAAAGGCACACAAAATTAGAACACCCCTGATCCTTTAAAGGGAGGAAATGTACATAATGTGGAAAATACCCCTTGGTGTATGGCATGTGATGGGCCACATTCCCCCTATCAGTGTGTTGTGGCTCAAGCTCTAAATGAATCCATGAGGGATGAGGGCGAACCTGTAGTTAATATGTTTGATTATACTGTGGATAGTGACTATGAGTCTTCAAAAGATGAAGCAAGTGAATATGATGTTTCGAGAAGAAATGCAAATTTCCAAAGGCAATTGACAATTGACTGGCATCCCACTTTGAACGTAGTCACAATAGAAGATCAAGAGATTCATCTTAGAAGGCCTAGTGAGGAGAAAGTCAAGAATCTCACTAAGGCTACAATAGCTAAAGCTAAGCATAACTATAATCTAAGAAGCATCAAAGATGATGAAAGCCAAGGTAAGCCTGGTTCTATGTTTTTAAAGAAAATTTTGTCTAAGAGGACCACTGAAAACAAAAATCTTGTCAAAGGTAGTCAGGCTAAAAGTGATTGGTCAAGTAATTTAGGGAAACCTGATATTGTTGATACAACTGGTAACAAGGAAGGGACCACTGATGGCAAGAGAACAAGTCACCAGAAGACAAAGAAGGTTAAAGCTCATGTTGAGTCTAATGTTAATATTGCTTTTGATATGACTCAAGATTTAACACAGATGAAAGTTTCAGTCCCTTTCATAGAGCTGTTGAGAATGAAAGAACATAAAGAGGTCGCTTTTTCTTTAATTTCAAGTATATCAGATGTAGATGCTTCTTCTAAAAAGGGAACTACAAAAGATGAGAAAGATCAAGAACAAAAGGTCCCAGAAGTTTATGTGGGCACCACTATTAATCAGGAACCATCTCAAATTGATCCCTTTTATATCACATTGTTAGTAAATAACAGATTGATAAAAAATTGCATGATAGATTCTGGTGAAGTTGCTAATTTAATGCCTTATGGGGTTATGAGAGATCTAGGTTTGTCAGTAAACACTTCATATGGGAGGTGTTATGCTATGGATAATAGAGAAGTTCCTATTGTGGGTACTATGAAAGATGTAGAAGTAAACATAGCAGTATTCCCTCAAGCTACTTATAAAATGGATGTAATAGTCACTAACACCAAGCCTCATTATGGCATTCTTTTGTCTAGATAGTGGGCTCCTATTGTTGGAGGGCATGTTTAGCTAGATTTATCATATACAACTATCCCAGTGAATGGGAATTCTATAAAATTGTATAGAGAACCACATGCCCCAGTGGTTATTGAAAAAAAAGACCCAAACATGCTTAATTGCATGATTGATGTAGATCTTGATAATTTCAGGATTGAACCCATTCAACCTCAGTTGAAGAATACTGATCCTATTGTTGATGAGTTGGAATCACAACAAGAAGGCATGTGGGAGATGTATTTTGATTGAGCTTTCTCTAAAGAAGGGTCGGGAGCAAGAGTTCTATTTGTTTCCCCATCAGGTATTACCTTCAAGTATTCTTTTCTATTATCATTCCAATGTACAAATAACACAACTAAGTATGAAGCTCTGTTATTAGGCCTAGAAATTGCTCAAAAACATGGGATCAAGCTATTAAGGGTTTATGGAGACTTTGAACTTGTAGTGTCTCAGATAAGGTCAAGATATGCATCTAAAAATGACAAGTTAAAAAAGTACAAGCATGCTGTTTGGGATGTCATTGAACACTTTGATTCATTTTCCATTGATTGGATTGAAAGGTCTAAGAACATTATGGAAGATTTTTAAGCTAATGTTGCATTAAAAAATGATGATGTAATATTGACTAGAGTTTCAATAATTGAGACAAAATCCAGACCAGCCATCCTAGATAATATGTACAATTGGCAAGTTTTTGAGGATGATCATCCTTAGATTTGTACAATGCATAGATGACTACGATGGTCAAAAAATTTATTGTAATGTATTGGTGGAAGTAGTAGATGGACAAGAAACAATTTTTGGAAGTGACATAGTGTAGTTAGAGATAAATGAAATACCCAAGGGACTAGTTGAACTAGAGGGTATGTTCAGTTACAGTGATGGTCACTTACATCAAGCATCATCTACCAAGTTGGAGGAGTTGGAAGAGGTAAACTTGGGGACTAAATCTTCCCCTAAGTTGGTTTATATCAGGAAAAACTTGTCTCCCCATATGAGGACCAACCTCATTAATTTGTTAAGAAAGTACAAACATGTTTTTGCTTGGTCCCATGAGGACTTGAAGGTGTATAGACAAGATTTATTTCAGTATGAAATACCTTTGCATCCTAATGCTAAGCCTTTTAGATAAAAACAAAGACTCATTAACCCCCTCCTAGAAACCAAAATGCAACTAGAGTTGATTAAGCTGAGAAAAGGGGGGATTATAAAGCCTATAAGGCATCCTTCATGGGTATCCAATTTAGTTCCTATCAGAAAGAAGAATGGGGACATAAGGCTCTATGTGGATTTTAGGAATTTGAATGTTGCTTCTTTTAAGGACAATTATTCATCTCCAAACATGGAAGCTATGTTACAAAGGGTAATTGGTTGTGATTTATTGTCAATGATGGATGGATTCTCTGGTTACAATCAGGTATTAGTGAAAGAGTCTAAGCAGCTTAAAATTGCTTTTACTACCCCTTTGGGAACTTATGTTTATGTAAGAATGCCATTTGGTCTGAAGAATTTTGGGGCAACTTTCTAGAGGGCTATGGATGTAGCCTTCAAGGAATTTATTGACATCATAATGGTTATTTACCTAGATGATTTGGTATGTTTATCAAAGAAGGAAGATGACCACTATGGTCATTTGGAAAAAATATTTTGCAAGGTATTGGAGTTTGGTGTATCTTTAAATCCAAAACAATGCCACTTTGTTGTGACTGAAGGAAAATTGTTAGGGCATATTGTTTCCAAGGAAGGAGTTAGAATTGACCCTGAAATAATTGAGGCTATTAACATGGTGCTTCAACCAAAACAAATTAAAGAAATTCAATCTTTTCTAGGTAAAATAAACTTTGTTAGGAGATTCATTGCAAATTTTGCTAAAATTGTCAAGCCCATTGTGAAGCTTTTGAAGAAGGATGCCAAGTTTTTTTGGAATGAAGAGGTAACACTAGCATTTGATAAGATTAAATAGACTATCCAAAAAGCCCTAGTGATTAAGTCCCCTGACTATAGTAAGCCCTTCTCATTATTTTCTTTTGTTTCCTACCATACAATAGCAGTGGTACTATTACAAAAAGATGGTGAAGGTTATGAACATCTGATTGCCTTCTACAACAAATCATTGCAAGCTACTGAACTGAAATATGAAATCATGGGAGAATAGGCATATGCTTTATTCAAGGTTGTTAAAGTATTCAGGCCTTATCTGGTAAATTCTCAAATTGTAGCCTATGTATCACACGCAACTATGAAAGATATTTTGTCCTAGTCTGAAGTAACTGGAAAAAGATGTAGATGGATAAATAGAATACAAGAATTTGATCTTCATATCAAAATCAAAAAGCTAGTAAGAGGTCTAGGCTTAGCGAAGTTGATGACTGAGATAAACTTTGAGGATATTGACATAAATAATATTGAGACTGAAGAAGCTTTTGTAACCAGCATTGAGAGGTAGCCATGGTATTCAGATATGGTATACTTCCTGAAGAATGCCTCGTGTCCAGAAGGTATGACACACAACCAGAAGAGAACACTAAAGTTAAAATCATAGAAATATGTTCTTATTCAAGGAGACTTGTATTGGAGGAACAGTGATGGGATGCTACTAGTTTGTCGAGATGAATCCCAAGCTAAGAAGGTTTTGAAAGAGATGCACAATGGGGTGTGCAGAGGCCACTATTCAGCTAGGACTAATGCTGGTAAGATAATCTGAGCAAGTTATTATTGGCCAACTTTGTTCAAGGATGCTCATAAGTATGTTCAAATATGTGATCCTTGCCAAAGGTTCTCTTATAGACTAAAGTATGTTGGTGCTTTGCCTTTGAATTTTGTTATAGTTGAAGCCCCTTTGTTCAATGGGGCATTGATTTTATTGGAGAGATAATAGAAAAATCAACTAGGGGTCATAGATGGACCCTGGTGGCTACAAATTATTTCACCAAGTGGATTGAAGCCACACCTACCAAACATGGCACTAGTAGGGTGGTCAATAATTTTTTTATGGATAATATAATGACAAGGTTTGGTGTGCCAACTAAAATAGTCATGGACAATGCCATGTGCTTCAGGTCTGAGGAGTTTGTAGAATTTTGTGCTAATTATGGGATTATTATGTCATACTCTTCACCATACCACCCATAGGGAAATGGCCAGGAAGAATCAAGTAATAAAAGTCTCCTCAACATTATCAAGAAGATACTAGAGGAAAATAAAAGGTCCTAGGATCAAAAGCTCAGGTTAGCTTTATGGGCTAATAGGGTGACTGTAAAAAAGGCCATTGGTACATCCCCTTTTGAGCTAGTTTATGTAGTGAAAGCTAGATTACCTGTGAATAATTTTCTTCTAGTTTTTAATTTTTTGCAAATTGAAGAATTAGAAATGTGTGAGCCCATGGAAGAAAGAATTATTTAGTTGGTAGAGCTAGAGGAAATGAGGACTATAGCACATAAAATGAATATGAAACTTCAATTATAGTCAAAATACCTTTTTGATAAAAGGACTACTATAAGAAAATTCCAGATTGGTGATATGGTGTTGCAATGGAATGCAAGAGATCAAGACAAAGGCAAGCACAAGAAATTTGAATCACCTTGGATAGGCCCTCTGATCATTTTTGATGTTAATGAAAAAGATTCCTATTTCCTTCAAAGATTGAATGGTGAGTTATAGGAACTGCCAGTGCATGGATAGTTTCTGAAATAATATTTCTCATAAATAACTTTTCCACACACAATAGGTTAGGTTTTCTTTTATTTATTTTTCTTTGTTTTTCTTTTCTTTTGTTAGGGTTTTATTGGTTTGCATTCCAGAGTTTTTTGCTAAGTTCTTGTGTTGGTCTTGCATCCAACCATCCCTAGTCAGAGCCATTGTTATCAGTGTTTTGGATATTGTCAAAGTTCTTCTTGTATCCTTAAAAGTCTATCAAATTTCTGAATTTTGACCTTTGTCTGCGAGTTGATGACTCTTAAGGGTTTAGGGTTTTTACAAATTTTAAAATCTTTTAAAAATAAACCTTTGTGTCACATTATTTTCAGGTCACTTCTATTTTCCCTTTTCTTTTTCCACTTAAGTGGAAGGGTCACCGCATCATTGAAATGGGACCATTTTAAGTCTAGCCTTGGTCGGGTTCTAAATAATATTTTAATCTTTCGTAGATTCCCTAAAGTCCTAAGTTTTTCCTTATATTTGTCGGGGTCCCTAAAGGTCGGATGAGTTTCTTTTGATCTAATGGTTGTTGCTACCGCAATGGGAAGTTGTGTGACTTTTATTCTTTGTGGATCAACAACCAAGTGGTGGGGCTTGTGAAAAGAGAGCGGCTTAGGTGTATTAATAGGTTGGCAAGTTTAGAGAAAATTAAGGGTGGTTGCTATGCCACAAAGGGGAGCTGCATGATACTTATTCTTTGCGACTCAGTGACAAGCCACTAGCAGTAGCGGTAAAGGCCAATGGTTAAGGCAAGCAATTATGGTGAACAATAATATGCTAATGATTAAGTCTTCAAATTTTCTTAAAGATCGAGCGGTTGACTTGTGATCCAATGGCTATCATTGTATTGCGATTGAAAAGTGCTCATTTTTTATTCATTGTAGACTAGCGACTAAGTAGTGGGCATGACTATTATGGGCGGCCCAGGTATATTAATGGGTTGGCAAGTTTGATACAAATCAATGGTTGTCATTCTACCGTGATTGAAAGATGCTCAACGTAAACCCATCGCGGATCAGTGACAAAGAGGGCCCAAGGTCTAGTGGCAGATCCGGCTCAAAGCCAGGTGGTGCCCAGGTGGATCCATGGACAAATTAGAAAGTGACACATGGCAGGAGTCTGTAGATGAGTAACCGAATAAAGGGCCCACTTTGAAGGTTAAAGTGATTAACAATCGAGCAAGTTGGAGTTGATCCAATGGTTATCGTTGTACCGCAATGGAAAGTTGCTTGAATTCTATTCTTTGTGGATAAACAACAAGCCATCAGTACTCCTGGTGGTTAGGTTTTATCCATCATGTGCTAGCGGTTAAGTGGTGACGGTTAAAATAGGCAGTTAAGTGATGATGGTTAAGTTGTGACTGTTCTTTAAAGCCCGACTAATAATGAAGTGATCCAATGACTATCGTGATACCGCAATGAGGAGATGCTCAATTTTTAATCCTTATAAATCAATGACAAAGAGCAGATGAGTGACTAAGTGACGGGCCCACTTTGAAAGCTAGTAAGATTAAAGGGTGAGCTAGTTATGCATGATTTGGCGGCTGTTGCTAGACTGCGATTGAAAGTTATTTGAAATTTAATCTTGGTAGATTAGCAACTAAAAGAAAATGCTCAGAAGAAATCCTTTCTAGTCTGTTGGTGCCAAAATTTAAATTTTCAAAAGGATTAATGGCAGAAGTGTCTGGCTTCCATCCGACATTGTTTTGAAGTGTAAATTTGCATAGAGGTATTCAAGGAGATTTGCAGAGAAAATAGGTGCACGGTTTTGTGATATCTTTGAAAACAAGAATGAGAAAGCAAATATGTGATTAAAGGGATAGGGTGAAGGAAGAATCAACCAATGCTCCAATATGCACTAACCCTTAGGCAACCAGAAGCAGTTAGTTCTTGCAATGGTTTCTTGGAAATCAAAATTCTGAAGAATCAAAGACATGTGGCACTTGATCGGCAAATATTGAGAAGTCAGTTGGCCTTTCTTTAGCTGGTTAACTAATTTGTTATGCTCCTTCTTCAATTGTAAGCAATGTAACCATTTCGGAAATTATGGTTAGGATAAGAAGATTCTCCTAGGATAGTCCGAAGCTTGTTGCATCCTTATTTTCTATAAAAGGATACAAGGACTACCTTTAAAAAGGGACACAAGTTTTGTAGCTAAACTCTGGCAAAATTAATATAGTTCATTTTCTGAAAAAAATTGAGTCAGATATGTTGTACTTGTAATCTTTTGATAGAGAAATGAAATATACAATCTAGAGAATTTGAACTCAGACTTGTATTGTCTCTATGTCATTGTATTGATGTTCATTCCATTTAAGTAATCAAGAATTGTTTATTTGAATGATTTGCTAGGCATTTAATGAAGTTGTTTTAAGTCTTTTTCTCAAGAAGGAAATATAAATGTACTTTGAACAAAGTCATTGATATAAGTAATTTTGGTGTGGATTTGATGATGAAGTCTGGTGTAGATTAGGACTCTGTATATGTCAAGCATATACAGAGTTGATAGATCATGAACTTGTGACTTGTGTATGAGTTTCTTTTGTCAGGTTGCAGTTTGTTGTAGATGACTCTATTGCCTAGATAAGGCACTGGTTTACTTGTTGGTTTTTTAGTACATTTTGTGGTCCTATTCATAATCAAATTAACTTTCCATTTTATGTTTAGTTGTATCGGTCCTTAAGGAAAGTTTATAGGAATTTACACTAGTTTTCTGTAAACCTTTTGCTATTTTTATAAGAAAGTAGTCATAAAAGGGTCCACCCACCCAAGATTTTTTTTAAAGGCTTAAAGTGTAGGAGATTTCTTCAATTGGAACCTCATCTTGTTGTCTTTATTTCAAACTTTTGTTGTTCTCTTCCATTTCAGCATAGAGACAGTAACTTTCACTTTAAAAGAGAGGGAATAGAAGCTTTCAAAATGGAGAACAACAAGGCTATCTAGAATGGACACACCAACTGAGACAATACCAAAATCCACATCTTATCAGAAACAAAGACAAAAGCTATGAAACTCAAAAACAACAATGACCATGAACATAAGGGAATAAACCCAAAACCACAATGCTAAACACTCTAACATGAAGAAATTCCAAGTTCACAAGCAATTCCACTGAAAACTGCCCAATTGGTAAGAACTAGATCGGTTCTCCTACATCAGACTCTCGGGGTTAATTAAAAAGTGAGTCCCTCTGGTTTGGTGGTTGGTTAGTAGGTACTTGCAATTGCCTCAAGGATTCAATTATCTAACCACAACTTCTAGTTGCCTCTCCACAACAATCTACCAATACAAACTGCAACCTACCACCCACTAACTACCTCAATCTCAAGCTCTAGGATCGGTATTCTACCTATAAACCTTGCTTTGCCTCAAACTCAGTGATCTTAACAAGTCCCCAAGTTGCCTCAATCTTCCCTCTAACCAAATGGTGTACAAACAACACTCTGTCCAATAACAGGTTCATGAGCCGGCTCTGATACCACTTGAAGCAATCACCGGTGAGGAGGGACCTTAGAGAGATCAGTCCAAACTAGTCAGCAAAAGTAAACACAATGGAAACACACATATATGATGGAGGTAATGCTTAACATATAGTTTTATTGCATTAAATTTGATTACATCCAACCGGTAATAACTAGGTTACAACATACTGGCATGCAGGCCTAGTAGAATAGGTCACATCTGGACCTTGAATTGAAAGATCTATCTTCTAGGCACAATCTATCTAATTGATATTCCTTAATTATATGATTGATTACATTCTAAATAATTATTACAAATATATATATATATATATATATATATCGATCCAAAGTTTCTAGTAAGCCCAAAAGGGATCAAAACCCGAAGAACAAGACCTAACGTGCAAAATGAACAAGGTCGGCCTCTGCCAAGAGATTCCTCCAAAAAATATGAAGGATGAAATGTATAAGGTTGGCCACATGCCAATAAACATCAAGATAAATGTTCAAGGCTCCACAAACTTCAAAATAGGTTCTTGTAGATCACCAGAATAGGTCTCAGGCAACCAGTAACAAAGAATGAACTAGTAACAAGAAACCGTCATGGAAACCAATAGTGATATCTTTCTAGAAAGTGATCCAAAAGAGACATGGTTTGAAATCAAGAAAGATTATCAAGTCTTCAAATAGAATCCAACTCCACAAGATCTGATGAACCAAAATCGGGACACACCGAAAGGAAAACTGAAACTGCAAACAGAAAAAAAAAAAAACTGAAAAAGAAAATGTTTTTGGTTGATGCAAGATTACTATGAACTGGGGATGCTCCTACATTAGGAAATCTAGGGTTAATGAAAAAGAGATCCTCTCACTTTGCTGGGGTCAGAGGGAAATCAAGGCGGTCTACCTCTTCCTAAGAAATCCAAGATGAATCTTTAGCCTTTTCTCTAATACCATTTGACGTGGTCAAGGGACGAAGATCCAATGAAGGATAGCCCAACCTTGCATCTAAACACATAAAGCATGCAAAGCATACCAGTAACTAGTAAAAAGGTGCCAAATACAACCAAAAGAACAACTAGTAACAACATAAAATAGATAACCAGTAAACAATGTGAATGAATATTATTATAATCTAAAGAATGATACATGCCACATGTTGGATCACAATCTAGGATACAAACAATTCTTACAATGCAATTACAAGATCCGTAGATCAACCTCATAACAAATTGGCCTCTGGTAATAGTATACCAAATCTACCCCAATCTAGACCTCAGCCTTCTGGCCTTGGTCCTACCAGATCAAAACTATGTCAGTTCTACATCTTCACTCAATCTCAATTCTCCATCTTCAATCTTTGAACTTCTCTGATGTCTTCAAATGATTCACAATCTTTCATATATATACTGCCCACAAATAATTAAAACTTAATCAAGTCATCCCAAAAGACCAATCGGTTTAGGATACGTTCAACGATAATATGTTGGCTCGAATCACTAAGAACGATCATAAAAATGATGCACATACCTCTGGGAATACTGACCAAGGCCAAAATCAACACCTCCAATGATCTACAAGTCATGGAGATCAAATGCAACCCCAAATCATCTCCACTCAACATACAACCAACCTAATCGGTAAGGACACACCAATCAAAACAATACCAGAATCCACATCTTATTGGAAACAAAGCCAACATATATGAAAGTAAAACACAACAATGACCATGAACACAAGGAAATAAACCCAAAACCACAATGCTAAACACTCCAACATGAAGAAATACCAAGCTCACAAGCAATTCCACTAAAAACTACCCAACCAGTAAGAACTAGATTGATACTCCCACATCAAAAAGTAACCCACATCATTCTTGAATAGTCATGAATGATTAGCATGAAATATCTATCACCCTAAAAAAATTTGATTCTAGTAGGACCACACAAATCAGTATGAATAAGATCAAGAACATCATTATATTTGTCTTGTATACTCTTAAAAGTTCTGACTTTCTTTACTATTTAAGATTCCTTACATACCAGATTACAGGGATATACAATCTTAGATATATCTCTAACTACCTTAGTAGAACTGATCTTCACAATGTAATCAAAATTCACATGACACAACCTCTTATTCTTTATCCAACTCTCATCAATTTTTGCAATCAAAATTCACATGACACAACCTCTTATTCCTTATCCAACTCTTATCAATTTGTGCAATCAAACATTTCTTCTCACCACATTTCAAATGAAAGATGTTACCTTTAGTATGTGTATCGATTGCAATCTCCAATCTAGATATGTTGATAATCTTGAATTTTCCATCTTTGAACTGTAACTGAAATCCCTTATCCACCAACTTTCCTACACTCAAATAATTGTACCTTAAACCTTTAACATAATAAATATTATCAGTTTTATGGCTACCATCTAATGATATTGCTCCTCTTCCCTTGATCATGCATGCTTTGTCATCTCCAAATCTAACCAGACCACCATCAAATTCTTGCAAAGATAAGAACTTCCTTTTATCTCTAGTCATATGATGTGAATATCCACTATCTATCACCCATTCATACTTGTCTTCAATTTTATCAACAAGGCCCTTCTCTTTAGTTACTATATCATCTTCCTTGATAGCCAAAAATAGCCATTCCTTTCCATTGTCGGATCTCAGTACTTTAGGAACTATTTCATCTTCACTTAGAGATCCACCACAACATTTGATTCCTAGAACAATCTCATTAACTCTCTCCATAAAAGAAGCAATCCTTTCATCTTCTTCCATCTTCGGGTTCTCATACCTCACTCAAAAACCATCAAGTTTAGCAATTTTAACAATAGGGTCAATTTTAGTCTTATTATTTACTGATCAGAAAGTTCACACAAAATAACTTCTCTAGCTCTACAATCATTCTCAATCTCCTTATCCAGACCTGTTTGAGGAGCATTGCCAGATGCCATATTAAAAGATGTTACACCTATCTTAGTGTTCTCACAAATTTACTTTCCAAGATATCTTCGATAAGTCTCCATCCTAATCTTCCATACCCTGTATTTTTTCCATCAAGCCTAGGAATTTCTCTCTGAAAAACAATTGTAGATGTATTTGATGAACTTGAACTATTAGATACCATATGATCTTCCTCAAGTGGTTAAGCTTCTATAGAGAGGATATATCTCTGATACTAATTGCTAGACAACTCAGGTAACAAGAGGACAATTGAGAGAGGAGGGGGGGTGAATCAGTTGTCAACAGATTACAAAACTTTAATTGTTCACATCTTTATTACTGGAACACATCAACTCAAAACTAGAATAGATAAACCAAATACTAGAATAATTGATATAGAAATTAAGTATAAAAATAAATCATAGAATAGTTACCATCCATCCAGAACACATGACACCAAGATTTGTATGTGGAAAACCTTATAAAGGGAAAAAATGTGGTGGGAAGCCTACCCACAGTCAGATAATACATCTGCAATAAGTATGTGATTACAAATTTTGGGGCTTGCACATACAGGAAGACCAATAGCTTAGAGCACACTGCTCATCACAAAAAGAGCCTTACTGACTACAAAAAACACCAAACTATAATCTAGAATGAAGGTTGAAATGCAAGAATAACATCTCCTATGCTTGAGTATAGTTCTGGTTAAGCTCAGTTCTAGAGGTCTTAAACCTCTTTTACCACCCCAATTCGATCACCTATGATTGATGAAAAACCTTTGCATATGATTATAACATTATTCACATATAGATAATCATATATCCCATACCATACATAATCACATGATCTACAAAGAGATTACATCATATTTATACCAACCCAGGACCTTAGCAATTAGGTCAGCCACCTAAAAGATAATACAATAAATTCATAACATAAACCCACAATCCAATGATCAACCAAGTTGGCTTAGGCTGAAAAAAATGTAAACCAATCATTAACTCCCACTGGTAATGCATCAAGATCATCCACCAACATGTTACATAAACTAGTCAAAAACCTAGATAACACTAGACCCAAAATAGGTCACCATAAACCAAATCCAACACCACCGATCAAGAGGAACATGAACAAGATAACCAATAGCACCTTGAAATCCATCTAGAAGATACATTAACACCACTTATCACGTACATCAAAAGATCTTCAACAAATCTCTATTGATAAAGCCCTTACTAGTAACAAAAAGACTTACTAGAAGAAATGATAGTATCTGAGTCATAAAATCCCAAACCAACTAATCATGATATGCATCTGAATAGCATGAATGATAAATCTAAACCAATTCCACAAACTAGAGCATACCAAAGCATATCGGATTAATATCATAATCCAACCACTCTACTAGAACCAACTAGGAACCAGTAAACAACCAAAACTATTGGTGTTGCCATCAATGACAAAAGATCAATGCAACACATAATCAATTCCTCCAAATTGCCAATAGTTTTGATATTCATGGTTAGGCCTAAAAGATCTTCTAGCTCTTTCTTCAAATCTTAAATTTCTTTTAGTACATCTAGATACAAAATGATCTATCTTATTACATGCAAAATGTTTAAAAGGTAATTTTCCTTCATACTTACTTCTTGTCAGACCTTTAGGTACTCTTCTAGAAAATAAGGCTTCATGTTGCTCAAATTCTTTATCTTCTTTCTTCATTTCCTCTAGTTTCTGTTAGACACAATGTGCCACTGAGAGAGGGGGTGAATCAATCATTTACAAAATTTTCCCATTAACTATCCTATGTGTGTATACTAGTTATTAGATCTAATAGAAAGAAGACTTACCAGTTAGATGGGAGGCTATCACAAAAGTAATTACACATGAAAGGAACATCACATAGCACTAGCATATATGAGGAAAACCTAAGATGGGAAAAACCTTAGTGAGAAATGTTGTTGGATTCTACTGCTCCAATCCAGCCTCACAATAAAACTTTGATCACAATGTTTAGGGCACCAACCCAAGGAGCACCAACCTCTACACCGAACTCCAAGTCAGTGGTTTTCAATAAAAATAATCATTTACACAAGTAATAATCTTGTTACAAATGGATTTTGTAACTCTTCTATAAATCCCTTTACTAGTTCTCTTCTCACAAATTCATTGTTGGTTCTCTGCTCACCTCTCCACTGCAACCCTATCTCTTGATACAACTTACTCTCTACTACACCTTCACCAGTTTAGTCTCTTCTTCTTCTTTTTTGGTTCTCTCTCCATCAGTTCTTCTCTTTGCTAGTTTTGCACTTTGTTGAATTTTCTCTTTGTTGATTTTGCTGTCATCTACAACTCTTCTCTACTGGTATGGTCACCACCGATTTACTCCTCTGTCAGACTCAATGGCTGACTACTAGTAGACTCACTAATGCAAATTGAACTCTTCAACCCAATTCTCTCTTTCTCACACTGAGTCTCTTCTTAGATTGTCTTTTTTGCACTTGACTTATTTCTCCTCACATGCAGCAACACTCTATCATTCAGTGGAAATCCTCATCAATTTTGGCATGCATATTTATAAATTTGTTTTACCACCAAAAATCATTTGAAACTTTAAGTGGTTAGGGTTTCTTCTTTGACCCAGCGGTAAACTAAATCCAATTAGATCTTATCAGATCTTATCTCCTTGGTTGATGAACTTCAACATATCAATCAATCCCACCATTGTCATGCCTTCCAGAACATGACTTCCTCATTTAGAAACCTTCTTTTAATCTATTAGCTAATTTCTTGGTCAATCATCAAGAATGGTTTTGTGGTTTCCTTCACCTTCCTCGATCTACACAAATAGTCTATACTAGATCTTTGTTGTCTTGTTTGAGCTCAATTTGCAAACCTTTCTTACACATCTTATTAATCATGCAGTCAACATAAATGTCGACCTATCACCTACTACCTCATTAACACATCACACCAACCTATGCATGCTTGCCTCTTCACTTTCATGTGGCCCCTTTGTCGGCAACCACCTTTTCTAGGTTGGTTATGTTGGTCTAGATAAGATCACTGACCAACCTCAGAAGTGAGTTCATCTACTAATTCACTAACCTTGTCGGTTATACCCTAACTAGTCTGCCATCACATTGCACCTTTCTTCTCTTCCAGTGGAACACTCAACTAGTTAGTACACATATCAGTTCACCACATGCTCATCATCATCAGGTGGGAGGACATCACTTAGCCTCTTTATTCTCTTACTGGTTCTCATGCTGACTAGTAGAAACCCTTGATGACACCATGTTATCAACCATAAACTATTTCCATTTGAGGCACTTGCATATCTATTGCATTTTCTATTTGCAGCTATTGTAGCCTTGCCTTCTTCATCATCAACCCAGACCATATCTCAACTGGTTTATCAAAGTGACAAACTCATCACTTCTTTACTCTTCATTCTTCATCCCAGTAGCATACCATGCCAACTCTTTCTAATTAGTGGACATCTCTAATTTCATGCACTTGAGGCATCTTTGTGATTCACCAGTAGATCTGATGTGAGCCTTCAATCACCTACCTTTAACTCTATTGACTTATCTGCAAGAGCTAAGATGCATTTCATGCATAATAGGAGATAAGCTCCACTTACTAGTGGGAGTGGATCCTTGTCATCTGCATTTGACATTGCATCAATGTGGCTTTCCTGTTTGAACAACATATATTCAAACATGCACATGTGATCCAGTTGGAGCACATTCACTGTTAGTCATCTCTTCATATGTGACTACATCTTTATTTGATGGGATTCCTGTTGATTTTCTTCCACACATTGTATCAGTGACCTGTACATCCTTCTCCTCCAATGTTGATGTGATTCTTGATAGCATTCCACCTCTTCATCACAATCAACATCCAAGCATCTTGTTCACCCTACTTGTACACTGGTCATAACTTATTGATTGGAAACCACTCACCATCAACACATCACTTACTAGTTGACATCCTCTCCTTATCAGTGATAGACTATATCGGTAACTTGCTAGACTGTTTGACATCAATGACTACAAATCAACTATATTCCCATATCAGTTGTCCTTCTATACCAGTTGACATTAATGACAACACAATACCAACAATCTCTCCCTTTTGCATTGATGTCAATGCATGTAGTATCCGACATACTACATTCTCTCTCTCCCTTTATGTGATCCATGGATTCTCACACATGTAGTATGTAGCATACTACAAAATCTCTCTCCTCGTTTGACAACAATGGAAAAGGATGATGTCAGGATTTCTCTCCTCGTCTCATTTGGGCATTGACAATTTTCTACACACCTTTTTCTAACTAGATTCTTCACCTTTGACCATCATACATTTCATCCTTTGAAATCATAAAACTTGAGATGGAGGGCTCAACCATTGACTGACACCAATTTCTCAACACACATGTGTATATACAAATCAGAATCCTAATGCATATGCAAGACTAAAACCAATTGAAGGCGCATGTTTTAGATACAACATACCTACCTATCAAACTGCATCATCACCCTTCTGATACTGTACCCTTAATAATGAATTTTTCTTGGGTATTCCTACAATAATTTCCATCATATGCAGTTGATGTAGTCAATGCACCCATAAGTTCAAGCATGTCGGTTCTACTTCATAAGCACTTGAACTCCCCTTGAGTCATACATATCAGGTTCTCATTACTTGTTAGGTCATAACCAGAACTCCAATCATCTCCATATATCAGTTGAGATGTCTATATGTGATTAATATAATGATCTATCAGCTCCATTATTTCTACCACAACCTATGACATGATCCTGGATGTACACAATGCCATATGATATCATCATCATGTCATAAATCAAACCGGTTAGCCCTCAAAGGATGCATGAATACATAATCAACAACCGGGCTATCATATGTCATTCAAGACTACATCACCACCACCTGAGACATAAACTTCTCATTCCATGCTACCATGGCTAATGTAATTATCTCGAACCTCATTGTCTTACATAACCAACAATTACCTGTTAGCATTCATACTAGTAACATACTGCACATACTAGTTCCTTGTACTGGTCCATCATCACTACTAAAGTACCTTCTTGTAACTCCTAGCATCTTGTGTCAATTTGCATCTAATTCTAATTGCAAATTTTCAATCTATTGACACATGTAGTAGTGATCCATCTTTCATTTGTAGGTGTGTAGCCAAGGTAGCCACTACACACACTTACCATCTCATCTTCTTCCTTCATACTGGCAACATCTTGTTCTTCCATGTGTTCTCTTCTACTAAGGGGGTGAATGATAAAGTCATTGTACTACTCCCCCTAAGGTATTGCATCTCCTTTAACCCTTAGGAGATATCACATGTGCATTGAATGCATAGTCTCGGTCCATGGTTTATAACTTATAAACTTATTCTACCATGCATGGGGAGATCTTACCAGTTTGGCATCTCCATTTCTTCTTCTCCGAGGATGGATCCTAGATTTTTCATTTCCTGTAGCTCTTCCATCTGATCTCTTATTTTCCCACACTTGTTTTGACTTGTGGGTGGTAGCATTTCCTTGTCCTCTACCAATAGGAGGTCTTCTTTGTTGTCTTCCTCTGTGCTTGCTTCCAGTGAAGCTACCATCTCTCATATTCCCTTTTCCTTTGGGATCCACATTGTTCCTCCTTCTTGCAGCATGACTCTTAATCCTTATCTGCAAGTCTTCATAGGTTGCGGTTAGATCAACTTTCTTCTGGGGATAATTCTAAACAATAAAGGTCCATCCCTTATTTTCTCCATTTGAGGAGACAGACAAAATGTCATTGTGGAGGACATTCTTGCTAGTGGAGAATTCACTGACATCACTTCCTAATCCTCTAGTGTCTTTGGAATGCTTTTTCTTTCTCAACATTTTGTCAAAGGCATCACTGCTGCCATCAAACTAGATTCTCACCTTGAGCTCATCCTAACATTTCTCAAGGTCATTTCAAAAAATCTCCATTTCTTCAACTACCTACTGATATTTTTCACCTATTCCCTCTAGCTTAGATGCTAGATCTTTACTTGGCACTCCTTGGTGTCTTCTTGTTGAGCCTTCAACTCTAAGATGCATTTCTCAAAATCTTCAAGGTATTTGATCAACTAGTTCTACTCCACAACTGTAGAATTCTTGAATAAATTGTATTCATTTCTCGACTAAGCTCCTTAAGTGCACTTACAAGTTCTCCTTCAAGATCAACTTTTTCTTCTTCTTCTTCTTCCTCACCTTCACTACCACTGCCAAACACATCTTGTCGCTAGGAGTGATTTGCATGATCAATCTCAAATGTGTGCCTCTTGTCTTCTTATTATTAAGCCATGAAGAGGTGGGTTCCTTCTTCATCATTTCTATGGCTGTTAATAGATTTGTGTTCATCATCTATAGATGCATGAGTTCATTTCTCATCTTTTCTTCACAAACTGGTTTTGTAGTAGTAGGCTCATTTTCATAGAGCTTCTTCAATCTATCCCATAGGGCTTTTGCTAATCTGCATCTATCCAACTATGAGGAAATATCATCTGATAACCCACAGAGTATAGCCTTCATTGTTGCATCATTGCACTAATTTCTTCTTTTTGCATCTGAATTGGTGGGAGGACAAACTTTACTAGGGAATCCATTTATAACAGACATCCAAACATCATACCCTAGAAAGGATAAGTAGACTTTCATTCTACCACACCATATGGAATAGTTTAAACTATCAAATACTAGAGTTGGGATTGACACTAAATAGACCATTATGTCCTTAAGCAAGAATCTACCCAAGTTAGAGAAATCTTATCAACGGGGAACCTAGGATCTGATACCAATTGTTAGACACAATGTGCCACTAAGAGGGGGGGTGAATCAGTGGTTTACAAAATTTTCCCTTTAACTATCCTATTTGTGTATATTAGTTCATAGATCTAACAGAAAGTAGACTTATTGGTTAGATAGGAGAATGTCACAAAAGAAACCACACATGAAAGGAACATCACATAACACTAGCATATATGTGGAAAACCCAAGATGGGAAAAACCTTTGTGAGAAATATTGCTAGAGGCTACTACTCCAATCTATCCTCACAATAAAACTCTGATTATAATATTTAGGGCACCAATCCAAGGATCACTAGCCTTTGATTTAGGGCACCAACCCAAGGAGCACCAACCCAAGGAACACCAACCCCTACATCGAGCTCCAACTCAGTGGTTTTCAATAAAAATAATCATTTACACAAGAAAGAGTCTTGTTATAAATGGATTTTGTAACTCTTTTGCAAATCCCTTTACCAGTTCTCTTCTCACCAATTCACTGTCGGTTATTTGTTCACCTCTCCACTGCAACCCAATCTCTTGATGCAACTTACTCTCTATTGCACCTTCACCGGTTTAGTCTCTTCTTCTTCTTTTCTGGTTCTCTCTCTCTCTCTCAATTTTTATCTCTACTAAAAATGCACTCTACTGGTTCTACTCTCTATTGGTTTTGTTGTCATCTACAACTCTTCTCTATCGATATGGTCACCACTAGTTTACTCCTATGTCAGACTCAATGGCTGACTACCGGTAGCCTCACTGATGTTGGTTGAACTCTTCAACCCGATTCTCTAATTCCCACACTCAGTTTCCTCTCATATTGTCTTTTTCACACTTGATTGATGTCTCCTCACATGCAACAACACTATATCATTGAGCGGAAACCCTCACTGATTTTGTCTTGCATATTTATAAACTAGGTTTCCCATCAAAAACCAATTCAAACTTTAGGTGATTAGGGTTTCTTCTTCGACCTTGAGGTAAAAATAAATCCAATCAATTCTTGTCAGATCTGACCTCCTTAGTTGATGAACTGCAACATATCAATGAATCCTACCATTGTCATGCCTTCCAATTATAACATGCCTTCCTAATTTAGCAACCTACTTTTAATCTATTAGTTGTTTTCTTGGTTGATCACCAAGAATGTTTTTGCGGTTTGCTTCACCTACCTTGATCTTCACAAACTGTTTGTTCTCAATCTCTATTGTCTGTTTGACCTTGAGCCACAAACCCCTACTATACATCTCATGAATCATGTAGTCAACATAAATATTGACCTGTCTCCTACTACCTCACCAATACATCACACCGACCCATGCATGCTTGCCACTTCACTTCCATGTGGCCCCTTTGTCGATATCCACCTTTGCTAGGCTGGTTATGTTGGTCTAGACAAGATCACCAACCAACCTCAGAACTAGGTTCATCTACCGGTTCACTAACCCAGCTAGTTATACCCTAACCCATTTGTCCTCATGTTGAACCTTTCTTCTCTTCCAGTGGAACACTTAAATGGTCAGCCCACATATTAAATCACAACATGTTCATCATCATCAGGTGGGAGCACATCACTTAGCCTCTTTTTTCTCTTACTGGTTCTCATGCTTATCGGTAGGCACCCTTGATGACACTATGTCATCAACCATCAACTATTTCCATCTGAGGCATCTTCATACTGGTTACATTCTCTATGTGTAACTTTTGTAGCCTTACCTTCTTCATCATCATCCCAAACCATATCTCAATGGATTTGTCAAAGTGACAAACTCAACACTTCTTTACTCTTCATTCTATGTCCCAGTAGCATATCATGCAAACTCTTTCTGATCTGATGCACATCTTTGATTTCATGCACTTGAGGCATCTTTGTGATTCACTAGTAGATCCGATGTGAGCCTTAAATCACCTTCCTTTAACTATATTGACTTATCTCCAAGAACTAAGATACATTTCATGTATAATAAGAGATAAGCTCCACTTATCGGTGGAAGTGGATCCTTGTCATCTGCCTCTGGCATTGCATCAATGTAGCTTCCCTATTTGAGCAACATATCTTCAAACAAGCACATGTGATCCAATTGGGGCACATTCACTTTAAGCCATCTCTTCAAATAGTGATTGTATCTTTATTCAATGGGAGTCTTGCTGATTTGCATCCACACATTATACCTGTGACCTACACATCCTTCTCCTCCAGTGTTGATGTGATTCTTGATATCATTTCGCCTCTTCATCATAATCAGCATCCAAGCATCTTGATCACCCTACTTGTACATTGGTCATAACTTTTTAGTTGGCAACCACTCATTATCAACACATCACTTACCAGTTGAAATCATCTCCATATGGGTAATAGACTATATTGGTAACCTGCTAGACTAGTTGACATCAATTAATGCACACCAACTATATTCCCACACAGGTTGTCCTTCTATACCAGTTGCTATTAATGAAAACATAATGCCAACAGTTCCTTCACATATAAATCTTTCTAATCACTCTTGTTAGTAGATGTAGATGCATGAAAAGCAGATTCAGATTTGTATAGGGAAAACCCGTAAAGGGAAAAACCATAGTGGGAAGCCTACCCACAGTTAGATAATACTTATGTTTTAAGTATGTGATTAAAAAATGAGGAGCCTACACATGCAGGAAGCCCAATAGCCTAGAGACTACTTCTCATCATAAAATGAGCCTCACTAATTATAAAAGAAATCCAGAGTACAATCTGGAAAGAAGAGTGAACTAGATAACATCTCCTATGCCTGTGTACAATTCTGGTTAAGCTCAATACCAAAGGTCTTAAACCTCTCTTACAATCCTAATTCAATCACCTATGATCAACCACAACCTCTACATATGAATACATTATTCGCATGCAGACAATCACATAACCCATAACCATGACCATAACCATGATCTACAAAGAGATCTTACATCATATATACCAACACGGGATATAAACAATTAGGTCAACCACCTAAAAGATAATACAATAAATTCATAATATAAACTCACAATCTAATAATCATCCAAGTTGGCCTAGGATCAAAATAATATAATCTAATCGATAAATCAAACTGGCAATGCATTAAGAACATCATCCAACACATTACATAAACCTATCCATAACCTATCTGAATAAGACTAGACCCAAAATAGGTTTCCATAAACCAGATCCAACACCACGATCGACAAGAGCATGAACAAGATAACCAACAACATCCTATGAACCATATAGAAGCCACACCAACACCACTTGTCATGTGCATCAAAATATCTTGAACAAAGCTCTGCTAGTAAAACCCTTACTTGTAACCAAAAGGCTTACTAGAGCAAATGATAGCATTTGAGTCATCAAATCCTGAACAAACTGATCATGATACACATCTAAATAGAATGAATGATAGATCTAAACTAGTTCCACAAAGCAAAGCATACTAGAGCATACAAGACCAATATCATAATCCAACCATTCTACCAGAACCAACAAGATACCGGTAAACAACCAAAACAGTCGGTGTTGCCATCACTAAAAAAATATAAAGGCAACACACAATCAATTACTCAATTTTGCCAACAATATGAGAAAAACCACACAAGATATCAACACCATTTTTATCACTTGGAATCATTCTTTTTAATCCTTCAATCAATGGGAGAGCTTCACTTTCCGAGTATTCTTGACTCATCCATTGTTGTAGATTGTCAAATTGATTTTCCATCTTCACCAATTGGTCAACAAATACTCTAGTTAGTGATTCTTTTTCATTGTGAGAATTATTGAGAGGATAAATAGGAATATCTGAAGGATGGGAAGAAGCAATAATATCCTCATTGAAAAAGATAGCTAAATTAGGCTCCATTTCCTGGATAATTAAACTTTGGGTAGCCTTAATTCTACAACTTCCTCTAATGAGGATACTATAGGTAGGACTAACAGTAGTAAAACTCGTGCACTAGGGAAAAGAAATAAAAAATTAGGGCTTTAATTTTGAAAGTTTGAAATGAGGGAAAGTCAACATTAAAATTAGGGTTGTCCAAATTTAACCTCTTAATTAAAATTTTGAGATTTTGGAATGTTGAAATATTGAAGAAATCAATTCAATTTTTAAAATTAGGGTATGTGTAGTGAGCCACTTAATTCTAAAATTCAAATTGACAATGGAAATGTTGAAATTCAGATTTATTTTTTTACCTTAGGGTGACCAAAATTCAATAAAATTTCATAAATCTCTAGAATTGTGCAATAAAATACAGTCAAAACAAGCTCCCAAAATTTGAGCAAAAAAAGTCGGGACCAAGTAGGTAGTGACTTGGTCCAAACACACAGTCTGATCAACTTTTTTCTAAATTTTTGAGGAAGAAAGATATTACGATTTTAATGTGAGTTCCAAAAGGATATGAAAATTGGAGATATCTAGATATGCAAAATGAAGCATTGAAGGTTGAAATAGGCCACACTTAGAATGTTTGATAACAGGATTAATTGAAAGGACAACAAAAAGGGCACACTTAAGGGCAAACTTTTATGATGTTTAGAAGGACAAAAGAGGCTTTAGATTTAATTAAATCAATTAAATGCTTAAAGGGAAATTTGAATTTACATAAGATTAATTTAATTTTAAAAATTAGGGTTTGTTGCATAAACCACTTAATTTTAAAAATTTAAATTTGAGAATTAGAATATTACAAGGAGGGAAAATGAATTTTGAAATTGAACCAAAGACCTAAATCTAAAAAATAATTCAAGATATACATAATCCACAATGTCAATTTTAAAATTAAAAATTAGGGTTTTGTGGTTTAACCACTTAATCTTTAAGTTTTTTTAAAAATTGAAAGTGAAAATGAAAACTTGAATTGTAAAATTGAAGAGTTCTCAGATTTGAAACAATTAATCCAATTTAGACAAATGACAAGCTCAATTTTGAATAAAAAAATTAGGGTTTTTGTGTATTCAACCTCTAAATTCTTTAAAATTGCAAGGAAATCACACTTGTAATTGAAAATTTAAATTTAAATTGCATGAACTCGGATCTGAAAACAAAAATCATAATTAAGGGTGTAAGGAGTCAGGTTCACCAAAATGTAAAGTGGAAAATTAGGAACCTTAGCCAAATTCACCACTTGGGAACTTAACTAAGGTTCAATTTTCACTTAGAAGGACTTTACATTCAAAAGAGGGATGAATCCACTAGATCCAATCCTAGATGATGCAAGGATTGAATACTAAGTAGATTGAAATGGATTAAAATGCAATTGACCCTCTTTTGTAAGTTGATTGATTGAATTAAGACAAAGTTATAAAAATGGAGACAAAGTATGCAAAAATAGTGAGCTACAAATTTGGGATTCAGTCATGCACCTCAATATGAGAAGTTTGAGATGATTCAGAGCTGATCTGTGAAATTCGGCAAAAGTTGTAGGGACCATGTGTCTAGACAGGGGCACTCTCTTATCAATGAATAAAGCTTGATTTTAGAAGTACAACTTTGCACCTATTTCCTACACACATAAAGAAAGGGAAATGTGTTGGGAATAGGGGTTTGTCTTCAAATCAAACTTGGTTTCAGAATTAACCAAGTGGTTGAAATAATGTAAATGAAAGGACTAAAAGTAGAAATCCTCCTCTTTGAGGGGATTTTGAATTGAATGAAATTGAAATGCTTATACCCCCTTATGAAGTTTTTCTTGCCTCCACATGGAATTAGGGTTTCACGAAGTAGAATGTTGATCTCCTCTTCAATGCTTGAAATCTTGTCTCTATTGTTTCTCCAAAGCTTGAAGGAAGACTAAAAAATGCTCAATTTCTCTTGAATGCTTGATTACCTCTTGTGTGTTATGAATGTATTTCTTGGATGTCAAATGAGAGGGGAATTCCCTCTTATATACTTGCTAGTAGGTTTAATTGACTAATTTTTTGACATGAGCCAACATAGGAGGGAATTTATGCTTCAAATTTGAGTTAGGTCCAAGGGGATCCTAGGGTGCCACACCCTGGTCCCAGTGAGGACCAAGGTGCCATGCCCTGGTCTTTCCCTATTTTGGGGTAGGATCATGGTGTGGGCATAACACAAGGTTGAATTGAAATGATTTTTTGATGTGCATTAGCATATTGAGGTCCGTGATCAAGCCGAGGGGTGCAAACACTAAGGTGAAGATCCAAATGTCATCAAAAATTGTAAGGGGGGCAATTTTAGAATTTTACACCTACAAATCATATTTGTGAATACAAATTAGAAATAGTGGTGTAATAAGTTAGGTTCACCAAATGTAATGGTGAAAATGAGGGTTTTATCAATTAAGGTAGCAAAACCTCTAATTTTGCTTAATTAGCCATCACATTGAGGGAGTGGTGGACCTAATAGATCTAGGCTTAATCCCTCTAGGAAAAAGTTTGAAATTATGATTAGGTTCACTTGACTATGGTTTGGCCCTCTTTCTAAGTTGATTTTTGAAATGCTAAAATTAGGGTAAAATAGGTGATTTTTGAAGAGAATGAGAATAAACAATTAGCTACAATCATCGTACATAGGCATTGACCTATATCTAGGCAAAGGAAGATGTTTTTGATCTATTCCTAGAAGTTCAGTCTAGATTTTTGGGACCAAGTAGTATCAATTCACCATGGTCCTCTAAATTTCTCATTGTCAAAAGTTGAACTTGTTTGTCTCTCTAAATCTTGTCAATCCTCCTAAATGCATCTCTATACCTATTTCCTACACATAGAAAGAAAGGGGAAATTGTTAGGAATAGAGGTTTGCCTAAGTCAAACCCTAGTTTAGGAATTAACCTTTAATGAATAAATACAAATACTGAAATAAATGTTGGAAAGATATGCCTCTAATCCATAAGTGCTAATGATGATGCATTTCTCTTTGAATCTAATCACATATGTTGTATGAAATGGCACGATCTTGACAAAAACCTAATCACACACACATGCTTGTATAGGAATGATATAATTTTTCTCTACAATGGTTGAATTATGAATATGCAACCTTAAAGTTCTTTAAAAATGATTGATTATGAATGATTCATAGATGCAAGAATGCTAATAATTGATTTCTTAGAGTGTTGGAATGGAGAGATGAAATTAGGTTGATAAAATGTCTTTCTATAGGGATTTCTAGGTAAATTACTGATTAGGCCGACATCTAATGGTCATGCAAATCCCTCAATATCAAATCTTACACTTGAGATAAAGGCCCAACCCCATTTCAAATTGGGGCCTGCTTGAGTGGGACCAGGACATTTTGGGGTGTCATGTTCTAGACCAAGGCATTCCACACCCTATTTATGCCTTAATCAAGACCAAAAAATGTTAAAATACTTGGTCATCCCATGGTAGGACCCACAACATGTTGTTCATGGCCTAAAAGTTGGAGAATATGCATAAATGGACCCATAAAGGTGACGAGGATAGAACATGCTAAAGTAGGGGCACAAAATTGAGGTATAAATTGGCTCGGTGATAATTTATGATTCTACACCAACTTAATTTGTAAATTCTTCTAAGTGATTTCAACTATTGAAACCATTGATGTTAAATCTAAGCTAATTTGGGCCCCTTTCAGTAATAACTAATTTTATTTTAGAGTCAAGCAAAATCAAACAACCATTTTTATCTATTATGTTGTATGAATGTTTACAACAAACATTTTTGAAATCAAAACCTCAATCAAACTTCAAACATTGCAAACAAAAAAAAAGTTAGACATTACAAACAACCAAAATCCTTGTTCCAAAATCCAAAATAGTGTCAAATGTGGTAGTCTCACAATTTCAGAACATGTGAAACCTAATATGTTTCAACCTATGTCTCATCTTAGAATATCTTTTCATAATAATCACTAACCTATATTTTAGTTCCATTTCATTTCATTTCAAATCACCTTAGAACATATTTACATAATCATCCCTATATTAAGTTTCAAGTCCAATTTTGCATCATATCAAATCACCTTAGACTAGCTTTGTGTAATTATCTCTACCCTAGCTTTAGGTTCATTTTATATCATCTCAAAATCATCATCATTAGGTTATCTTTTGCATAATTTTAATTATCCTAAGTGTTAAGTTCATTCTTAATATCATATCTCAAGTCATCCTAGCATAAGCATAATCACAATCCCTCTTGCATTTTAGGTTATCTTTTCCATTATCCAAAAATCATTTGTCTTAAGTCACAAGATCATTATAATGTTTTCTTACATCATCTTTAATTTATCATTTTATTTCATCCTCATATCACATCTGGATCATAAACCAAGTTTCAAAAATCCCAAAAATATCAACTCTTAGATCAAACCCTATTTCATTGTCAAGAGGTCTACACAAGTTATCAAGAAATTTGTCCACTATCAACCACTATTAAGTCAAAACCCTAAAGCTCTCTAGTCTAACTTGATGAGTGAGACTTTGTCCTTAATCACCTATTTGTCCTTTTTTCCTTCAAAGGCCTCGTACCCATACCAATTTCTTAGGGTATACCTTTACATTTGTGATATAAAAGATTTTCCAAAGTTTCCAAATTCAAAAACATAAGATACATTCTTTAGTTGCATTTCATCTTGCATTTTCATATTACATTTTCCAAAAAAAAACAAACATTCATATAGTCCAAAGTCCATATGGTTGAAACACGATTTATGGTTTCTAGGAAACAACAAGAATGAATGGAAGAGACACCATTGAGATGAGTCCCCCAATCTAGTCTGATATAACAAGGTCACATCATGCGATCAAGATCCAATCCAAACATGAAATTTGATTATAATCACACAACTGCAACATGATACAACTCAATTTCAGCTAGTAATATATTCTCAATTAGTAAAACCATAAGAGCTCAATATTTTGCTAACAACATTAACAAATTTATCACGAAGTCTCGACTTAGGTCCATCAACTCAAGGCTATGTCCAACAAGGATTGTCATCAAGAGTAGAACCAACTTTTAAACTTGACATTGTTTATCTTCCACTTGATTCACTTGTGAACATAAATGTGCAATTAGACACCATATGAATCTAATTCTTCATAGAAGAGAAACTTCTCCTTAACCGATGTATCTCAAAAAAATTAACAAAGCCATAAATGATCCCATGATTGCTAAAAATTTGCACCAATTAATCTTGACAGATCCCATCCAATACTTCAATCGTCTTAAAGAAAAATTGGCATCATATCTTGAATATCAAACACTACTAGGTGAATTTTATTTTCCACTCTGTATGGATGAACAAACATGTTGGCAAAATAGCATTATAATAGACAATGAAAGATTGTTGGCATTTCATAAGGATATTGAGAAGGTTGTTGATGATTATGGATATAACTGATTAAGGATGTTTACTATCTTGATATTATTATTTTGTCATTGATGCCAAGAAATTGATTTTCTAATTCAGTATGATGTTGCCATATCTTGAGAAGTATGATTTGAAGATTATAAAGATGTTGGTAAAAGACACTAGAAAGAATATGATGAATAAGGGGATGAATAAGGTATTCAATGGGCAACTAGTACCGAGTCAGACAATGATGACATCATGATGTTTTAGATTGTTTTAACATCATACATATGTTGTAAATTGTAAAGGTTAATATTATACTATGTTATCAAGCAAAGAACCTAGTCGGTAAACCCTAAGGAACCTAGTCGATAAACCCTAAGGTTATCGCTATTGGTTAATGAAGGCGGAATGTCTACTGAGTGAAGTTTAGTATTCACCGAGTTGTAACCGAGCTATAATAGAATGCATTAAATGTTTTAATGTGATATTTAATGAAGAAAGTTGATGAGTTGGAACTGATTAAATGATTGGTGAGCCGTGGATGAAGTTTGTTAACGAATCTAAGGCAAAGGAAAGTCGGCATGAAGATCTACAACTCATATTGAACTGCAATACCCTAGCACAAGTTCCAAGAATAATATGCAACTTCCTAGGTAGGGTAAAATATTTTCAGATCAAAAGATGCATTGAACCGAGAAAAGATCGAAGATCTGATGGCTATGATTGATCATGGGAAATGTGATCAAGGAGATTAAGCGGTTACCTAATTGTTTATAAATAGGAAACTGTTGATAAACAATGTTTGTGGGCAAGTGTATGCATAGGGATGCTACATAGTGATTACTGAGCATAGAAGCTTGAAGACCTATTTGAATAACAGAGTATAGAAGCCCAGCAGATAGACAAGATTAGTTCTATGTCTAGATTGTATTGAACAAATAAGAATGTACTTTAGCATTTTAGATGTGAAGTTGCAGATAGATTTTATTACTATTATTTTATGAAAGTGATAGAAAATCTCTTAACCGATTGGACTTAACAGTCTTATTTGTAAAACCCTCTAGCAAGGTGACATTTTGATTGTGTTTGAAATCCTTTAACAAGGTCGCTTCTAACAAGGTGAAGATCCTAACAGATCTGAGGGAAATCCCTTAACCAGGTCACATCTAGCAATGTGTTTGTAATCTTTAATAGGATTTTTTTTTAACCGAGCATACTCTAGAAGTGTATATTTCTTAGTGGGTCCGAAATCCCACAGTGGTTTTTCCCTATTTGGCTTTCCACATTAAATCTAGTGTTATGAGGTTTATGATGTTTATATGCTTTTGAGTTTGCATGTTTAACAGTTTTGGTTATATTACTGAAGTATATGTTATCAA
Organism: Cryptomeria japonica; assembly: GCF_030272615.1. Lineage (NCBI taxonomy): Eukaryota > Viridiplantae > Streptophyta > Pinopsida > Cupressales > Cupressaceae > Cryptomeria > Cryptomeria japonica. The sequence goes on along the minus strand of NC_081412.1, from coordinate 236,059,318 downwards.
GGTTGAATCTGATGTTTTTATGGATGATTAAGTTTGTATGATTCACCCCCCTCCCCTCTCATCTTGTTGGCTATTGGATCTATACTTATATTAAGTATCAGAACTATCAATTGGTATCAGAGCTTTGGACTCTGAAAGAAAAGTTTGAAGGAACTTGAGTTAAAGATCCAAAGATGTATAAGAGGTATGCACCGAAGTTGAACAAGTCAAGTTTCTCTACATGGTAGAAAAGGATGAAGCTACATCTATCAGAAGTTGGAGAATATGTTGTATACTATCGAGAGAATGATTTTGTCACATCGAGCACCTATCCATTGAATATGGAAGAGATAAAGGCAAAGCAAGAACATATTCAAGCAATGATTGAAATAACATCTGCATTGATTGACTCAGAGTTTAATGATCTAGAAGGCTACAATGATGCAAAGGCAATGTGGGATAAGCTCATATCAGTATATGGAGGAGATGAACATGTTCAAAGAGAAAAAGTAGATTGTCTAAGAGGACAACTTGAATTTATGAGGATGAATAAAGGTGAGAACATAACTCAGTACAGTACAAGACTAAAGGAGATTGTCAATCAAATCGAAGGAGCAGGTGGAACTATTGAGGAAAATGATATAACAAGTAAGTTGTTAAGAACCCTTCTACTAGCTTATGCAATCAGAGTCTCTGCAATCAATGAATTGAGGTCTGTACCTAATATGCCAATTTCTTTAGATGCTACTATTGGTAAGCTACATGCATTTGAGTTAAGTAACTCTAATAATAGTGGAACTTTGGTAAATAAAGTTGAATCTACATTTAGTTCTTTTCATCTTGATGAATCCAATGATTTCAATGAAAGAAAGTATAAATATTCTGAAGGAGATCATAGTGGAGCAAGTGAAAGATTTTGTAAGAACATGGAGGTAGTACACAAACTGTATGAGGAAATCAGAAAGCAAGAAGAGTTGAAGCACTATTAACCAAAAGGTTACCAAGAGGCAAAGGTAAGTATAAAGGAAAACTACCTTTGAAATGTTTCAATTGTGATAAGATAGGAGATATGGCTTCTAACTATCCTCACAAAGATTCTACTGAAAAGAGAGATTACCGAGATGACAGACAAAAAGACAATCATTATAGAGGACACTGAGACTTCAAAAGAAGAAAGACATGCCTAATAGCTGATGAGGAATCTAACAATGATAAATTAAATGAGATTGATATGAAGGAAGTGGTTTATGTGGCTATCAAAGATGGATCAGATGAAGAAACTTATGAAGAAAAAGCCCTAATATCTCACATAAACACTAATGATTCTTGGATTATAGATGGTGGATGCTCACATCATATGACAGGAGATAAACACAAGTTTGTTATATTAGAAGATTATGATGGAGGCTATGTCAGATTTGGTAGTGGTGCACCATGTCTGGTGAAAGGTAAAGGATCTATAACACTTCTTGACGATGCAAGATGCAATGATGTTTATTGGGTTGAAGTTTTGAAATACAATTTGTTGAGTGTAGTACAGCTAAACAACATAGGTTACCAAATAGAATTTTAGAAAGGAATTGTCAACGTTCATGACAAGAATGGAAAGTTAGCTACTATTGGGACACAAACAAAAGTTAACACATTTCACCTTGACTCAACTCAGAATAAGTGTTTGCATGCAAAGATAGATAATACCTGGTTATGGCATAAAAGGTTTTGTCATGTAAATTTTGATAATCTGATCAAAATAAGTAAGAAGCATTGAGTAAGAGGTCTACCGAGTCTTGAAAAACTTGAGAATGCTATGTGCCAAGGATGCCAGATGGGTAAGATGACAAGATCAAGCTTTACAAGTAGGTCTTACACTTCTAAGGGAATTTTAGATCTAGTGCACACTGATCTTTGTGGTCCTATGAAAGTTCAAAGTTATTATGGTGATAAATATTTCATATTATTTGTGGATGACTATTCAAGGATGATGTCAGTAATGTTTTTAAAAGAAAAATCAGAAGCTTTTCAAATGTTTAAATGGTACAAGGCAAGAGTTGTAAATGAAAGAGAAAGACAACTAAAATGTCTTAGATTAGATAATGGAGGAGAGTCCACATCTGATGGGTTCAACTTATTTTGCAATGATCATGGTATTAAAAGACAAGTCTCTGCACTGAGAACTCCACAACAAAATGGAATAGCTGAGAGAAGAAACAACTCTATTGTGGATTGTTCTAGAACACTATTGATTGAATAGAAGGTACCACAAACATTTTGGAGAGAAGCAATAAGCACAACAGTTTACACCTTGAACCGAGTTCAATTGAAGAAAGGTACTTTGAAGACACCATATGAAATCTGGTATGATAAAAAACCTAATGTTAGTTATTTTAAAATCTTTGAAAGTAGATGTTATGTTCACAAAGATGATAGAAATGGCAAGTTTGATCAGAAAAGTGAAGAAGGAACATTTCTAGGTTATTCTTCTAGAAGCAAAGCATTTAAATGTCTAATCAAATCATCTAACAAAATAGTAGAAAGAGCAAATGTGAAAATTTTTGAATTTGCAGAAGGAAATGATGAATGAAATTCCAAGGAACCAGAAGACTATGATGAATTTGTCTATGTTCAACCGAGAAGTCTTACCAAGAAGACTGTTGAAGAAAATGAAGAGAATATCCACTTACTTAGTGATGAATAAGATCATACAGAGCCTATTGAGCCTATATTAGCCAAGTATGTCAAAAGACATCATGCACCAAGTTAGATTATAGGAGATAAGGATGATCCAGTGATGATAAGGAACAAACTGAGATAGAACACATGTTTGATATCTGAATTTGAACTGAGAATAGTGAAAGAGGCATTTAACAGTGGAGATTGGATAAATGCTATGACAGAAGAGATTGATCAACTCAAGAAGAATGACACATGGACACTAATCCCAAGATCGAAGGACAAGAATTTAATCGGTACAAAGTGGATTTTCAAAAACAAGCTAAATGAAAAAGGAGAGGTCATTCAAAACAAAGCAAGACTAGTTTGCAAAGGTTATGCTCAAGAAGAAGGAATTGATTATGGTGAAACTTTTGCACCTATTGATAGACTTGAAGGAGTGAGAACATTGTTGGAATATGCTACTTTAAAGAACTTCAAGGTATATCAAATGGATGTCAAATCTGCATTTCTGAATGCAATATTAGAAGAAGAAGTTTTTATTGAACAACCTAAATTATTTGTTGAAGATAATAATAAAGATCAGGTATGTAAATTGAACAAAGCTTTATATGGTTTGAAACAAGCACCTAGAGCATGGTATGAAAGATTGCACTCTTATTTGATTAAGATTGATTTTATAAGGACAAGTGAGAACAACAATATGTACATGAAGAATGATGAAAATGGAATACTAATTTCAGCCATATTTGTTGATGATATTATATTTTGTGGAAATGAATGTTTATGCAAGAACTTTGGAAATGAAATGAGCAAAGAATTTGAGATGTCGTTAATCGGTGAGATAAAATATTTTATAGGTTTACAGATACTACAAATGAAAAATGAGGTTTTCATTACTCAATCAAAGTACATAAAGGAAATCTTGAAGAAATTTGGAATGGAGGATTCAAAACTAGTAGAGTACTCCTATGACTACCAACTGTAAATTATCAAAGAATGATGAATCTGCATCTTTTGACGAGACACTTTACCGATCCATGATTGGAAAGCTACAATATGTTGTTCATAGCATACCAAACATAGCACATGCAGTAGGTATAGTTGCAAGATTCTTTGTAGAACCTAAGGAAACACACATGACAGCAATCAAAAGAGTTTTTAGATACTTGAAAGGAACTAAGGATTATGGCTTAGTATATTAGAAAGGAAATTATTTTGATTTACAAGTTTATAGTGATGCTAATTGGGCAAGCAACATTGATGACAGAAAAAGAACAAGTGGAGGAGCTTTCTTTTTAGGAGAAAGACTAGTGAGTTGGCTTAGCAAGAAACAAGGATGTGTTTCATAGTCAACAACAGAAGTTGAATACATTGTTGCAACATTGAATTGTACCAACATTGCATGGATCCAACAATTTTTGGAAGGTATAAATGAGAAAGTTACCGAGCCAGTAACTATATTCTGTGACAATACTAGTGCCATTAATATTTCAAAGAATCTTGTTATCCACTCTAAGAGAAAGCACATCTCTATCAAATATCATTATCTTAGAGAAGAAGCTCAAGAGAAGAAAGTGGTGTTGGAGTATGTTAGCACAAAGGAACAAGTAGCAGATATCTTCACCAAGCCACTACCAAGGGACACTTTTGAATATCTCAGAAATAAGTTAGGGGTCCCACCCCTATCTTCTACTCACTGACCGAGTTCAATGAAAGCATCAATCTGATGACTCTATCAAATATCTTTTGGGAGTTGATGTTGATTTATACACTTTAGGATGTTTTCTAAAGGTGTACAGGAAATATTACAAGGAGCGGGAATTGAAGACAAAATGCTCTGACCGAGACTAAAATGATACACAATAGCAGGAAATCACTTTATACAGAAAGTAATTATGTTTTAGTTCTTTACTTTTTGGCATTGTTGTCAAAGGGGGAGAAGACTACTATAAAGGGGAGAAGACTAAGAGAAGACTAGAGATTGGAAAGAAAACTAAAGAAATAGGAGAAGTCTAATGTATGGGTCAGAGCATTTCAACATTTCAGAATCACAACAATCTAAATCTTTTAAGGTCAAATCAATTGGTTTTGCCATCAATGCCAAAGGGGGAGATTGTTGGCTATATAGCATTATAACAGACAATGAAAGATTGTTGGCATTTCATAAGGATATTGAGAAGGTTGTTGATGATTATGGATATAACTGATTAAGGATGTTTACTCTCTTGATATTATTATTTTGTCATTGATGTCAAGAAATTGATTTTCTAATTCAGTATGATGTTGCCATATCTTGAGAAGTATGATTTGAAGATTATAAAGATGTCAGTAAAAGACACAAGAAAGAATATGATGAATAAGGGGATGAATAAGGTATTCAATGGGCAACTAGTACCGAGTCAGACAATGATAAGATCATGATGTTTTATATTGTTTTAACATCATACATATGTTGTAAATTGTAAAGGTTAATACTATACTATGTTATCAAGCAAAGAACCTAGTCGGTAAACCCTAAGGTTATCACTATCATTTAATGAAGGTGAAATGTCTACCGAGTGAAGTTTAGTATTCATTGAGTTGTTACCGAGTTGTAACCAAGCTATAACAGAATGCATTAAATGTTTTCATGCGATATTTGACGAAGGAAGCTGATGAGCTGGAACTGATTAAATGATTGGTGAGCCATGGATGAAGTTTGTTAATGAATCTAATGCAAAGGAAAGTCAGCATGAAGATCTACAGCTCAGATTGAACTGCAATACCCTAGCACAAGTTTCAAGAAATATATGCAAGTTCTTGGGTGGGGTAAAACATTTTTAGATCAAAAGATGCATTGAACCTGGACAAGATCAAAGATCTGATGGCTATGATTGATCATGGGAAATGTGATCAAGGAGATTACGAAGTTACTTAATTGTTTATAAATAAGAAACTATTGATAAACAATGTATGTGGGCAAGTGTATGCACAGGGATGCTACATAGTGATTACCGAGCATAGAAGCTTGAAGACCTATTTGAATAACAGAGTATAGAAGCCCAACAGATAGACAAGATTAGTTCTATGTCTAGATTGTATTGAACAAATAAGAATCTGCTTTAGCATTTTAGATGTGAAGTTGCAGATAGATTTTATTATTGTTATTTTGTGAAAGTTAAATAAAATCTCTTAACTGAGTGGACTTAACAGTCTTATTTGTAAAACCCTCTAGCAAGGTGACATTTTGATTAAGTGTTTGAAATCCTTTAGC